>NC_041381.1:241239086-241391921 GCF_002162155.2 Triticum dicoccoides | reverse complement strand
GGTGGCGCGGAAATGGAGGTGGGAGGCGGCTAGAGGTAGGTGGGGGGGCTAGGGATGCCCAAAAATGGAAGGGGAAGGTCTATATATAGACAAGGGGGCTAGGTTAGGGGGATTTTTGCCCGTCCCGGAGCCTCCGATCGCGATCTGACGGACCAGAACGGAGGGGGGGGTTTAGATAGGTGGGCTAGTGGGCTGTGAAGAGAGGTTGGGCTGAGATGAGAGGAGAGGAGTGCAGCCCGGCAACTGTTTCCGGAGACCGAAAACGTCCGACATTAGACCGGCTATACTGACGCTATAGTTATCCGTTGGGGCGTCAAACGAACTCCGAATGCGATGAAACTTGGCAGGCGGTCTACCTACACTATAATAAGACCGCACGACAACTCTCATTCCATTCTGAGAACATTTTCCGGCCACTAATAAAATACTATCTTGGACATGCCGCGGGCGCGTGCAAGTGTGGTTGGGCTCAGAACGGACAACGGAAGGAACGAGGAGACCGGGACGGATGCAAGTTTTGAAAACATGATGATGCAATGCACATGATGACATGATGAAATGCAACACGCAAGCCAATGATAAGACAACAACAACGAATAACTGAACGACACCTGGCACATCGGTCTCGGGGCGTTACAGTCGTTATAGTCGAAGATGGTGTCTTGGCCAACATGTACAGCTGATCTACAACATCATTGTCATTCATTAAATGTTTTCTCAACCAACTGCCGAAAGTCTCCATGTGGGCCTTCCTAATCCAGGATTCAGGCTTCCCCGGGTTGTCCGAGCGTAAAATATTCTTGTGTTTCTCAAAGTACGGAGCCACCAAGCTGGAATTGGTCAGTACAGTGTGGTGTGCTTTAGTCAGAGAATGGCCGTCCATACATATCGTTGATTTCCTTCCGATCGTGCCTTTTCCACTTAGTCTCCCCTCGTGCCGCGATCGAGGAAGACCAATCGGCTTAAGGTCAGGAACAAAGTCAACACAAAACTCAATTACCTCCTCATTTCCATAGCCCTTGGCGATGCTTCCTTTGGCCTAGCACGGTTACGAACATATTTCTTTAATACTCCCATGAACCTCTCGAAGGGGAACATATTGTGTAGAAATACAGGACCGAGAATGAAAATCTCTTCGACTAGGTGAACCAAGAGGTGCGTCATAATATTGAAGAAGGATGGCGGGAACACCAACTCGAAACTGACAAGACATTGGATCACATCGTTCTGTAACCGTGGTAGAACTTCTGGATTGATTACCTTCTGAGAGATTGCATTGAGGAATGCACATAGCTTCACAATGGCTACTCGAACATTTTCTGGCAGGAGCCCCCTCAAAGCAATCGGAAGCAATTGCGTCATAATCACGTGGCAGTCGTGAGACTTCAGGTTTTGGAACTTTTTCTCCGCCATGTTTATTATTCCCTTTATATTGGACGAGAATCCAGACGGGACCTTCATACTGCTCAGGCATTCAAAAAAGATGACCTTCTCTTCTTTGGTCAGAGTGTAGCTGGCACGACCTTGAAACCATTCCGGATGCCGGTCATCAGGGTCTTTCAAACGTTGCTGGTCCTGCCGTGCTTCCTTTGTATCATTTGTCTTCCCATACACGCCCAAGAAGCTTAGGAGGTTCACGCAAATATTCTTCGTAATGTGCATCACGTCGATTGCAGAGCGGACTTCTAGGACTTTCCAATATTCTAGCTCCCAGAATATAGATTTCTTCTTCCACATGGCTGCGTGCCCGTCAGCTCCCTTCGGAACTGATTGTCCGCCAGGACCCTTTCCAAAGATGACTTTCAAATCCTTGACCATATCAAATACCTCAGCACCAGTGCGTTCCACAGGCTTCGGCCGGTGATCTGCCTTGCCGTTGTAATGCTTGCCTTTCTTTCTTACTGGATGAATTTTCGGAAGAAATCGACGATGCCCAAGGTACACGTTCTTCTTACAATTTGGCAAATGTACACTTTCAGTCTCATGTAAGCAGTGCGTGCATGCATTGTATCCCTTATTTGATAGTCCCGAAAGGTTACTAAGAGCAGGCCAATCGTTGATGGTTACGAAAAGCAACGCTCGTAGGTTAAATTCCTCTTTTTTGTGCTCATCCCACACACGGACACCAGGTCTGCCCCACAGCTGTAAAAGTTCATCAACTAATGGCCTTAGGTACACATCGATGTCGTTGCCGGGTTGCTTCGGACCTTGGATGAGCACTGGCATCATAATGAACTTCCGCTTCATGCACAACCAAGGAGGAAGGTTGTAGATGCATAGAGTCACGGGCCAGGTGCTATGGCTGGAGCTCTGCTCGCCAAAAGGATTCATGCCATCTGTACTTAGACCAAATCTTATGTTCCTTGCGTCAGCTGCAAAATCTTTGAACTCTCTGTCGATCTTTCTCCATTGCGTTCCATCTGCGGTGTATCTCAACTCCCCGTCCAACTTACGGTCCTCTTTGTGCCATCGCAACAACTTGACATGCTCTTTGTTCCTGAACAGACGTTTCAACCGTGGTATTCTAGGAGCATACCACATCACCTTGGCGGGAACCCTCTTCCTGGGTTTCTCGCCCTCAACATCGTCACCAGGGTCATCGCCTCTGATCTTATAACGCAATGCAGTGCATACCGGGCATTCATTCAAATTCTCGTATTCACCACGGTAGAGGATGCAGTCGTTGATGCATGCATGTATCTTCAGAACCTCTAAACCTAGAGGGCAGACAACCTTCTTTGCTTCGTACGTACTGGCGGGCAACTCGTTATTCTTTGGAAACATATTCTTCAACATTTTCAGCAAGTTTTCAAATGCCGAGTCAACTACACCTGCCTGTGCCTTCCATTTCAGCAAATCCAGTGTGCAGCCCAGCTTTTTCAGACCATCATCGCATCCGGGGTACAACGACTTTCTGTGATCCTCTAACATGCGATCCAAATTCTCCCTCTCCTTTTCAGTTTCGCAGCGTCTCCGTGCATCAGCAATGGTCCGACCAAGATCATCAATGGTCTCATCACGTGCCTCTTCTTCACCTTCACCTTCCCCTTCACCTTCCCCTTCACCTTCAGCATCCTCCATGAAAGTATCACCGAAATGAGCAAGATAGCTTTCATCGATGAAATCATCCCCTTCTTCATCTTCTTCCATTATAACCCCTCTTTCTCCATGCTTGGTCCAACAATTATAGCTTGGCATGAAACCGTGCCGAAGCAGGTGCAGGTGAACTTCTCTTGAGGAAGAGTAACCCTTCTGATTCTTACAGTCAACACATGGACAGATAACAAAACCCTTCTGCTTGTTTGCATTAGCCACTACGAGGAAATCTTTCAAACCCGTAGTGAACTCGCGGGAGAGTCGGTTACCGTACATCCATTGCCGATTCATCTGCATTATTATAATATAAAATATATAATTAACCATCATGCATTTGTTAAACTAACTAGCTATAAACAGTAGAAATTAAACAATGAACAACACACATGCATATTTTATCAATGACACACATGCATGAAAGGTTCAAGTTGCTAACCGCGATCGAGGAGGAAAAAATAAATGAGGAACCTCAAGTGTGGCTCCAACACTTCATATCATGTTTGTTTCACGCTCTTGGGGCATTTCATCAAACACCTTGTGTGCATAAGAGGAACCAAAAGCAAACCTACACCCCCTTGTGAAGCTTGTGAAGAGAAGTGGCACCAAATGGCTAAGTGAGCGTGCTGAACTGGTATATATAGGGGAGGAGCTTTAGTCGCGGTTGGCCTGGCCAACCGCGACTAAAGGCCTTTGGGCACCTTTAGTCGCGGTTCGCCTGGCCAACCGCGACTAAAGCCCCTCACGTGCACCAGCTGGCCACCGAGCGCCCTGGGCCCAGGCCTTTGGTCGCGGTTCCTCTGCCGAACCGCGACTAAAGACTTCATTAGTCGCGGTTCCTACAGTTTCGCGACTAATGGGGCTGGACGGAAGCCTCTTTTTCTACCAGTGAGGGATAAGAGTTTGTGATGGGTACTTGGTATGTCTTGACTTGTGCGTAGACCTCCTCGGCGATGGCGCCATAAATCCTTCTTGCTACCTCTTGAGCACTACGTTGGTTTTCCCTTGAAGAGGAAAGGGTGATGCCGCAAAGTAGCATAAGTATTTCCTTCAGTTTTTGAGAACCAAGGTATCAATCCAGTAGGAGGCTACACGCAAATCCCTCGTACCTACACAAACAAACAAGAACCTCGCAACCAATGCCAATAAAGGGGTTGTCAATCCCTTCACGGCCACTTGCGAAAATGAGATCTGATAGAGATAATAATAAGATAAATATTTTTGGTATTTTTATGATATAGATTGGAAAGTAAAGATTGCAAAATAAAGTAGATCAGGAACTTATATGATGGAAAATAGACCCCGGGGCCATCGGTTTCACTAGTGGCATCTCTCAAGATAGCATAAGTATTACGATGGGTGAACAAATTACTGTCGAGCAATTGATAGAAAAGTGCATAGTTATGATAATATTTAGGAATGATCATGTATATAGGCATCACGGCCGCGACAAGTAGATCGAAATGATTCTGCATCTACTACTATTACTCCACACATCAACCACTATCCAACATGCACTGGAGTATTAAGTTCATAAGAACAGAGTAACACATTTGGCAAGATAACATGATGTAGAGGGATAAACTCAAGCAATATGATATTAACCCCATCTTTTTGTCCTTGATGGCAACAATACTATATGTGCCTTGCTGCCCCTGCTGTCACTAGGAAAGGACAGGGCAAGATTGCACCCAAAGCTAAGCACTTCTCCCCTTGCAAGAATGATCAATCTAGTAGGCCAAACCAAAATGATAATTCGAAGAGACTTGCAAAGATAACAAATCATACATAAAAGAATTCGGAGGAGATTCAAATATTTCTCATAGATAATCTTGATCATAAACCCACAATTCATCGAATCTTGACAAACACACCGCAAAAAGAGTTACATCGAATAGATCTCCAAGAAGACCGAGGAGAAATTTGTATTGAGAATCAAAGAGAGAGCAGAAGCCATCTAACTAATAACTATGGACCCGAAGGTCTGTGGTAAACTACTCACAACTCATCGGAGAGGCTATGGTGTTGATGTAGAAGCCCTCCATGATCGATTCCCCCTCCGACGAAGCGCCGGAAAAGGCCCCAACATGGGATCTCAAGGGTACAGAAGGTTGCAACGATGGAAATAGGATTTTGTGGTGCTCCTACATGTTTTCAGGGTATGTGGATATATATAGGCGAAAGAAGTCGGTCAGGGGAGCCACGAGGAGCCCACGAGGGTGGGGGGCGTGCTCACCCCCCTAGGGCACGCCTCCCTGCCTCGTGGCTTCCTCGTTTGCTTCTTGACATCCACTCTAAGTCTCTTGGATTGCGTTTGTTCCAAAAGTAACTCTCCCGAAGGTTTCATTCCATTTGGACTCCGTTTGATATTCTTTTTCTGTGAAACACTGAAATAGGCAAAAGAAAACAGCAATTTGGGCTGGGCCTCCGGTTAATAGGTTTGTCCCAAAAATAATATAAAAGTGTATAGTAAAGCCCATAAACATCCAAAACGAGTAATATAATAGCATGGAACAATCAAAAATTATAGATATATTGAGGACGTATCAGTCATGCTTGTCTGGGATAGCGTGTTCACATGTGTGTAGCAGAACCAGCTCATGATTTGCAGCTTACTACCATAGTCCATTTCCTGAGAATCTTGCAACGTCATCTCGTCGATTTGTGTTGCAAACTTTCTTTCCAGACATGCCGTCTGAAATATCCTATTGCCAACCAGATCTGAATCCCAGGCAGATATGATGGTTGGAACTTTTCCAAGATCTATGATGTAGATCCTGACAAGGTTGATGTTCTGGCCGACACACCTAGCTGGAAGATCTATCATTATAGTATCTTGATTGAGCTATTTTACCATTTTCTCCATGAGGATTTCGTGCGACATATTTTAGAAATTGTTCCTTAGGGATTCTCTGTGCTCTTAGTTCGTTCGATTATGTTATACCCGTTCCAATAGTGGATTCACTCTCTATTGTTGAGTTTCCTAAGTTACCATAATCATTCCCAGCATTTGCATTCTGTTCCCAGCTCATGCCCACTATGTGCCAATTTTCCATGGGCTGCCTTCTCAATAATTGCTGTTCAGGATCATCTTCAAAAGTGGTCCTACCTTGGGTCCCATCCATTTCAATGATAAGCAAAAATCACTCATTGTGTTGTCTTCAACAAGGTAGTCAACATCATCCATCCTAGTCCGAGGATGTCATTCTTTCGGACTCCTTCAAATGATCGATTGTGATTTGCCTTAGGCTGGTATAAAGAGTTTCAATGATCTAAATATAAAAAGTAATTCTTTTTGCCACCTAAGGGAATAATTCTACAAGTCACCTTTCCTAAGGTGCTCATTAGGGAATCATAGCAATTAACTCCTCGCTACTTCTATACTCATTCACCATCTTACCTAAGTGTGGAATTGTTGCTTACCAAATTGAACCTTGGTCATCTGTTTCTTTTCATACCCTGGATGTGTGTTCTTTGTCCCAGCTCAAGAGGTGTTTCAATGTCTCATTCTATGAGTTGATCTTGAGTTGCTCGGTCTTCGAGAAGATCGAATCCTATAGAGTTTCTTTCTGTCGTCATCGCATTGGACAAGACCACGAAAGCGAAGATGTCAAGATCAATATGATGATGTGAATCAACATCTTCGATGAGGACAGACGGATCGAGAAGATTGTGTTAGCTTTGTATTCCCTCTGTCTTCTTACCTCAAATCTAGGATCTCGCGACGAGATTCTTGTTTAGTGGGGTTAAGTTATCATAGCCCTAGAATATTGTTTGTATTCAGTTGCGTCAGCATCCATGCATTATGTTTGATTTCAAAGGAATTTGAATCCAGTGGTGATGCATATTTTTCATTGGCATTTTTGGTCTTTGAATTAAGTCACTAAGTATTTGAATTGGGGATATAAATTTCTATAAATAATTCCTTAGCCCCAATAATTTTGAAACTTTGTGTGGGGCCCTGGAATAATTATTTCAGCATCCACAAAAGGTTTTAGCATTTACATAATTGATTTGGTCTAGTAACCAAATTCAAACCAACATGCAAAATAGAAAAACAGAAAGAAGTTAGGAAAACAAGAGAGAGAGAGAGAGAGAGAGAGAGAGAGAGACAGAGGGAGAAAACCTTAACTGTGCAGCCCAACCCTGTAGCAGACCCAGCCAACAGGGGCTTCCTCGTCTTTTTCCATTGGCCAGTAGGTAGAGCGAGGCCGTGGCGATAGCGCAGGCATCGACGTCCACCTCCTGCCTGCCTGCCTCCTCCTTGACGCGCCCGGACAATGCCACACACCCCTCGACCCTCTCTCACTCTTCCCCGTGCCTTCCCCTTTCCTCTATCTCTTTCCCTCACTCCCCCCTCAGGCGCCCGAGCACACCGCCATGAGCTGCCACACCCAGTGCCATCGCCTTGCCTCCCTGAGCTATCCAGAGCGTCCGCCACCTCGTGCTTCACCATAGCACTGAAGGAAGGAAGTACGAAGGCCCCGAGCAGCCGCCATCGTTTTTGTCTTCGAGTTTTGCCACCAACGACCACCGCCTTTGATTCGTCATCTCTGGAATGCCCCCGAGCCCACTGACCGTCCCCGCGAGATTATTGTTAGGCCCCGCACTCTTCCCCACTCTTTCCCTTGCTCGAACACCTTCCGAGCTAGCTTCCCCACCGTGCCGAGCTCCAGCCGCCGTCATGGCCAACGAATCCAGTGCCCTTGAGCACCTCAGCTAACCCCCATGGAACCTACATGCTCCTGGAGATCCACAGGTGCTTCTGCGCTGCTTATTTTGCTCGCTACTGCCCTGCAGCCATGTGCCGGCAACTGACCGAACTCCGGCGGCCGCCCGGCTCGTCGCTGCTACTGTTACGCGCCACCCCACTGCACCACGTGTCCACCACTGGATGCGCTGAATAGTCAGCTCGCCATAGTCACAAACCACGCGCGAGACGATGCTCTGTAGCGCCGCCCCGAGCAACGCTAGTGAGCCACCACCGCGGGATATGGTCACCGGCGGCTGAACGCCATTCGCTGACGTGGCGTGGCTTAGCTTAGCACCAATCACACCCCTATGTCACTAACAGTGGGTCCCATAGGGTTAATTAACTGGCTAACAAAATACTTAGTATTAAATTAACTGCATGGACCCCACATGTTAAGGTTGACTTGCTGACGTGGCTGTTGACTCGATCCCACCTGTCTATGACCCTAGGCAGCACTGAGTCACTGATCAGTGGGTCCTAGAGGTCAGGTTTGACTCTGGGCGGCTCAGTTGACTGCTAACATCAGCATGATGCCATGCTGACATAGTAAACTGTTTTCTAGATTTTAAATAAATCAAAAATGATTTATTAAATTCAGAAATTTGCCTAAACCTCTAAAAATCATAGAAAATAATATGTAACTCCAAATGAAATAGTTTTTATATAAAAAATGAGCATAAAAATCCAATCTTTCCATCTGTACCATTTTCATGCATGTTGGAACAGTTTAAGGCTGATGTATATGACAATTTGAATAAATGGCATTTGAAATGTCTGATATGGAGTTTGAATTTGAACCTTTGGTTCAAACCAACTTCAATTATTCTAGTTGCTAGTTGCATTAGCTCAATCAACAACATATTGCCATGTCATGATCATGCATCATATTGTTGGATTGCATTGATTATGTTCCTTCTCTGTTGCCGGAGTTTGTCCCCTCTCAATAGACGTTGTTTCGATGATGTGATCGATGACACTCATGAAGACACAATGCTATCTTCGGAAGTGCCAGACAAGCAAACCCCCTTTGATCATTCCGATACAATCCCACTCTCTTGCTCCTACTCTCTTTTACTGCATTAGGACAACAACAATTTAACTGTTACATGTTGTGGTAGTTGAACCCTTTCCTCTGCATGACCTGTCTTTGAGACAGTAAATAGTTGAAACCCACTAGCATGAGTAGGAGTTGTTTGAGCCATGATGTGCCTACTCATTCATGCTTGCTTGTTATGCTTGCTATGCTTAGAGTTGTGTCGGGTCTGATTCATCTAGGATGGATTGGAATGATGGTGAACCTGTCCTACTGTTGAGAGCTAAGTGTGTGAACACAATTTGGTAAAGGTAGCGATGAGAGGCCATGTAGGAGTACATGGTGTGTTGTCTCATTGGGACCGTCCTCAGGAACTGATTTCTGTGTCTGTGATCCAAGAAAGTTACTACCACACATTGGGTTCCGGTAAGTTACTACCACACATTGGGTTCTGGTAACTTGACCCCTCTCGGCTTATTAACCGCCTTGATCTCTGTGCATGAGTTGCAACTAGTTTCTGGTGTTTGTAGGTAGTGCTAGTAGTCTACCAAGTGGCATCCGGTACAGGTGGGGTTGGGACAGACTAGGTGCAGTGGCACAGTGTACCAAGTGGCATCCAGATGGTGGGTTTGGAAACCTTCTCACATCATTTGGGGCCGTGATGGAACTCGGCCGGACTCCCTTGCGGATGGAACCCGAATAGGCGATAAACCAGGACTGGAGTCTTGCATGGTTAGTCAGGTCGTAGATGACACCCTCGCGGGGCTTCCGCTTGAAGGTTGCCGAGATACATGACATGGACATGGCAGTAAGTGGCGAGAGCGTGTGTGAAGAAGTACACCCCTGCAGGGTTAACATGATCTATTCCAATAGCCGCGTCTCCGGTAATGGACTACTCGGTTGCTTATGCAGTTCATAGACAAGTGAAAGTGGATACTCTAAAATGCGCAAGATAAGTGTGAGTGCTATGGATGCCCTTCTCGTAGGGAGACGGGAATGGATCCATAGTGGTGTATTGATATGGTGAATAGGTGGACTCGTGTGCGCCACCTCAAAAGAGTTACCCGCAGCTGTTGTACAGGATAGCCACCGAGTGAAAGCTGGCTTGCTACAGTTAAACTCCACCACCACTTTGTTCATACCAATGCATATGTAGCTAGATATGATGTAAGTCTTGCTGGGTACATTTGTACTCACGTTTGCTTAACTTATGGTGTTGCAGAGAGACTTCAGTCTCACTAGTAGTTCCGCGTGGACTTTGACATTTAGCTTAGTACCTCAGCTACGATCTTGTACCCTTGGGAGGGTCTTGTAGATAGTCAGGCTTCTCAGCCTTTTCATTTGTGGTTGTCTGTACTCAGACATGTTATGCTTCTGTTGCTTGTATGCTCTGTATGTTGGGTCATGTGACCCATGATTATAATTCTTACTATGTATGACTCTTTGGAGCCTTTTGAATAAATACTTTGAGTCATAGAGTTTTGTTGTGATGCCATGTTGTATTTGCACATATCGAGCATATTGTGTGTATGGTTTTGAAATGCTTAGTATGTGTGGGATCCGACAATCTAGTTGTTTATTCTTGGTAGCCTCTCTTACGGGGAAATGTCTCCTAGTGCTTCCACTAAGCCACGGTAGCTTTCGACTGCTCTGGAACACATGGGATGATCAGCATGTGTCCTTCTTTGCTCCTGTGTCCGTCCCTTCGGGGAAAATTAACGCGTTGTGCCTTTAAGTCCTTGTAGCTTGCTATGAGTTGGATTCAAACGCTAATGACCGACAGCAGCATTGTTGGGTCATGTATGCATGTCCATGTAAGTTAGTGCCACCTTGGGTTTACGACTAGACATGTCGGCCCGGGTTCTCTGTCGTATGGATACTAGCGACACTATCATATATGTGAGCCAAAAGGCGCAAATGGTCCCGGGCCAGGTAAGGTGGCATCCGTGGGGTTACCGTGCGCGAGACCGCAAAGTGATATGATGTGTTACATGCTAGATCAGTGTGACTTAGGATCAGGGTCCCAACAGTTTTGGTATCAGAGCTTGACTGCCTGTAGGATTACCAAGCCAAACTGGTCGAAGTCGAGTCTAGAAATGCTTTAGTTATATAAGGGAAATTGATTGTGTAAGGGAATGTAAGGCTCTTTTTACTCCTTATACCTTATGCCTTCTGATCCGAGTCATCCTATCTTTCCTATGGGGTTAAGGAACTAGGCTTTCTCTTCTTTGTATCAGGATCACGTGTTACTAATCTATAGACTTATATGATTGATGGATTCATGTCTCAGTTCAGTTCCAACTACTTCCGTGCGTTGATAGTTGTTCTCCGAACCTTGATATTGTGATGTTGAGTGGTTATGCCACCATATTTGCAGGATATCTCAAATCTTTTTGAGCATTTATAGCCGTTATGTTGTCCGAGTCATCCCAGGTTTCCAAATAATCTGATGCATTTGCAAATCTTTTCTCCCTGTTCCCAATGTCATTTTGGGTCAGATTATCTACACTAATCATTGTATTGAGGTACTCCATTTCCTCGACATGTATGTTGAATTTTTTAGGAAAACTAGGATATCTTAAAGTACCACCCATTACGTACTCCGGTTATGTTGTGAACCCAATGTGATAATTCTGGCCACCATTCGCAAAAGCATCTCTCGATGTTATTTAGTTAGCATGTATTCTATTTTGGAATTCTTGAACCCAAGATTCATTCTAGTTACTTCCTGTTGATAGTGTTTGCTCGGTCCTTTAGGATATTAGTAACCTTTGTGATAGTCTTCGACTTCCGTGGTATATCATTCTTCCAAATACCATGAACCATCCTTGGCAGAAGTTCTTTTGAACCAAAAGATCAAAACCAGAGTGCTCTTGATGAGTTCTCCATTCTACATTGTGAATCTGCCAGCCCTTCCTCTTTTTCATGGGTTATACGAAAGAAATATGTTGAACTTGTTCGACATGCTAATCATGCATCGACAACTCGGAAAGTGATATGTTCCTTTGAGTTGTCCCTATTCAGTTGTATACTGACCTTCGTCTGTCAATTGATAGTCAGGAGTATGTGTGCATTCGTGTTCATCGATGCCTTTTACTCTTGTGGTCCGTCAAGCCATTCTATTCCAGAATGATTAGGAGAAACAAACTCCGGTACCTCATCCATATCCAGGATCTAGTCAAAGTAGTTGTATTCCGCAGATCAAAATGCCAATCCAGCTTTTGTTCTGTTCTACCTTGGGGTATTACCATCTATATGTCAAGAATGTAATGGGAATTGCACCACCTCCTATGAACCCTTGATATAGTGATGCTTCTCACCATCATCGTTCATTCCTCAGTCTCCTTGTTATTGTAACCGGAATACCGACAAGTGAACTGCAATGTGTGAAATCAATACTCCTAGCAACTCCGATGCTTGGTAGTTAAAGGAAAATATTCTCATCCTTAGCGTGTTGGTTATTGAATCACCACTCTAAGTTAATTGTGCTACCTAGTCTTTATTTCTGGTGCGCTCTTTGATCAATGAAATAGGATCATGTCAATCCCTCGCTCTTTCGATCATATCATCTTGCCCTGAAGATCAAGATTGTTCTCGAGCTTAGTAACATATGGATGGTTCGTGGTTTTATGATTATCTTCTCGAAAGTATCACCAGGTTGTCCCCTGGCTATTATGTTGAGCTCGTGATCAAGTTGGTTTCTTGTAAGCCGCCTCTTCTCTCCAAGAATCTGTGTTGGATACCCTGAACTAGTTGGTTAAGCTGAACAACAACTTGGAGAGTTGGAAGATAAAAGCTTGCCTAACTTAGTTCATTTGAAGAGATATATTTTTGTGTGTGTGTTGAAGAAGATGATATCTTTATCGATTGTTCCTCATGATTAGTTGTTGGATCTACTGTATTGTCAAAGCTTTGATTCAAGTGCGGGCTATACTCAAATCAAATCTTTTGGCATTCTGGGAACGGGGGTCCCCAGACCTGCTTGCCTGCAGCCTACGGCGTGGCGCAAGGGGTGGCCCAGTACGGCCCATCTTCATCAACTCAAGCTCAAGACCCTCGCGAGGGGCCAAGCCTCGCGAGGCGGACGATGCAAGGCTTCCTCAGGAACGGCCTCACCAGGCAGGCTCGCGAGGAGGCAGAGAGATCAAGGCAGGAGTACCTCGCGAGGTGCCCATAACGCAAGCCATGACGATCGAGACGAGGCGGGCGCCAGCCTGCACAGTGTCCTCGATTCCTTTTTGGTGCAAAGGGGGCAAGCGCAGGCGCGGGGGGCCGAGGCATCAAGCAAAGGTTACTTTTTCGGTGCAGCGAGACCAAGACCAGCAGAGGAGCAGGACGGATGTCACCGTGGAGCCCAAGACGGTGTCATCGCCATTGCATTTGGCAGCCGAAGACCAACTTTAGTCAGGATAACTTGTACTAGTTGTTCCCCTTCAAAATGGCTGTTGTTGGCTCCCTTCGTGCTCAATATTTGGGAAGAGGACCAGGGCCTCTATAAATAGAGATAGCTACCACCGTAGAGAGGGGATCGGATCCAGAGATCACTTCATCTAGAGCCTAGAGAGATCCATCCAAACAGAACACCACGCCAGCCCAAGAACACCTCTCGCGAGGCTGTTCTTCCTCTATATTGTTCATCATCAGCCCCTGAGGCAATCCACCACACCACAAACTAGAGTAAGGTATTACACCACAACGGTGGCCCGAACTAGTATAAACCTTGCATCCCTTGTGTTCATCATATAGCATAGATTCACGGCGAGGCATTGGGACGTGGATCGGTAGGGAGAAGATCTTCGCGTGCACCCCAGAGTTCGAACCTTAGGTTTTGCCGGAGCCCGATATCAGACATTTGGCGCGCCAGTTAGCGGTGCGCCGGAGCTCTCCCTTCCGTCGACCCGCTCTTCATCAGCACCATGCTTCGTTCTCATGGTGGACAGCGCGCCGCCCGCTCGGCTGCCGATGCCAGCACCGGGGCCAGGGGGCTCCGAGCCATGGCCCCCACCTTGCGACAGGTGCAGTGGCCGAACAAGTTCATGCCAGAGATGCCACCGCACTACAACGGCGCGACGGATCCGCCAGCTTTCCTACCGGGATATGAGGAGGCCGTCCTCAAGGCCGGGGGCGATGACAGGGTCATGGCTAACTGGTTTCCCATGGCCCTCACCGGTGTTCCACGCATGTGGCTGCTCCACCTGCCAACAGCTTTGGTGGCCTCCTGGGTGGAGCTGCGTGACCTCTTCCTCGCCCATTATGCTGCGCCGGCGCCCCCGGTTGTTGCAGCTCTCTTGGGCGGCTCGCAAGCGCCACCCTCGAGCCGCCACGTTAAGCCATTCTTCCGCCAGATCGGCGCCTCCCTCACGCGCCACGAAGCTCCTCTGGGTAGGGTGGCACCCATGGCCGACTTGACCTTCAGCTTGGATGATCACCCCGCCAACACCGCCTGCTCGGGTGCGCTCCCGATGCTGTGCACTCCCACCATCTGCAAGGTGGCCATCACCAGGACCCTCATCAACGGTGGTGCCGGCCTGAACGTGCTCTTGGTGGAGGCCTTCAGCCTCCTCCACATGCCGATGGAGCAACTCCGACCCAGCAAGCCCTTCTCGGGCGTCGGAGGCCGTTCTACCGGTTCCCTGGGGCAGATCCGCCTCCCGGTGACCTTTGGCACCCACAACAACTTCCGCACGGAGCTGGTCGACTTCAACATCGCCCCCATCAGCCTTCGTACAACGCCATCCTCGGCTACCCTGCCTTGGCCCAGTTCATGGCAGCAACTCACCCGGCCTACAACCTCATGAAGATGCCCGGGAGCAACGGCGTCCTCACCATAGCTGGAGATACAAAAGATGCTTTGCAGGCGCTCAAGCTCGCCTTCAAGGCGGCCGCAGTGGCGCAGCCCACCAGCGCCGACACCCTCAAGGCCAAGGGGGCTGCGCCAACAAAGAAGAAGCAGCTGTTCACCCAAGGCAAGGTGGAGACCAAGCAGGTACCAATCGATGAGGATGGATCCTCCGGCGCCACCTTCACCATAGCCACGAATCTCGTCTCCGAACAAGAGGAGGCTCTAGTGAAATTCCTGCGCGTGATCAAGGAGGTGTTCGCGTGGGAACCCAAGCAGCTAGCGGGGGTCCCAAGGCAGGTGATCGAGCACCACCTGAACGTGTGCCCCAATGTGCACCCCATGAAGCAGAAAGCAAGGCGGCAGTCCACCAAGAAGCAGGCCTTCATTGTCCATGAAACCCGCAAGCTAGAAGCTGCGGGAGTCATTCGCGAGGTTCGCTATCTGGAATGGCTGACAAACCATGTTGTTGTGCCAAAGAAGGGAGGAAAGGAGCGCATGTGCATCGACTTCACCAATCTCAGTAAGGCCTGCCCTCAAGATCCGTTCCCGCTCCCCCGCATCGACCAAATTGTCGACTCCACCGCTGAGTGCGACCTATTGTGCTTCCTGGATGCCTTCTCGGGCTATCACCAAATCAACATGGCGGTGGAAGATGTGGAGAAAACGGCCTTCCTGACCCCGTGCGAGGTGTACTGCTACACCTGCATGCCGTTCGGATTGCACAACGCAGGCGCAACCTTTCAACGACTGATGCATATCGCCTTGGGCCGGCAGCTCGGGAGAAACGCCAAGGCCTATGTCGACGACATCATGGTGAAGTCTCGGGAGGCAAAGACCCTGATATAGGACCTGGAAGAAACCTTCGCGAGCCTTCATGAATTGGACCTACGGCTCAACCCGGAGAAGTGCGTATTTGGTGTTCCTTATGGCAAGCTTCTGGGCTTCCTCGTGTCCCACAGAGGGATCGAGGCTAACCCAGAGAAGGTCAAGGCAATCGAAGACATGAGTCCGCTGCAAACCCTCAGGGAAATGCAGAAGCTCACCGGACGAGTAACTGCGTTAGGGCGCTTCATCTCCAAGCTGGGGGAACGTGCCCTGCCCTTCTTCAAGCTGATGAAGAAGAAGGGTCCGTTCGAATGGACTCCAGAGGCTGATGAAGCATTCCAAGATCTCAAGAAGTACCTGACCAGCCCTCCGGTGATGGTGGCTCCACGCCCTCAGGAGCCCTTGGTGCTCTACCTTGACGCCACACCCTACTCCGACAGTGTAGCTCTGGTGGCGGTTCGGGAGGAGCGCCGGGTCAAGGCCGCTTCTGCCGCAACCCCGACCGCGGCAGCTCAAGGCCAGGAAGGCCTCGCGAGGGCCACAGCCTCGGCAGATGGGGACCAGCCTCAATAGGAAGACGCCTCCGGGGCTGAGGGGACCTCAGCAAGCAGTCAGGAGCCGGGGGCTCTGACGCCTCAGGAGGCGCTCAACTCTCCGGAGGGTGCGGGCTTCGTCGGCGCACCCACCCTCGTCGAGCATCCCATGTATTTCGTCAGCACCGTGCTGCGGGATGCAAGGGCCCGGTACCCCATGCCTCAAAATCTCTTGCTTGCGCTATTGGTGGCCTCTCGGAAGCTGGGGCACTACTTCCAAGGTCACCCCATCAAGGTCGTCTCAGCCTACCCATTGGAGAGGGTGCTCAGGAGTCCCAACTCCGCTGGAAGGGTCGCTGAATGGAACATCGAGCTGCAAGCATTTCAGTTAGAATTCAGCACGACCAGAGTCGTTAAAGGAGCTGCACTTGCAGATTTTGCGGCAGAATGGACAGAGGCGCCAGGGCTCGAAGTAGGTGAAGATCGGTCGCTTTCCCTGGGAAGCGAGGCACCAGACGGCTGGGTCATGCACTTCGATGGAACATTCTCGTGACATGGCGCGGGGGCCGGTGCAGTGCTTATATCCCCCACTCAGGACAAGCTCTATTACGCCGTGCAGCTCTGTTTCCAGCAGGGCGAAAAGTTTTCCAACAACATAGCAGAATACGAGGGCCTCATAGCAGGCTTAAAGACCGTGGCTACACTGGGGGTGAAGCGCCTCATCATCAAGGGTGACTCACAGCTCCTCGTCAACTTCTCCAACAAAGTATACGAGCCCAAGGACGAGCACATGGAGGTGTATCTTGCAGAAGTGCGTAGGATGGAAAAGCAGTTTTTGGGGCTAGAGCTGCAACATGTGCCTCGCGGCACCAACCAGGAGGCAGATGACATCGCCAAGAGGGCATCGAGATGGCTGCCTCAGGAGCCTAGCATTTTCGAGGAACGACTCTTCAAGCCCTCAGCAGCATCGTCACTATCAAGCACAGCACAACCTCGGGAGGAACTCCCTCAACCACCTACCTCAGGAGCTCCGGCCTGTGGCCCGACTTCAGGAGCATGCTTGCTCCTGGCGCTAGAGCCTCAGGAAGGATGTTGGACTGCGGAGCTCAAGGATTACCTCATGCAAGGGACTTTACCAGAGAAAGAAGAGGACGCGGAACGCATGGCCGGGCAGGCCACGGCCTACTGCATCCAAGATGGAGAGCTCTACCGGAAGCAGCCAAACGGTGTTTCCCTATGTTGCATCTCCAGGGAACAGGGGAAGGAGTTGCTGGCATACATTCACGATGGAGACTGTGGGCACTACTCGTCATCACGGACCCTCGTCGGCAAGGCGTTTCGCAGCCGGTTTTATTGGCCTACAGCACTCAATGATGCAATCGAGCTGGTGAAGGCTTGTGAAGCCTGTCAATTCCATACCAAGCAGATTCATCAGCCAGCTCAGGGCCTGCAGACCATTCCACTCTCATGGCCGTTCACGGTTTGGGGGCTGGACATTTTGGGCCCATTTCCTCGGGCGCCACGGGGCTATCGCTACCTCTACATCGCCATTGACAAGTTCACCAAGTGGGCGGAGGTGGAAGCTGTCCGCACCATCCCAGTTGGCTCCGAAGTCAAGTTCATCAAGGGCCTCGTGAGCCAATTCGGGGTGCCTAATCGCATCATCACCGACAACGGTTCACAGTTCACCAGCAATCTCCTCAAAACATATTGTGCTAACCTTGGAACGCAGATATGCTACGCTTCGGTGGCACACCCTTGGAGCAACGGCCAGGCTGAACACGCCAACGCAGAGGTCCTGAAGGGCCTCAAAACCAGGACCTTCAAGAAGAAGCTGGAGGCCTGCGGCAGGGGCTGGTATGGCAAGCTCCAGTCTGTGCAATGGTCCATCCGCACTACCGCTACCAAGTCGACCGGCTAAACCCCGTTCTTCCTCGTCTACGGAGCAGAGGTGGTCCTCCCTCACAAGGTCAGGCGTCACTCCGCGCGGGTCCTGGAATTTGACGTAGCGCAGCAGGACGCCATGCGGGGGATGGACCTCGTGCTGGGGGAGGAACACCGTCGGGAGGCCGCGCTACGTGCGGCAAGATACCAGCAAGCGCTGTGACGTTACCACTGCCGCAACATCCGCCCCAGGACTCTCGAGGTAGGTGACCTCGTGCTCAGGCGGGTGCTCTCCAGGGAAGGGAAGCACAAGCTCTCGCCCATGTGGGAGGGCCCATTCAAGGTTGTTCATGTTTCCAGACCTCGTGCCGTGCGCTTGGAGACCCAGGAAGGGGTGCCCATTCCAAACGCGTGGATTATTCAGCACCTCCGGAGATTCTACCCTTGAAGTAAGGCCCAGTGCCTGTAAAGAAGGCTCGGCGCCTGTGAAGAAGGGTCCAGTGCCTGCGAAGAAGGGCCCAGTGCCTGCAAAGAAGGCCCGGTGCCTGTGAAGCTCGCCGCCCCAAGAAAAGCCCCGGTGCATGTGAAAAAGGCCAATGCCTGTGAAGCTCGCCGCCCGTGACACTCTCACGTAATAATGGGTTGGGGTTGTACATGCCCCAGAGTCTCCGAAGTGGCGCCCCTGGGCCTCGGGGGCTCCCGCCCACGCCCATTGGCAGCACTTAGCTCCGCCTTGGTGAGAAAACGTCGAAGACTAGACTAGGTGTCGGACGCGGCTTCTCATTTGCTTTCCGCAGTTGGCTTGTTCACCCTTGTTCGAAACTTTATTGGAGTTGCTTCTAGTGTTGTTTCCCGTCCCCTGCCCGTGATTCTCTTTCTCTGTTTTTCGTCTGACTCGTTCTCTCGTTCGTAAGCCTCGCGAGGGGGCTGCGCGGGAGCCCTCGTGAGCACCTTCTTGCCTAATTTCGTGAGGCTTCCTCACTCAAGTTCACTGCGGGAGTACCTCTCCCGGTCCAAGCCCCACAGGCATCGCGACGCAAACACAGGACCTGAGCCGGTCACCCTCGTGACAAAGGTTCGAAAGCTATCCTCTTGACTAATTTTTGCAGGCCTCAAGACGCCCAGCGAGGCCTCAGGCAGGTACCTCGCGAGGCGAAAACTGTAGCGAACCCCCCGAGCCAAGTTGTTCCTACGCACAAGCACACAGCTGCAACACCATAACATAACACGGGAATGGCAGAAATAACATGGTAATTAGGGGTAATAATCTTGCATGCCCCCGCGGGGCTCCATACTTCTCTCTCCCTTTCAATGCAGGAAAAAGAGAAAAACAAAATAAATGTGGCGCGCCCCGTGACGACTCGCGAGGAGGGATCCGCACCGCCCTCCCGGGCTCAATCAGACTCCTCCTCGCGCTTCACCGAGGCGCGATGACGGGATGACCCGCTACCCCCCTCGAAGCGGGCGTGGCGGCTTGTCGCGGCCACCGCTGGAGGAGTTGTCACCTGAGGGGGAGCCGCTGAAGCTAGGCGAGCTGCGGACGCCGCCAGGGGCGGGCTTGCCTTCATCCTCGTCACAGCCGTCACCAAGGCCAAGCACCTGGTCGCCTTCATCGTCTTCAGGGCAGCACCCGACACGGCGGGCATCTTCTCTGAACACCCTCACGTAGAGGATGGCATCGCCGTCGAACTTGAAGTGCAGGGTGCACCGCCGTCCCAGGCCGCGCGCGCGAGGGCAAACGTCTGCCAGCCGCGGGCCAGGGCCACATTTCTGGCGACAGAGATCTCCACCGCGACCCAGGAGGCTCTGCTGCAGCAGTCGTCCGCCTGGAGCCAGAACCTGTCAGGGGCACCGGCCGGCAGTTCACCGACGAAGAAGCGAGGGAGCCGGAGCCAATTGCCGGCCAGATCCGCCGACCACACAACAAACTCCGGCAGCACCTCTGCCGAGTGAAAGCATGGACAGGGAGGCCGTGCACCCACGACGCGTCTTCCCCCGCCAATCGAGCGGCCTTCACTGTGCGAAGGACCACTGCCGCGACCACGAGGATCCACTGCAGGAGTCACGGGGCGCTTGCCGGGGCGACCCCGGCCGCGCTTGGGTGGAGGAGAGCCAGGCCCTTTCTGGCGAGCCTTCCCATTCTCCGCGGCCGAGAGACTCTTCGTAGGCACCATGGGGCACGACGAGCAACTGGAGCAAGGAGGAAGAAGAAGCAGGTGGGGGAAGGGAGATGTGCAGCGGCTGCTTGCACCCCCTCCACATTTATAACCCAAGGGAGGCCAACCGTCGGCCTCCACGATCGGAGGTAATCATGACTCTTTGTGTATGCAGCAGGGACTCGTCAAATCGGGCGGTTGCCGAGGCAGCATGGGGAAGGGGGGATGCCCACGTCCAATCAACCGCCATGCGGCAACCAAGGCCGCAGGCTGTTGGGGCCTGCAGCGCTCCGCACTTGCCCTTTCGCTTTGCTGCTAAGCCAAGTCCGAGCGCACCTTGGGCCCGGGGGCTACTGTCGGCGTTCTGGGATCGGGGTCCCCAGACCTTCCTACCTGCGGCCCGGTGGCGTGGCACAAGGGGTGGCCCAGTACGGCCCATCTTCATCAACTCAAGCCTCATGAGGCAGACGACGCAAGGCTTCCTCAGGAACAACCTCACCAGGCAGGCTCGCGAGGAGGCGGAGAGATCAAGGCAGGAGTACCTCGCGAGGTGCCCATGACACAAGCCATGATGATCGAGACCAGGCGGGCGCCAGCCTGCGTAGTGTCCTCGTTTCCTCTTTGGTGCAATGGGGGGCTAGCGCAGGCGCGGGGTACCGAGGCATCAAGCAAAGGTTACCATTTCGGTGTAGCGAGACCAAGACCAGTAGAGCAGCAGGACGGAGGTCACCGTGGAGCCCAAGACATCATCGCCAGTGCCTTTGGCAGCCTAAGACCAACTTTCGTCAGGATAACTTGTACTAGTTGTTCCCCTTCAAAATGGCCGTTGTTGGCTTCCTTCCTGCTCAATATTTGGGAAGAGGACCAGGGCCTCTATAAATAGAGATAGCTACCACCGTAGAGAGGGGATCGGATCCAGAGATCACTTCATCTAGAGCCTAGAGAGATCCATCCAAGCAGAACACCGCGCCAGCCCAAGAACACCTCTCGCGAGGCTGTTCTTCCTCTGTATTGTTCATCATCAGCCCCTGAGGCAATCCACCACACCACAAACTAGAATAGGGTATTACACCACAACGGTGGCCCGAACTAGTATAAACCTTGCGTCCCTTGTGTTCATCGTATAGCATAGATTCACGGCGAGGTGTTGGGACGTGGTTTGGTAGGGGGAAGATCTTCGCGCGCACCCAAGAGTTCGAACCTTAAGGGTTTTGCTGGAACCCGATATCCGACAAAATCAGAACCAACGATGTTCGTAATGTTGTCTTACCCGTGGTTGATACCTCGAGCATACACTATTACATCTTTTGGTCTGACCAATGCTATCACTGTGTTCACTAAATTGTGGAATTCCATCTATGTGGAAAGCTGGATGAATTTTTGTTGAGCCGAGCGGCAACATAATTATCATCTCCATGATTCGGGTTGAACATTAAAGCTAGTGTTGGAAACTTTGTAAGCAATGCCTTTGTGTTCCGTTCATGAGGTATATGTTCGGATCAAAGAATTGACTTCCTCTAATTCACGTGCATTCGATGCAAGTTGCCACCGTGAATTCGAGAAAGCTTGTTTTTGCTTCCTCAGGAATCGTCCCAAGTTAGTCATGCATGTGCGAAGTATTCTATGGTCTGATAGGGTTGCTACCTCCATTCCATATGTATTTCCTAGCACACCAAGTCATTGATTGATTTGTTCAAGGAGAGGAAGTTCCTTCTTAAGAGCATGCCTTATGCAAGGACTTTGATATCCTCGATGATGGTTCCCCCACCGGAACTTAGTAGTGTTTCATTGTAAGACTACTATGTGGTCATGCTTGTCTGGGACAGCGTGTTCACATGTGTGTAGTAGAACCAACTCATGTTTTGGAGTTTACTACTACAGTCCATTTCCTGAGAATCTCGCAATGTCATCTCGTCGGTTTGTGTTGCAAACTTTCTTTCCAGACATGCTGTCTAAAGTATCCTCTTACCAACCAGATCTGAATCCTAGGCAGATATGATGGTTGGAACTTTTCCAAGATCTATGATCTAGGTCCCGACAAGGTTGATATTCTGGCTGACACACCTAGCCGGAAGATCTATCATTATAATATCTTGATTGAGCTATTTGACCATTTTCTCCATCATGATTTCATGCAACTTATTCTAGAAATTATTCCTTAGGGATTCCTGCGCTCTCAGTTACTTGGATTATGTCATACCCATTCCAACAGTGGATTCACTCTCTATTGTTGAGTTTCCCCAGTTACCAGAATCATTCCCAACATTTGCATTTTTTTTCCTAGCTCGCACCCGCTATGTGCCAATTTTCCATGGCATGTCTTCTCAGTAATTGCTGTTCAAGATCATCTTCGAAAGTGGACCTACCATGGGTCCCATCCATTTCAATGATAAGCAAAAATCACTCATTGTGTTGTCTTCAACAAGGTAGTCGACATCATCCATCCTAGTCTGAGGATGTCATTCTTTCGGACTCCTTCAAATAATCGATTGTGATTTGCCTTAGGCTGGTATAAAGAGTTTCAATAATCTAAATATCAAAAGTAATTCTTTTTGCCACCTAAGGGAATAATTCTACGAGTCACCTTTCCTAAGGTGCTCATCAGGGAATCATAGCAATTAACTCCTTGCTACTTCGATACTTATTCACCATCTTACCTAAGCGTGGAATTGTTGCTTACCAAATTGAACCTTTGTCATCTGTTTCTTTCCATCCCCCTCGATGTGTGTTCTGTGTCCCAGCTCAAGAGGTGTTTCAATGTCTCATTCTGTAAGTTGATATTGAGTTGCTCGATCTTCGAGAAGATCAAATCCTATGGAGTTTCTTTCTGTCGTCATTGCGTTGGAGAAGACCACGAAAGCGAAGATGTCAAGATCAATACGATGCTATGAATCAACATCTTCGATGAGGACAGACGGATCGGGAAGATTGTGTTAGTTTTGTATTCCCTCTGTCTTCTTACCTGACGTTTAGAATCTCAGGACGAGATTCTTGTTTAGTTGGGTTGAGTTGTCACAGCCCTAGAATATTGTTTGTATTTAGTTGCATCAGCATCCATGCATTATGTTTGATTTCAAAGGAATTTGAAATGGATTGCTAAACCCTAGCACCAAACATAATTCAAATAGGTTCAACTCAAAACATTTTCAATGAAACCAAGATGCCCTTTAAAAATGTTCATGATCTAGTGAAAAGGGTGAAAACCTTATCCAGTGCCGATGCATATTTTCATTGACCTTTTTGGTCTTTGAATTAAGTCACTAAGTATTTGAATTGGGTCTATAAATTTCTATAAATAATTCCCTACCCCCAATAATTCTGAAACTTTGTGTGGGGCTTTGGAATAATTATTTCAGCATCCATAAAAGGCTTCATCATTTACATAGTAGATTTGGTCCAGTAACAAAATTCAAACCAACATGCAAAATAGAAAAACAGAAAGAAGTTAGGAAAACAGAAGAGAGAGAGAAAAACAAAAGGAAGTTTCGAAAATAGCAGGCCTAGACACCAGGGGCTTCCTCGTCTTCTTCCTCTGGCTAGTAGGCAGAGCGAGGCCATGGCGACGGCGCAGGCGTCGGCCTCCACCTCCTGCCTGCCTCCTCCTCGACGCGCCGAGACAACACCACACACCCCCTGGACCCTCTCTCACTCTTCCCTGTGCCTTCCCCTCTCCTCTATCTCTCTCCCTCGCTCTCCCCCTCACGCGCCTGAGCATGCCGCCATGTGCTATCGTGCCCACAACCGTCGCCTTGCCTTCTTGAGCTATCCAGAGCCTCCACCACCTCACGCTTCACCTTTACACCGAAGGAAGGAAGAACGGAGGCCCCGAGCAGCCGCCATTGTCTATGTCTTCGAATTTGGCCACTGACGACCGCCGCCTCCAATTCATCATCTCTGGAACACCCCCGAGCCCGCTGGCCCTTACCGAGCTCTGGCTGCTGCCATGGCCGATGAATCTAGTGCCCTCGAGCCCTTCGGCTAGCCCCCATGGCACCAACATGCTCCTGGAGATACATAGGTGCTTCCGCACTGCTTATTTTGCTCACTATTGCCCTGCAGCCCCGTGCCCGCAACTGACCGAACTCCGGCGGCCGCCCGGCTCGTCGCCGCTGCTGTTACACGCAGCCCCGGTGCACCACGCGGCCACCACTGGACGCGCTAAGCTGTCAGCTCACCGTAGCCGCAAACCACGCGCGAAACGATGCTTTGTAGCGCCGCCCCGAGCAATGCAGGCGATCCACCGCCGCGGTATATGGTCACCGGTGGCTGAACGCCATTTGCTGACGTGGCATGGGTTAGGTTAGCACTAATCACACCCCTGTGTCACTAACAGTGGATCAATTAACCGGATGGACCCCACATGTCAGTTTTGACTTGTTGACGTGGCTGTTGACCCGACCCCACCTGTTTGTGATCGTAGGCAGCACTGAGTCACTGACTAGTGGGCCCCAGAGATCAGGTTTGACTCTGGGCAGCTCAGTTGACTGCTCTGGATTTTAAATAAATCAGAAATGATCTATTAAATTCAGAAATTTGTCTAAACTTCTAAAAATCATAGAAAATAATATGTAACTCCAAATGAAATAATTTATATATGAAAAATGATCAGAAAAATCCAATCTTTCCATCTGTACCATTGTCATGTATGTTGGAAGAACTTAAGTCTGCTGTATATGACAATTTGAATAAATGGCATTTGAAATGTCTTATATGGAGTTTGAATTTAAATCTTTGGTTCAAACAAACTTCATTTAATCTGGTTGCTAATTGCGTTAGCTCAATCAAGATCATATTTCCCTGTCATGATCATGCATCATATTGCTGCATTCCATTGATTGTGTTCCTACTCTGTTGCCAGTGTTCGTCCCCTCTCAGTAGACGTTGTTTCGATGATGTGATCGATGGCACTCATGAAGACACAATGCTATCTTTGGAAGTGCTAGGCAAGCAAACCCCTTGAGCATTCCGATACAATCCCACTCTCTCGCTATTGCTCTCTTTTGCTGCATTAGGACAACAACGATTCAACTGTTACATGTTGTGGTAGTTGAACCCTTTCCTCTGCATGACCTGTCTTAGCCACAGAAAATAGTTGAAACCGACTAGCATGAGTAGGAGTTGTTTGAGCCATGATGTGCCGACTCATTCATGCTTGCTTGTTATGCATGTTATGCTTAGAGTTGTGTCAGTTCTGATTCATTTGGGATGGATTGGAATGGTGCTGAACCTGTCCGACTGTTGAGAGCTAAGTTTGTGAACATGATTTGGTAAAGGTAGCGACGAGAGGCCTTGTAGGAGTACATGGTGGGTTGTCTCATTGGGACCCTCCTCAGAAACTATGTTCTGTGTCTGTGATCCAAGACAGTTACTACCACACATTGGGTTCCGGTAACTCGACCCCTCTCGGCTTATTAACTGCCTTGATCTCTGTCCAGGAGTTGCAACTAGTTTCTGGTATCTGTAGGTAGTGCTAGTAGTCTACCAAGTGGCACCCAGTAAAGGTGGGCTTGGGATAGACTAGGTGTCGTGGCATGGTGTACCAAGTGGCAGCCGGATGGTGGGCTTGGGAAACCTGCTCACATCGTTTGGGGTCGTGATGGAAACCTCGGTCGAACTCCGTTGCGGATGGAACCCGAATAGGCGATAAACCTGGACTAGAGTCTTACATGGTTAGTCAGTTCGTGGGCGACACCCTCACCAGGATTCCGCTTGAAGGTTGCCGAGATACATGACGTGTACATGGTGGTAAGTGGCGAGAGTGTTTGTGAAGAAGTACACCCCAACAGGGTTAACATGATCTATTCGAATAGTCGCGTCCGCGGTAATGGACTACTGGGTTGCTTATGTAGTTCATAGACAAGTGAAACTGGATACTCTAAAATGAGCAAGATAAGCATGAGTGCTATGGATGTCCTTCTTGTAGGGAGACGAGAACGGGTCCGTAGTGGTGTATTGATATGGTGAATATGTGGACTCGTGTGCGCCACCTCAAAAGAGTTACTAGCAGTTGTAGTAAAGGATAGCCACTAAGTCAAAGATGGCTTGCTGCAGTTAAACTCCATCTTTACTCACGTTGTTGCTAGATCATATGGTACTAGATCTGATGTAAGTATTGCTGCTTACATCTTTACTCACGTTTGCTTAATTTTTTTTGTAGAGAGACTTCAGTCTCATTAGTAGTTCCGAGTGGACTTCGACGTTTAGCTTGTTACCTCAGATACGATCTTGTACCTTTGGGAGGGTCTTCTAGATAGTCAGGTTTCTCAGCCTTTTTCATTTGTAGTTGTCTGTACTCAGACATGTTATGCTTTCGTTGCTTGTATGCTCTATATGTTGGGTCATGTGACCCATGATTGTAATTCTTACTATGTATGACTCTTCTGAGCCTTCTGAATAAATACTTTGAGTCGTTGAGTTTTGTTGTGATGCCATGTTGTATTTGCACATATCGAGCATATTGTTTGTATGATTTTGAAATGCTTGGTTTGTGTGGGATCCGATAATCTAGTTGTTTATTCTTGGTAGCCTCTCTTATGGGGAAATGTCTCCTAGTGCTTCCACTAAGCCATGGTAGCTTGCTACTGCTCCAGAACACATGGGTTGATCGGCATGTGTCATTCTTTGCTCCTGTGTTTGTCCCTTCGAGGAAATGTCACACTTTGTTCCTTTAAGTTCTTGTAGCTTGCTACAACTTGGGTTCAAACGTTGATGACCGACACATGCATTGCTAGGTCATGTATGACTGTCCCTGTAAGTTAGTGCCATCTTGGGTTTATGACTAGTCATGTCGGCCCGGGTTCTCTGTCATATGGATACTAGCGACACTATCATATACATCATCCAAAAGGCGCAAACGATCCCGGGCCAGGTAAGGTGGCACCCGTGGGGATACTGTGCATGAGGCCGCAAAGTGATATGATGTGTTACATGCTAGATCGGTGTGACTTAGGATCGGGGTCCCATCAAATGCTTTGTGCCATGTTTGTTGGGTTCAGAAGTCTCCGTAAGGAAAGTGCAATGGAACTCACTGTTTGATTGACAAGTATTGTTGAAAGACTTCATCAACGAGGAGTAATAGATGTCAACGATAAAGATGTGGTCAACAAGCTACTGAGTGCTCTTGATGCAACATTTGATCCTATCATAGCTGAAATCAAGCAAAGACCTGACTATGAAGAACTTCATTTCGTGGAGGTCATGACGCTATTGTCCATTCACGAAGAAAATATGGAACTAGAAAATGGAGAACAAGAATGTTTTTTAGAAATTGAAGGGGAAATTCTTTCACACTATGGCAGCTCACAAGAATAAGATGTCGAGAATCAACACACTATCACAAGGGAACTTGAAATTCTCACAGAAAGGCTAAGTGATCTCAGAAGACAAAATCTATGCCTCACAAATGATGAAGAATTTGACTTGCCTGAATCTTCAAGAAAGTTACCTCTGAAGGAAATGAAATGCTTCAAGTGCAAACAATTTGGTTATCTCATAACAGACTATCCTTGCTGGGAAGGAAAACCTAGCAACAAATGGAAATATCTTCACTGCAATGGATTCATTCGAATGGATCGTCATACTAAGCTCCCAAAAAATGAATATCTATCATCCTCTTCGACGAGACTAGTCATTGACGTGCAAGCCAAAGCTACTATCGAATCCAACATGAAGAAATCTTGTAGCTGAACAGAGTATGTGCTGAAATGACAATGGACTCTGACAATGAGACATCTGAATCAGAATTAGATGATGAAGAGCTTCACAGAAGGATAGGAAGAAGCAATGCTTTTGTTGCCTATGGATCTTCTGAGAAATCACTCAAACGAGATATGATGATGATGCTTCAAGTAATGATGACCAACCACATTCTGACTCATGGCAAAAACCTCTAAAGACCAAGTATCAGCAAAACACCAAAAATCCATGAATGGATATTCTCTTGAATACATTGCCTATGCAAAACTTGTTAAGATTGCAAAATCTCAACAAGATGAGCTTGAAATGCTTGAGAAGAATCTTAGGAAAACTGAAGGATTACTAGTCGAAGAGATGGAGAAGAATCAAAAGTTGACCAAAGAGCATGAAGCTTTTTCTTCAAGTATTGATGATCTTTTTGACCAATATGATTCACTTATAGTCAATTACGAGAGTTTATCAGATGAACTCCTTAACCAGAATCAAGAACTCAAGTCCTTGAAAGAGTCTCATAATGTGCTTGCAAAAGAAAAATCTTCTCTCTTCGCCAAGCAATCTAATCGTCTTCTTGATGATTTTGTGCCTCCTTGCCTAAAGTGCCTAGAACATAACAATGCTGATTCAAATGTTGAAACATCTAATGCTATCATCAAGAATATTGCAACAACTACGAATGAAAATTCTAACCCCTCTTCCGAGGAATTTGTTGCTATTACTGATGAAAATTGCAGGTTAAAGAACTTTCTTGAGACAGGAATGCTAAAGAGCCTCAAAGGGCATCAAACTCTTTGTGATGTGCTCAAGAAGTCTATTATGCACAAAAACCATTGAAAGGAAGGGTTGGGTTTCCAAAGGAAACTCAACATCGTTGAACCTACTAGACTCCTGAACTAGGTGTGTTCTTGCTAAAAGTAAAACTCTTGAACCTACAACTCTGTTGGGATATGATACTCCCATTACTATTGTTTCTGATGAGTCTAATGACTCAAACTACAAACTCTTCAAGAGACAAAATGGTGATGTTTTTGCTCGTTATGTTGGGACTAACTGCAGGTCTGGTTCACCCAAAATGCAAATCTGGGTGAACAAGTGCATCATTGAAAATTTATCTGTCACTTCTTACTCGAATATTGATGTCTACTACGCAACCTTCTACTTGTAGACGTTGTTGGGCCTCCAAGTGCAGTGGTTTGTAGGACAGTAGCAAATTTCTCTCAAGTGGATGACCTAAGGTTTATAAATCCATGGGAGGCGTAGGATGAAGATGGTCTCTCTCAAACAACCCTGCAACCAAATAACAAAGAGTCTCTTGTGTCCCCAACACACCCAATACAATGGTAAATTGTATAGGCGCACTAGTTCTGCGATAAGATGGTGATACAAGTGCAATATGGATGGTAGATATGGGTATTTGTAATCGGAAAATATAAAAACAGCAAGGTAACTAATGATAAAAGTGAGCGTAAACGGTATTGCAATGGTAGGAAACAAGGCCTAGGGTTCATACTTTCACTAGTGCAAGTTCTCTCAACAATAATAACATAATTGGATCATATAACTATCCCTCAACATGCAACAAAGAGTCACTCCAAAGTCACTAATAGCGGAGAACAAACGAAGAGATTATTGTAGGGTACAAAACCACCTCAAAGTTATCCTTTCTGATCTATCTATTCAAGAGTCCGTAGTAAAATAACATGAAGCCATTCTTTCCGTTTGATCTATCATAGAGTTCGTACTAGAATAAAACCTTAAGACACAAAATCAACCAAAACCCTAATGTCACCTAGATACTCCATTGTCACCTCAAGTATCCGTGGGCATGATTATACGATATGCATCACACAATCTCAGATTCATCTATTCAACCAACACAAAGTACTTCAAAGAGTGCCCCAAAGTTTCTACGGGAGAGTCAAGACAAAAACATGTGCCAACCCCTATGCATAAGTTCACAAGGTGAACCCGCAAGTTGATCACCAAAACATACATCAAGTAGATCACGTGAATATCCCATTGTCACCACAGATAAGCACGGCAAGACATACATCAAGTGTTCTCAAATCCTTAAAGACTCAATCCGATAAGATAACTTCAAAGGGAAAACTCAATCCATTACAAGAGAGTAGAGGGGGAGAAACATCATAAGATCCAACTATAACAGCAAAGCTCGCAATACAACAAGATCGTATCACCTCAAGAACACGAGAGAAAGAGAGATCAAACACATAGCTACTGGTACTTACCCTCAGCCTTGAGGGTGAACTACTCCCTCCTAGTCATGGAGAGCACTGGGAATATGAAGACGGCCACAGGTGAGGGATCCCCCCTCTGGCAGGGTGCCAGAACAGGGTCCTGATTGGTTTTTGGTGGCCATAGAGGCTTGCGGTGGCGGAACTCCTGATCTATTGTGCTCCCCGATGTTTTTAGGGTATATGGACATATATAGGCGAAAGAAGTCGGTCAGGGGAGCCACAAGGGGCCCATGAGGGGGGGTGCCTAGGGGTGTAGGGCGCGCATCCCTGCCTCGTGGCTTCCTCGTTGCTTCCCTTACATGCACTCCAAGTCCCCTGGATTGCTTCCGTTCCAAAAATAACTCTCGCGAAGGTTTCATTCTGTTTGGACTCCATTTGATATTCCTTTTTCTTTGAAACACTAAAATAGGCAAGAAAACAACAATATGGGCTGGGCCTCCGGTTAATAGGTTAATCCCAAAAATGATATAGAAGTGTAAAGTAAAGCCCATAAACAACCAAAACAGGTAATATAATAGCATGGAACAATCAAAAATTATAGGTTGGAGACGTATCAAGCATCCCCAAGCTTAATTCCTGCTCGTCCTCGAGTAGTTAAATGATAAAAACAGAATTTTTGATGTGGAATGCTACCTAACATAATTCTTCATGTAATTTTATTTATTGTGGCATGAATGTTCAGATCCATAAGATTCAAGAAAAAAGTTCATATTGACATGAAAACAATAATACTTCAAGCATACTAACGAAGCAATCATGTCTTCTCAAAATAACATGGCTAAAGAAAGCTATCCCTACAAAATCATATAGTCTGGCTATGCTCTATCTTCATCACACAAAGTATTTAATCATGCACAACCCCGATGACAAGCCAAGAAATTGTTTCATACTTTCGTATTCTCAAACTTTTTCAACTTCCACACAATACATGAGCGTGAGCCATGGACATAGCACTATATGTGGAATAGAATGGTGGTTGCGGAGAAGACAAAAAAGGAGAAGATAGTCTCACGTCAACTAGGCATATCAACGGGCTATGGAGATTCCCATTAATAGATATCAATGTGAGTAGGGATTGCCAGGCAACGGATGCACTAGAGCTATAAGTGTATGAAAGGTCAAAAGGAAACTAAGTGGGTGTGCATCCAACTTGCTTGCGCACGAAGATCTAGGGCATTTTGAAGAAGCCCATCATTGGAATATACAAGCCAAGTTCTATAATGAAAAATTCACATTAGTATATGAAAGTGACAACATAGGAGACTCTCTATCATGAAGATCATGGTGCTACTTTGAAGCACAAGTGTGGTAAAAGGATAGTAGCATTGTCCCTTCTCTCTTTTTCTCTCATTTTTTTTATTTGGTGCGCTTCTTTGGCCTATTTTTTTATATGGGCTTCTTTGGCCTCTTTTATTTTTTTTATAAAGTCTGAAGTCTCATCCCTACTTGTGGGGGAATCATAGTCTTCATCATCCTTTCCTCACTTGGGACAATGCTCTAATAATGAAGATCATCACACTTTTATTTACTGAGAACTCAAGATTACAACTCAACATTTAGAACAAAATATGACTCTATGTGGATGCCTCTGGCGGTGTACCGGGATATGAAATGAATCAAGAGTGACATGTATGAAAGAATTATGAATGGTGGCTTTGCCACGAATACGATGTCAACTACATGATCATGCAAAAGCAATATGACAATGATGGTGCGTGTTATAATAAACGAAATGGTGGAAAGTTGCATGGCAATATATCTCGGAATGGCTATGGAAATGCCATAATAGGTAGGTATGGTGGCTGTTTTGAGGAAGGTATATGGTGGGTGTATGGTACCGGCGAAAGTTGTGCGGCACAAGAGAGGCTAGCAATGGTGGAAGGGTGAGAGTGTGTATAATCCATGGACTCAACATTAGTCATAAAGAACTCATATACTTATTGCAAAAATCTAAAAGTCATTGAAACAAAGTACTACGCGCATGCTCCTAGGGGGATAGATTGGTAGGAAAAGACCATCGCTCGTCCCCGACCGCTAGTCATAAGGAAGACAATCAATAAATAAATAATGCTCCAACTTCATCACAAAGTAGTTCACCATACGTGTATGCTAGGGGAATCGCAAACTTCAGCACAAGTATTCCTCAAATTCATAATTACTCCACTAGCATGACTCTAATATCACCATCCTCATATCTCAAAACAATAATCAAGCATCAAGTTGATCATAGCATCCAATTCACTTTCTATGATAGTTTTTATTATACCCAACTTGGATGCCCATCATTCTAGGACCAATTTTATAACCATAGAAAATACCATGCTGTTCTAAAAGACTCTTAAAATAATATAAGTGAAGCATGAGAGATCATCTATTTCTTCAAAATAAAACTACTGTCGTGCTCTAAAAGATATAAGTGAAGCACTAGAGCAAATGACAAACTAGTCCGAAAGATATAAGTGAAGATCAATGAGTAGTTGAATAATTATGCAACTATGTGAAGACTCTCTAACATTTAATAATTTCAGATCTTGGTATTTTATTCAAACAACAAGCAAAACAAAACAAAATAAAATGACGCTCCAAGTAAAACACATATCATGTGGTGAATAAAAATATAGCTCCAAGTAAAGTTACCGATGGACGAAGACGAAAGAGGGGATGACATCCAGGGCATACCCAAGCTTAGGCTCTTGGTTTTCCTTGAATATTACCTTGGCGTGCCTTGGGCATCCCCAATCTTAGGCTCTTGCCACTCCTTATTCCATAGTCCATCGAATCTTTACCCAAAACTTGAAAACTTCACAACACAAAACTCAACAGAAAACTCGTAAGCTCCGTTAGTATAAGAAAATAAAACCACCACTTAGGTACTGTTGTGAACTCATTCTAAATTCATATTGGTGTAATATCTATTGTATTCCAACTTCTCTATGGTTCATACCCTCCGATACTACTCATAGATTCATCAAAATAAGCAAACAACACAATGAAAACAGAATCTGTCAAAAACAGAACAGTCTGTAGTAATCTGTATCAAACGTATACTTCTCGAACTCCAAAAATCCTAACAAATTAGGAAAGGCTAAGAAGTTTGTGCACCAGTCCAGAGAAAAAAGAATCAGATGAAAATCACTTTTCTGTGAATTATCAAAACTAATTTACTGGGTTCAAAACTTTCTGATTTTCAGCAGGATCAACACAACTATCACCATAAGCTATCCTAAAGGTATTACTTGGCACTTTATTGAAACAAAAGCTATAAAACATGATTACTACAGTAGCATAATCATGTGGACACACAAAAACAGTAAGGGTAAATATTGGGTTGTCTCCCAACAAGCGCTTTTCTTTAATGCCTTTCTAGCTAGGCATGATGATGACAATGATGCTCACAAAAAAGATAAGAATTGAAACATAAAGACAGCATCATGAAGAATATGACTAGCACATTTAAGTCTAAACCATTTCCTATGCATAGGGATTTTGTGAGAAAACAACTTATGGGAACAATAATCAACTAGCATAGGAATGCAAAACAAGCATAACTTCATGATTTTAAGCACATAGAGAAGAAACTTGACATTATTGCAACTCCTACAAGCATATGTTACTCCCTCATAATAATTTTCAGTAGCATCATGAATGAATTAAACAATATAACCAGCACCTAAAGCATTCTTTTCATGATCTACTTGCATAGAAAATTTACTACTCTCCACATAAGCAAAATTCTTCTTGTTCGGGATAGTGGGAGTATCATAAGAGACTCGAATACTATAAAATATTTCCACATTAAAACAGTAATGTTCCGAAAAAGGGTAATCATAATCATGACAAGTTTTATAAATATAATCATCACTACTTTTTATAGCATAAGTTTCATCACAATAATCATCATAAGTAGCAACTTTGTTCTCATCATAATCAATTGAAACCTCTTCCAAGATAGTGGAATCATCACTAAATAAAGTCATGACCTCTCCAAATCCACTTTCATATTCATCACAATAAAATTCAACATCCTCCAAAATAGTGGGATCATTACTTCCTAAAGTTGACACTCTTCCAAACCCACTTTCATCAATATAATCATCATAAGTAGTAGGCATGCTATCATCATAACAAATTTGCATATCAAAACTTGGGAGGCTAAAAATATCATCTTCTTTAAACATAGCATCCCCAAGCTGGGGACAATCATTAATTGCAGCAAATATATTCTCAAATATGTCATTCTCATCAAACATAGCTTCCCCAAGCTTGGGTCTTTTCATATCATAAGCATAATCACTCTCATCATTAATAGTGTGGATAGCACCAATAGTATAACAATTATCGTCATCACAATGAGTAGTAGGAGCAACCTCATTTGGGAGGGATATTTTTTTACCTTTGCTTCTCTGTCTTTTCTTTTTCTTCTTCACATCATGTGTGGGTTGAATCCTCTTTTTGGAGCTCCTTATTAATGAGATTGGTTGAATAGGAGGCTCCTCCTCGTTACCTGATTCATCGTAAGAAATAATAGGAGGATATTGGGAAGTCTCTTCCCTTTCATTAGTATTCTATTTATCTTATATTTGCTTTCTTTTCTTTATGTAATTGGCAATATGAGGATTTTCAATGCAATTCACCGCACAATACATATAAATTTCCTCTAGATTAATATCAAGGAATTGCTTAAGGTTATATTCTGGAGTATGCTTAGTTGCACGTTTCAATTATTCATAACCCAAAAGCAAACTAAGTTCATTATGATGTGCAAGGGAAATCAAGTCATCACAATTTTTGGACACGATTCGATCATGAAACAATTTGCATTGGAGATTTAAATGACCATGTTCATTGCAAAGTTCACAAGTACGGTAAAGATATTTTAAATTTTCAGCACTCACATTTAGCCTTTCTTGCAACCATTTAGTTTCTAAATGCTTATGCCTCTTGCAATATATATCTTCCCTATTTGGTGTGTACTTGCAAACCCAATACACTCCACAAAAATTGACATGCTTATAGGAGACATTTTCATCATAACTAGTGCAATCATCATTAGTACTATGGATATTCAAAGAGTTCATACTAACAACATTGCAATCATGCTCCTCATTCAAAGATTTAGTACCAAACATTTTATAGACTTCTTCTTCTAGCACTTGAGTACAATTTTCCTTTTCATCATACTTACGAAAGATATTAAAAAGATGAAGCGTATGAGACAAACTCAATTCCATTTTTTGTAGTTTTATTTTATAAACTAGACTAGTGATAAAACAAGAAACAAAAAGATTCGATTGCAAGATCTAAAGATATACCTTCAAGCACTCACCTCCCCGGCAATGGCGCCAGAAAAGAGCTTGATGTCTACTACGCAACCTTCTCCTTGTAGACATTGTTGGGCCTCCAAGTGCAGAGGTTTGTAGGACAGTAGCAAATTTCCCTCAAGTGGATGACCTAAGGTTTATCAATCCGTGGGAGGCGTAGGATGAAGATGGTCTTTCTCAAACAACCCTGCAACCAAATAACAAAGAGTCTCTTGTGTCCCCAACACACCCAATACAATGGTAAATTGTATAGGTGCACTAGTTCGGCGAAGAGATGGTGATACAAGTGCAATATGGATGGTAGATATGGGTATTTGTAATCGGAAAATATAAAAACAGCAAGGTAACTAATGATAAAAGTGAGCGTAAACAGTATTGCAATGGTAGGAAACAAGGCCTAGGGTTCATACTTTCACTAGTGCAAGTTCTCTCAACAATAATAACATAATTGGATCATATAACTATCCCTCAACATGCAACAAAGAGTCACTCCAAAGTCACTAATAGCGGAGATCAAACGAAGAGATTGTTTTAGGGTATGAAACCACCTCAAAATTATCCTTTCCGATCTATATATTCAAGAGTTAGTAAAATAACATGAAGCTATTCTTTCCATTCGATCTATCATAGAGTTCGTACTAGAATAACACCTTAAGACACAAAATCAACCAAAACCTTAATGTCACCTAGATACTCCATTGTCACCTCAAGTATCCGTGGGCATGATTATACGATAGGCATCACACAATCTCAGATTCATCTATTCAACCAACACAAAGTACTTCAAGGAGTGCCCCGAAGTTTCTACCGGAGAGTCAAGACGAAAACGTGTGCCAACCCCTATGCATAAGTTCACAAGGTGAACCCGCAAGTTGATCACCAAAACATACATCAAGTAGATCACGTGAATATCCCATTGTCACCACAGATAAGCATGGCAAGACATACATCAAGTGTTCTCAGATCCTTAAAGACTCAATCTGATAAGATAACTTCAAAAGGAAAACTCAATCCATTACAAGAGAGTAGAGGGGGAGAAACATCATAAGATCCAACTATAATAGCAAAGCTCGCGATACATCAAGATCGTATCACCTCAAGAACACGAGAGAGAAAGAGATCAAACACATAGCTACTGGTACATACCCTCAGCCTCGAGGGTGAACTACTCCCTCCTTGTCATGGAGAGCGCCGGGATGATGAAGATGGCCACCGGTGAGGGATCCCCCCTCTGGCAGGGTGCCGGAACAGGGTCTCGATTACTTTTTGGTGGCTACATAGGCTTGCGGCGGCGGAACTCCCGATCTATTGTGCTCCCCGATGTTTTTAGGGTATATGGACATATATAGGCGAAATAACTCGATCAGGGGAGCCACGAGGGGGCCACGAGGGTGGGGGCACGCCCAGGGGGGTAGGGCGCGCCTCCCTGCCTCGTGGCTTCCTCGTTGTTTCCCTTACGTGCACTCCAAGTCCCCTGGATTGCTTTCGTTCAAAAAATAACTATCGCGAAGGTTTCATTCCGTTTGGCTCCGTTTGATATTCCTTTTCTTCGAAACACTGAAATAGGAAAGAGAACAACAATATGGGCTGGGCCTCCGGTTAATAGGTTAGTCCCAAAAAGGATATAAAAGTGTAAAGTAAAGCCCATAAACAACCAAAACAGGTAATATAATAGCATGGAACAATAAAAAATTATAGATACGTTGGAGACGTATCAAATATGAAGAGTAATTTTCCTCGAGGAAATGATTATCCTTCATAAGTTGGCGCTGAAACTTCTTCGAATGGAAATCAGTCAAACCTTCAACAGAAGGAGTACAGGCATACCTCATCAAATCATTATGCTCAGGTCTCTAGAAACAATTTCAATGCATATTTATATGATTACTCTCAAAATGCACAGGCGAACTACAGATCTCATCGAAGGAATGTTCCTACTCGGACAAAGCAAATAAGATTTTTGCCGCCCACACAAGTGAGGGTTGCGAATAAGAACTAACCTTTCATGCAGGATTTTTCTCTGGAATTCCACTCGCTTACACTTAGCCCTGAGAATAAGATTGTTGGGGCTTGTGTTTATTTGCTCTCCTTCGTGTGTTTGTTTTCGTTTCACCGTGTTTGTGTTTCGTCCAATCAACAACTTACTCATAGCTTTGTGTGTTTGTGTTTCCTCCTCTGGCTGAGTGTTTTGTTTCGGACCCTTTTGTCCCTCTATTCTTTCTCATCTAAATATTTGATGTCCGTCATAAGCATGCAAGTTGATTTGAAGAAAATTTCTTTTCAACGTCCTTGGTCGCAAAAGAAATCAACTTTGAATCTTTATCCATTTTTGGCGCTTGCCCTTCCTCAAACCTTTTGGTCTCCTGCCCAGTTTCTGAGTTTTTTCGCAGGAAACGGTTTCCACGTGCCCACAATCTCCATGATCGTGATCGTGTCTGTCGAATGTGAAACGCCCCGCATCTATGGGCCATGGATATCAGAGAGGTGGTTTTGCTTGCTAGCTATAAATACCCCACCCATGTCTTCTTGCTCATTTGTTCCTCAAACTCTCGTCCGCTCTGCTCCACAGCCCATGCTCGAAGCAACTCCGGTGAGGTGCCTTGCTGTGCAACTCCAGTGAAGTCTCGTCGCAGTTGATCATGCTGGTGTGGTAATCTTCCCTCCCTCTCTGCCATAGTCGATCTAGGTTGCCAAGTTAGGGCGCTTAGATCTTGAACTGCTCATGTCCTCTTTGCTGTTCTTAGGGTAGTTCATACCGAGGTTATTTTTCTTTGGATTATTTCACTGAGGTAGATCTTTAAGCTTCACTAAGTTTCAACTGGTATGCTTTGTAGATCTTCCTCATATTAGTTCCCCTAGATCTAGGGTTCATGTATGCTTATCCGAAAGATTAGATAGCCTTTACTCTACCATGATCATGATATGGCTAGTTTAAATTCTATCGATGATATCTTTCTCTAAGCATCTATGGATTCCTGTGCTTCTCCCAAAATATTTCATTTTCATTCAAAAACACCTTCTGTGCATGTTTATGACCCTACCCCATTTCCCCTCATATCTATTCTCTTCACAGGTTGGTCATGGCACAAACTTCGGAAGAGCATTCTGGTTCTGAAGGAGAATTGCCTCAGTTGTCACCAATGTCAGAACGAATGAGATTAACCGAAGGAGGACAATATTCAAAGCCTCCCAAAGCTCCAAGAAAGAAATTTGAATTTGATTCCGAAGAAGATGATGAAGAGATATCCTCCGCTCACATTCTGCCCGAGGATGAATTGGTCACTGATGCCCTAACCCTTTTCTTCGATGGAAATCCTAAAAAAGGTGGTCGTGGCAGAGAGAAGAACACAATAGCTGAAATGTCTGATCCAGAAGGTTACAAAACTCCACCAGGGGTTGAAACAACAACAAAACACAATAATAGGATGCAAAGGATTCACCGCCACTGGGCGAAGAAATGGTTCAACTATGAAAATGTTCGTGAGAAGTATCAGATTTGGTTTGCTTTCACACCACCACGGAATGATTGTATTGCTGAAAATTTCATTGGCCCAGATTATGAAAAGGTTAGACAACCACCGCCTTCATATGATCATTCTGACTCCCTCAAAAACATCGCTGATTTTCCCGATGAAGTGGCTAAGAGGGCGAAGGCCAAAGCCAAGTGTGAAGCTAGGCAAGCAAAGAAAACCCAAGCTGATGTGACAAATGTCGCACTAACTTAGCAAGAGGTCCAAAAGAAGAAGGATCGTGCCTCTGCTCGAAAGGAAATCAAGGACAGGAAATCTATTTCCCCTCATGCTCCCCGAAACAAAACCACCATCAAGAAATCCAAGAAGGTTGTCTATGACTCCTCTGATGGGTCATCCAGTGGAAATGATGCTGATGAAATTACTATGTATGATCAACGTGCCATTCTCAACAGACCATACAAGACTCCATCACTAGTGAAAGTGTTGCCCTCTGCAAGGAGATCACCATGGACTGCATCCATTCCTCTTAGTGAGAAACCTTCGGTTCTACCACTCCATCTGTGAAGAGAAAGCTGCAGACTGAAGGAAAAGGTGGTGCATCTGCTAAGAAAGCCAAACCCAGTGTTCCTGCTTCCACAGAGGAACAGAAGTATGATTTCAATCTCATGATTGATGTGATTGAGAGTATTGCTTAGGATGCAAAATCTGATGATTTAAGCAGTCTGGGACTTCATGATGATGTGACCAGAATGGTAACGAAACATTTCGTAGAGCTGAGGAAAATTACCAAGAGTCTGAATCAGGCTGCCAAGGACAAGCAAGTTCTCGAGCAAATGAAGAAAGAGGCCAACACTAAAGTAGAAAGAAAGAATGTGAACAAAGAATTGTTGAACTCACAAGGGCTCTCAGTCTCATGCGGAATGAAAAAATTTATTGGCACTCGAGGTTGGAAATGGATGTATCTCAGTTGTGTGATAGGATAAACGACGAGATTGACCGTAAGGCAGATCTTGCTCAAATAAGAATCAAAGAAGAAAAATGTCAGAAGGCTAAGGAAAGGGCCAGCAAAATGAAAGGAATCATAGAGCGCTGTCTTTAGACTGTTGTTGCTGATGCTCCACTTGAATCCATTGCTCCCTTGTAGCAAGTTCCACCCTCACCATCTCACGAGAATGAACCTATGCAGCAAGCTGGCAATGTGGAGGTCATTATTCCAACTCCAGCTACTGAAGAACAACCTGATGTGGTTGATATTTTCCTGGAAAAGACATATGAAGGAAATGCTTCACCCATGAAGCAAGATCTAGTTGATGAAGTTGACGAAGAAATTGAAGTTTAGAAGGCAGATCCATCGCCTCCGAGAGATTTGCAAGCTGAGCCCTCCAAGTCAAATAAGGAGGAGTCTGATAAGATTGAGAGGGAGCTTAATGCTTCTAGAGTCAAAACCACCACGATCGCATCATCCGGTGCCCCTAGCCAGATGGATGTTGATCCTGCTCCTCGTTACACTGCACCACAGTTGGAAGAGGAAGAAAAGAAACCTGATGAGCCGATGGACCAAGAAGAAGTTACCCCACTAGCTGTGTCCCAAGCATCTGAGAAAGAGGTCGTTGTGCCTCCATCCGAAGAAAATGCACCAAAAGAAAAGGCCCTAGTGCCCGAAAATCAGAAATCCAAGTTCCAACGAGCAAAAGTGATAGTCAGACAAGTGCCTCAAAGCTTTCTGCACCAGAGAAGTCAAGGATGCCTCATGCTCCTCTTAAACCTATTGAGGAATATGTGCCAGCGCTTGATGACATTCGGACCAAGTCTATGAGCAATGAAGAACATCTGAGAAACCCAATGGAAACTTTTCCTTTGTTTCCTGTTGAAGATGGCCCGAATGGTCCTGCATTTAATGAGCATCATCATATTTTGAAGCTTGTGTTCTTTGGGACCAGCCCATATGATGGAGAAAGAACTTTGTTGTCACCCAGATTCTGGACCAAGGAACATGCAGTGCATTATGCTCTCATATTGTTTGGCAAGAATCGCATTTTCAAGCACAAGATTCTGGACTTTGCTGTGCTCGAAAGTTTACCCTGCTTTCATCATACCATCGAGCAAATTGAACTAGTATTCTTGGAGAGTTTCCTTCATTTCAATTATGGCTAGATTGTGAAGTAATCCTTCAGTTCTATGCCACTCTTTATGTCTCAGGAGACATTGCAAATACCAACACGTGGATCCTTGAATGGATGACTGGTGAAGAGAAGATCAAATGTTCGGCTGATCAGTTTTTAGGTCTATTGAATCTTCCTCGGTGTGAATTTGATATGGCTCGTTAACACCGGCTGCACTATCGGGATGTATCCGAAGCCCAACTTCATCTGCTGATGGATCCCAAACTTGTTGGTGATGAATGCATTAAAGCAAATCCGAAGAATTTGGCTTATGAGAAAAAGTGCCATTCTAAATTCTTTGCAACTCCCTCACGCCAACAAGTAGTCTAGAAACCATCAATGGCATCATGGGAAATTCTCTTCTAGCCACTGCTCAAGGAATTTGTTTTGACATTCAAGATCTCTTCATTCGCAACTTGGCCTGCGCAGCTGATAGCCCTCAAGCTTTGAAGCCATATGTACCTTGGGTCATGTTTGCTATTGAGCAGCTTCTTGAACAAAAGTTTCTATGCCCACTTTCTTCTAATGTTTTCATGCCACCATTTCGTGACACTTTCTGAATGGCGAAGGATATTCGGAAAGGAAAGATATCGATGGATGCAACTGGTTCTGCTTCTGTGTCTGCTTCTGCTTCAAAAGTCAAGAAGGCAAAGGTTGAAATCCCCCGTGAAGAAAATCCCTCTCTGTATGAGATTTGTCTTTGCACTCAGCAAGCCCTAGAAAGCCACATCAAGCTCGATCAGAAAGTGAAGCTAGAAATGATGACAGAAATAAATTTGCTTCACACTTATGCTCGCTGAACACTCCTGCATGAGAAGGAAAAAAATAAGCGCTCATGGACCCTTCTACACAAGCATTAATCTCACAAGCAACTTTCTGCCAAGGGTATCAAGAAATAATATGATTATCTGGAGTTGTTTGAAATTCCTCGCATCCAAAGGAAAACCCCAGTACTTCCTCAGCGTTCTGCATCCGCTGATCTGCTGTTTGTCGAACCAGATGATGATCTCAAGGACCCAACTGGAACACTTATCTTCAAGCCAGAGGCACCTCGCAATGCTGCTTCCAAAGCTGATCCCGAATCCCATGCTGCCACTCCTGCTTCGGCCTCGACTATCGCTCGCGCTGCTTTGTCAGGTAGTGCACTTCTGATTTTGAGGATTCTTCGGACGAGTAGTTCCTCGTATGCATTCTCTTTCCTTTTTGACACTTGTTGACAAAAGGGGGAGAAGAACAACGAGTGATAGATAAGCGAGTTATTTGCAGAGTGTTCGCATTCGCCATTTGCTTTTCAATCGAACAATTTGGTTTCTGTCGAACTATTTTCCTTTTGAACTTAAAGCACCGCCTGTGGTGTTGATATACTTGGTTGTCACCACTATTAATAACCCCCTTGCAATGATATTTGCTTCCTATTATCTTTTTGCAGGTGAAATCAAAAGCTTACTTTCTTGCAATGGTTATCCTCGATACTTATCTTTCCTGCAGGGAAAGTAATAACATTTCAAGGAGTTTTGGAAATCATGCTTCTCTTGATGAGATATCTCACTCTTGGAAATTATATGTGCCTCAATTTTAGATATACTTTAATGATTATGTTTTGCTATCTAACCTTGCAGGGGAAGAAAGTAGCTTCAAATCAAACCTTTTATACCTGGAGAGCAAATTCTTTCTATAGGTCTTTTAAAGATGTTTTTCCTTGCATATATCCTTTGTATCATCCTTACTACAGAAAAACCACATCTGAAGTATATCTACTATGAGCGCAATACACTTATGATTCCCTTGCTCTCATTCTCCTCGAATATCTAACTTGCAGGGAGCTTATACATCATGTGGATTCAAACCGTGTTCTGAGCGAAATTCTCTTGATTTATCCTTCGTCACAAACCATTTCAAAGTATTCACTTTACCTAGCATATCTTTTTCAAAGATTGCGTGTGCCAGGAAAAATCTCAAACACTGTCGACTGCATTGAAAGAGACCACGAATGAGATCTTATGTCAATGTCACTCATACGAAGATTCATCTCGCTACCTTCCATTCTATCTCCTATGCATTCTCTAATGATGCATATCTTTAAGGGGATCATGTTTTATCTTCGTAATTATCTCTCGTATTTTGTTAACCTTCGCATTACATTTCATTCTATTATATATCCTTTGATGTGTTCTATTTTGTCAACAATCATCCAAAAGGGGGGGATTATTGGTGCAATATTTGCCCTCCTATGTTTTGGCATGGACTGATTTGTTTGCTAGTGCATGTAGAGAGAAATAGTCCATGCAGAACCGAAGAAAATCCTGTATCCGGTGTCAAGTTTGAGGAACTTCACTGAAGAATATTTGCACTGCAGAGAAAAATGAGCTACGTCTGTTGAAGTCGTGTAGGCGAGAAGATTGATGTGAAGGAGTTAGCCCCTCTAAAATTCATTGCTGACGTGAAGCAATTGGTTCAAAGTTTCTGTCCGAAGAAATTGACTGAAACGAATGGAAGTTGAAGACAAAGTGAAGACGTAACATTCATTTCGTTGTTCTTCTTTCATTTAATTGAGTCATAGGATCTACGTACTATTAAGAGGGGTGTAGGTTCTCGAAGCTTAGATCCGCTATGATGCTTAGCCCGAACCTATGCTAGACTGAGAGAAATCTCTTTATGTTTTGAATTATTACCCGGCAGAAGTAGACATTGTTCTTCGTGTTGCAGGAGATATCTTTCGTACTGAGGAGTTAGCATTACTTGCTCCTCAGGGAATGCTACCACTGTGTTCAATTTCTGACTGTTGGACTCATGTCGTTCGGCCATTGGCTGCTCCACATGTCCAATTTGGTAATTTCCCATCAGGGAAGGTTGCGGCTATAAATAGCCACCCTGCTCCAACATTGCTCGTTGGCTGCTCCGCTTAAGATTTCGAGAAGATTGATTGAGCAACCCCTCTTCGAGTGCTTTGAGTTTAAGATCCACCAAGAGAAAAACCAATAGCCCAAACTTAGACAGTGGTTGAGCATCACAGTAGTTCCGAGTTAGAGTTCTTGTACCTATTACTCTTGAGATCTATGCACTCTCTAGACAGATAGGTGTCGGCTCGAGTGTTGAAGGGTTGTTTTCTTCACCGAGCAAGATCTTAAGCAACCAAGAGTAATTGTGGTTCACGAAGAGTGTCTGTCGAAGGTTTGGAGATCGCCAACAAGTATCTACCACGAGTGAAATTAACTAAAGTCTGATCAAGTCTGAGTTGAAGGAGAATAGGGCAAAGAGAGTTTATCTTCTATGTTAAACCCCAACCCCTCCAACCAGACGTATACCTTTGGCAGAAAGGTGAATTGGTCTACCAAATCCATCTGTTGCCATCGAGCACCACTGGTTCATTCTACTTTACTACATTACCTTCAGCAGTTCACCTTCGTGCTCTGTGACGATAGTTTATCTGATCAATCATTTTCTATTGCATATCTTTCATATTTGTCATCTTTGTCATTCATAGCTGTTAATATTCATGCTCATTTTGTTGCATTCTCATCATTCAGTTTAGTTGTCCCAGTCATATATATTTCTTCTCGTACACATGTTGTTTAGACTGGTGTGTTCTCCCTGTATTAGTTTCTTTCACCTAGTCATGTTTTATATCTTGGTTCTACATGTGTTCACATGTTGCATTACTACCGTTGTAGTCAAACCTATGATATCTCAAGGCCGTGCCATAATTGGTTCCTAGGTCCATAGATATGCTTCTCAACATTGCACTAGATTGAGTTATTTTCTGTCATACTTTATTTCCGCTACTATGTTTGGGATCAACTTCAAGACATTCGCAAGAATTTTTGAATCTCCCACTCACCCCCCCTCTGGTCGATATACTCTCGTTCCTAACAAGTTTGTTGTTCAATTGCAATTTTAGCAATTTTCTAATATCTACGTTTAGCTTCACACTCAGAGTCATCATCACTGGAAGTATTAAAGTAAGCTCCTCGTGAGGTTAGCTTAGCACCTCTTGCCATGAAGCAATAGGTGGGAGTGTAGTCATCAACATAGTCCATAGTGTTAGTGGAGCCACGATTTTCCTCAGGGTTGAAGATGGACTTGCTGATAAACTCAGTAGCGAGGGCAAGGCTTGCCACACCAGAGCCAGACTCCTCCTCAGATTCCTTAGCTTCCTCTTGATCATATTCTTCTTCAGAACCCATTTCCTTCCCAATGAAGGCACGGGCTCTGCTGGAACTGCTTTTCTTGCACGATGAAGATTTTGATGAAGACTAAGGATTTCTTCCTTTTGTCACCAGAGTTATCATGTCTGCTGGACTTCTTTGTCTTATAGCCCTTTTTCTGTAGAGGGCAATCTGAGATATAGTTGCCTGGCTTCTTGCATTTGTGACAATTTCTCTTGTTGTAGTCTCGAGCAGACACTTCTCTTGTGTTCTTTGAGTTATACTTTGAAGACATTCCAAAGAGTTTCTTTCTGGAAAACTTCTATTACTTCCTCAGAAGCATTGCCAGTTCCCTGCAAGTTTCTTCAGCACCCTTAGAGTTGCAGTTAGATTCTTCTTCTTTAGATGAAGAGATTGCATTGGCATTTTCTTTTGCCTTCAGAGCGACGGGACGCCCATAGTTGGGACCATACATATCGCTTCTCAGCTTGTTGAAATTCATGAGTATTGAGCCTCTCAATAATATCAGCCGGATCAAGTGACTTGTAATTAGGACGCTCTGGAATCATTAGAGCCAAGGTGTCAAAGGAACTGTCAAGGGACCTCAACAATTTGTTCACGACCTCATGGTCAGTGATGTCACCTCCACCAAGAGCCTGAAGCTCATTGGATATGTCGGTGAGGCGCTCGAAGGTTTGCTGAACATTTTCATTGTCAAGCCTCTTGAAGCAGTTGAATAGATTTTGAAGAACATCAACTCGGGAGACACCTTGAGTGGAAACACCTTCATTGACCTTGGAAATCCTATCCAAGATAAACTTTGGAATTTCCAGGGCACTCACTCTGCCATAATGTCCTCTGTTCAAATGACCGCAAATGATATTCTTCACTTGAGAATCAAGTTGCTTGAATCTCTTCACGTTTAGTGGCATTGATGCTAGGAGGAACAGTAGGCACGCCGTTCTCGATAACGAACCAGAGGTTGTTGTCAATAGCCTCAAGGTGCATACGCATCTTGTTCTTCCAGTAGGGATAGTCTGTGCCATCAAAGATGGTGAACACAGTGGAGACCCTGATCATACGTGCGGTGGACATAGCTAAAACTCTATGTGGTTAAACCAAAATCACACAGAACAAGGGGGTACCTTGCTTTGATACCAATTCAAATCGCATATTAACTCCTAGAGGGGGGATGGGACATTTTTAGAAAAAATCATGAAAATCTGAAGATTTTGACAAAAATCACAGTGGAAAATAGAGACGCAAGGGAAACTAAGTCATCACAGAAACAGAAAGCTTGCATACAAGATACATACAAGTGAAGACCATGTAATCATACAGACATTCAAGCACGAGGAAGATGAACTGAAGAAATGGAAAACAACAAGATGAAAGACTTCAGTTCAAATACTTCAGAAGGTAGATCACAAATTCTTCAGCAGCGGAAATATGAAAGATAAAGGGTGAGGAATTTGAAACCAGGTAGGCTCGGTGAAGACACAACAATTTGGGATACCAGTTGCAGTTGTTGTATCAACTATACGTCTAGTTGAAGCGGCTAAGATGAACTCAGAGGATACTTAGTCCTCACTATATTCCTCTTGAGCCAAGGTCACTTAGATCTCACCCAATAACTTGTGGTAAGTCTTCAAGGTAGACTTCCAAAAGCTTATAGACTTTTTCACTGACACGCCACAATTACTCTTGGGTTTTTAGAACATGATGCCTAACCGTCTGGAACAATGACAGTCTTCAAATGTAACATGCATCGGATCACATAGATCAATCTCTTCAGTGATGCTCGACCACTTTAGCTTTGGTTGCATTTTTCCTCACTTGGGTTTCTCTCAAAGTCGTTAGAGGAAGGGTTGCTCTCAAATGACAAGTGCCAAGTTCTCTCTAGAGCATCCAACCAACTTGTGGTTGTAGGGGGTGGCTATGTATAACCAAGGCAACTCGACATGATATGTCATTAATGCCCCTTCAAACATGATCGTTGCCAGGATAAGGATCCACTCGACTTCTGGCACGTGACACAACAACGGTAAAAAAATTGCACTCTTAATTTTGTCGGGGCCCTCAATTTCTTCACAATAGGTAGATCGCACAGGCAAAATCCTAAGCAGCCTGGCCAAATTCGTCAGCAACCAGATGAACTTCGTCATTATCACTCACAAAGTCGTCATCTGTTCCGGAGATTTCCAAGGGCTTCACTCAAAGTGTCTTGTGTATGTATAGGTTCGAGCATCACTTTGAAATGTGAAATATGTTTCACCTAGACCCCCTTTAACAGTATGATTTTTCCTATGAATCAAACAACAAGAAAGAAACCACGAAAACAAAGTCTTCAAGCTTCAAAGTGTTCACATCAATTTCTTCAAAGATCATACCTATTTCTTCACTTGAAGAAATACACTTTTAGGGGTCGTCTTCCATAGGTCAAACCAAATCTTTAGGGACTATAATACCTATGTACACTCGCAAACACATTAGTTCCTCAACCTATTTGTCTTCAATACTCCAAAACCAATAAGGGGGCACTTGATGCACTTACACTCTCCTTTCCTTTCTCTTTTGTTATTTATTTCCTTAATTTGCAGGATTTTCATTCCTTTGTATTACTAGGGCTCGCATCTCACCCTCATCCTCGAGGCTTCGTGTTCATCATCGTACAACTCATAGGCCTATATAAATTGGTGGAATTTAATTGAAAGGTGTGAGGTGTGACTAATTAGTTCGCAACACATGATGTTGTAACACACAATCATAAGCATGTTGAGTTGGCTGCGCCCTTGGGGATCGGAGAAAGAGGTTGTGAGATCGGTCCCCCAATACAACAAATTTTTTATGATCCCCAATCAACAAAAGAAAGGTGTAGATGAGGTCCAGCTTGGCCCAATCAATAGATGAGCTATTAAATGTGGCGGCATGGCCCCTAATCAATGAAAAAAGCTGTAGATCAGGTCCAACTCGACCCAATCAAGAGATGAGCTAGACAATGGCTGCCTGGCCCAAGCTTCGGGCAAATAAATATAAAAGGAAATCTTCTTTTACATAATCAAACAACATATTGGCTAGGTGGACTGGTACGTGTGTGCGGCCTCATGATGTGGGCAGGGTTCGAGTCCTGTGTGACACAATTTATTTTTGATACAAAACTGTCTTATTGGAATAAAAAAGGGATTCAAGTCCTATGTAACACAATTTATTTTTGACATAAAATGGTCTGATTGGAAAAAAGTAGAGAAACAATCCTCCATTTAATATTAGGTATACATTGTGATTGCTGCTTCTGTTCTGCGGTGACCCTGTTGATGAGGTTACTTACTTCAGGTAGGGTCAAGGACCTGTCATACGGGGCCCACCTAGGGCCTCACACCATCATTGGTGGGACTCAGGACCGCACTCGCATTCAGATGCATATACCAGGAGGTCCACTTGGACACCTTGACGTCACTCGGTGACCAGTCTTCAGTTAGCATAACCACCACCACTCGGATAGGGGAGGTGGAGGGACGATGTGGGAGCTGCAACTGTTGTGGAGTTCCAAGTCATTCTTAAAGTAGAGTCATAGCTACCATTATCTGTAACTTTTGTGGCGCTTTACACCTATAACTGCCATAGTTACACTACAAAAAAATACACTTCCGTGATGATACGTGTTTGTCATAGTAGGTCATGTTTTCTATCATGCATGTACATCCATGATGATTTTATGATAGAACCAAGATAGTCATGCCTGTGCTGTCATAGAAATGTTCCATGACAATACCAAAATTATCATCACGGAAGTGTCCACTTCCATGATGATAAATGGCGCGTCATGGAAGCACTTTCGTCAAGGGTAACCGACATGTGCCATCCACCGTAATGGGTCGCCGTTAAGCTATTGGGTTCCTGTTTGGATCCGACAACCCATTAACAGCCCAGACCAATCGAGATTTTCCACATGTAAAATTCTCATTCGCCGACGGATCCACGTGTCAGCTCAGCATTGGGATAGCTGTCATCCAACGAATGGAGGGGACGCGCCTATGATATGTCGATTGTGGATCGGCCCAATAGTGGCCCATTCAGGTCAAAAGGCTGGCCCGTTTGACCTGGTCAAAAGGTAATGGCTGACCCACTTAAAGCCTGTTAGCGGCCTGTTCACATATAGCCCATTTACAGCCTGCTAACTCACGGCCCATTATGTCCTATCTGAATTAGGCCCAATAGAGTCATCTGGGCCATCCAATATGATTCCAGCCCATTGTAACTTCCAACCCATGTATGGCCCATGACGTCTTTTGGCCCATATGAGGCCCTTTGTAACTCTTGGCCCATAAATGACATGTGCTGAAACTGGCCCGTAATGAACAGTGTATCGCTTTATACCCATTAACGGTCCATTATTCCATTGGGCCATTTCCAACCCGTGTTATCTTTCAGCCTTCTCAGGGCCCATTTATTCTTCATCTGATTTGCAACATTCGATTACTTACAGTCCGTTACTGGCCTATTCCGGTTGTGGGCCAAATTCAGCCCGTGCTTAAAGTCGGCCCGTTCATGGCCCGTTAATCCGTTGGGCCATTTTCATAGCATCATTAAATACGACCCATTAATGGCCCGTTATGCCTCTCGATAGAATCAAGCCCATTATACTCATCGGCCTATTAATGACCCGTTATGGTCGGCCCATGAACGAACGTTTCCCACTCTAGCCTATTTATGGCCCATAATGTGGTCCGTTATTGGCCCATGTTTGGCCAATCGATCATACGTCCCGTAGAAGGCCCATTGATTATACGGCCCATAGAAGGCCCATTGTTTCTACAACCCGTAGAAGGCCCATTGTTTCTACGCCCCGTAGAAGGCACGTAGGAGGCCCATGGCCACTACAGTAGATATGTAGCACATGGTTATTGTGGCTTAGTTTTAAAAATAGGTTATTCTGGCCACTAGCAAACCACGGAAAAAGAACTGCACTGACTACAAGCAAACAAATAAACAAGACAACAAGGAAACAAATAAGCAAGAAAATTTCGCTAGGCTATTATGGCTATTACACATATTACATCCACTGGGCATCAAAGTTTGCCACCAGTGCAAATATGGGGAACAAAGTAGCATATTACATACACTGGTTGTCAAAGTTGGCGACCAGTGCAAATAAGCACCATAGCAAAACAAGTCCAACACTGAAACCACTTCACAAGAGCTCAAGAAACAATATCCTGGGCATCCACCATGCTGGCAAGAAGCTTAGCAAGATTATTAAATTTCTCTTATTTGGCACTTAAATCCTCTAGCGCTTGCTGTTGCACCAAAAAGTATGCATCTGAATTCTGGAGGGACTTCCTCAGCCCTCTGGCTTGCTATCACTGCATATTTGATCGATGTCTTTCAACTTGAAGTTGAGAGTCAAGAAGCCGAACTGATTCAGGCAGCGAGTTCGAAGAGCTAGTGCCAGCAGTAGTGGCTAGTAACTCGAACACTACATCAAGATAGGACTTTGGGGTTGTCTCACTATCTTCAAGATAGTCTTTTATCAGCTTTGTTGGAGACACACAGGGATGTCTCACTATCTTGAACCTTATCTGCGTTATTTTCTTTACTATTGCATAACAGGGTGCTCTTCTCCAAAAAAAATCCGCATTCTAAAAGAGAAACAAGCAGACAAATCACAGGTTTATCATGTTGAATATGAAACTCATTTTGGTAAACTAGTTCAGCAGTAAGGTGGACATGATAACAACATGAAACAAACATATATCTATATAGTATGGTCACTAATTGTCTATATGAATCTAGTTTATGTTGCCTAATCAAGATAGAGATAGTTCAGATCATATATGTTTAAGACAAAGCAACATAGATAGAATATAAGTGTAGGAAACTACACAACACTAACAACACTTGTAATGTGCATGGCATGAGAACATAACTAGTTATTCAATTGAAACTGAAATCAACACAGAGCAAGTTACAACATTAAACACATTAAAGAAACAAGTTTAAAACATACCTGTTGCGTCATTGGAGTTTCAATTGCATCCTTCAATTTTGAAATTAGTTGGTATGAGTAAATAAAGTGATGCAAGAGCAAAGAAGTATGAACCATAGCTACAAAATCTGACCTGAGAACAATTCTTCTTCTGCTTTAAGCGTTGACTTGGGGTTCGGAGTGGTGGTCCTCCTGCTTTGGGCACTGCAGTTTCCTTACTAACTGCTCGTGCTTGGGTGCTCTATGGTGGAGATGGTGCTGTGTCAACTAGAACCGGGTTACTATATGCTTGGGTTGGGGTTAGAAGGGGTGTAGCTGGTTCCCTGTCCAACTGGGCAGGGGTACAATCTGTGTGAGTCTGGGTTATGTGTGGTGGGGCTAGTTCTTTGGCAAGTACAACCATTGTTCTATCTACATCGACGGGTAGCACGATATTTTCTGAAGACCGTGTTTTTACTACCATAGATACTGCCATCATGCCCTCCAATTCAAATGGTTGATAAACAAGAAAAGTAATTGAATGTATAGACATTGTATGATAGACATGTGCAATGTACAGTAGGGAAGAAAACATGGCATGAAATAATTCACATTTATATTGTCTAACAAAACAGGATAGCATGACATAATTTCACATATATGATGGCTAGTTAAACAGGATAGCATGAAATAATTTCACATATATGATGGCTAACTAAACATGATAGAATAACATACCTCAAAATATGATGACTATGTAAACATGATGACATGATATAACTATACGATGTGTCTATTAAAGTAGTTGGCATGCCATAATTCACAAACATGCCTTTGATTGAAACTTGATAGCATGATATAATTCATAGATAGAATGACATAATTAAAAATATGATGACTATGTAAACAAGATGAGATGATATAACTATATTATGTCTTTAGAAAATGGGTTGGCATGCCATAATCTAGATACATGCTGTCTATGTCAACATCATGGCATGATATAATTCAATATATGATTTATATATTAAGCAAGTGAGCAAAAGGAAATCACATATATGATTTGTCAACTAAGCAGATGTCATTCAATATTGTGTATATGATGTAAAAACTAAGCATTCCAAGACAACATATGCATGATATGAGTAATATAACCCTGCCAAGTTTGAGAATACACCTCCGGGGGAAATAGGACTGGTCATTTGTCTCTGAATCCTCCTCTGAGGAGCTATCTGTAACAAGCAAGATATCTGCTTTAGCAGGTAGCATTGTCTGCTCTGAAGACCTTGTTTTCACTCTAGATTTTTCCATCACCAATTCAAATGACTGCTGCACAAGAAGAGCAGTTGAATGTACAAAAATTGTCGACAGATGGAATACGTAATATGAAAAAAGGATGGCATGATATAATTCACATATATGACGCTTGGCTAAAGTATATAATTCACATATATGACGCTTGGCTAAAGAACATGGCATTGCATAATTCACAGACATAATGCCTTGCAACAAGATAACATTGCATAATTCACATATATAATGTCTTGCAATAAGATGGTATTGCAAAATTCACATATATATGGTAATTAGACACTAAACAGGTGGCATTCACACAAAGCATGTCTAAACTAAGCTAATGACATGCCAATGCAAGACACCATATGCATGATATGAGCAATATAACCCTGCCATGTTAGAGCATGCACCTCGTGGGGGGGGGGGTAGGACTGGTCATCTGTCTCTTAATCCTCCTCTAAGGAGCTATCCGTAACCAGCAAGAAATGCGCTCCATCAGATAGCATTGTCTTCTCTGAAGACCTTCTTTTCACTCCAGATTTTTCCATGACTGTGTCGAATGGCTGATGCACAGAAAGAGTAATTGAATGTACTAAATTGTTGACAAATTTAATACGTAATAAAAAAAGGATGGCACGATATAATTCACATATAAGATGACTGGCTAACCAGAATGGCATTGCCAAATTCACATATATGATTCCTGGCTAAACAAGATGGCATTCCATGATTCACATATATGATATAGAAACTAAACAGATGACATTCACACAATGCATGTCTAAACTAAGCAGATGACATATTTTATGTATAGTAAGAAATGCAAGGAACCATATGCATGATATGACCAACACCAGCATGCCAACTTAGAGCAAAAGACCTCAGGGGATAAATAGGAGTGGTATACTCCCTCTGAATCCCACTCTAGACGGTTATCTTCCTCTTGATTACAGTCTGGAATGGGGGAGGGGGGTTGCTCTTGCACCCACCATGGAGCGACGTCTGCATGAAATTTTATTGCCACACAAGGCTCGTCTCTTTTAGTCTACACGTTCAGTACCATTGTGTACAATAACTGACATGCATAGGAATAAAACATAGTGAGATTATGTAAGGAGTGCATGCACAAATCCAGAGTGATGGTAGCAAATTGTGGATAGACACAAAACCAATGATAGCAGGCTGATAATAACTTCAGTTGAAAAATACATATAATGGTGTCGGGGGGATGAACCCCGGGTAGGCAACAGAACCCAGATCCTTTTCAAAAACATCGGGGCCGACATCGCCCCTTAATCCGGCTCGCACTTGGCCGGGTTACGCAACCCGACCAAGACTTCAACATGGCAAGGCCTGCTGGCGCATGCCGGCAGAACCCGACAAACCAAGACTCCAACAAGCCAGCGCCCTCATGGCGTCTTTCTCAACCCTTCCATGGGTCAGCTTTCGTCCCATCCAAGGCATACGATAGAAAAAGACCCCGTAGAAGGGATGAGCGAGGCCACAGTGCCCCACCAACTCCTCTGACTAGCAGGAGCGTGCAATAGTGGCCCACCTACTCCGCTGACCAGGGACGACATGGCAACAGTGCCACCCTCATCCTGCTGATGAAAGACGATGGCGACCAGGCGATGTGCCACTGTAGCCGAGCCAGCCCAACCAGTCCGTGACACACGAGAATACAAAGAATAGTGCCCCCTGGCGCACGAGGCCAGCGCCCGAAGAACCCGGCGAATCCTGGCACCGGTTGGGTCGCAGCTCCAGCTTCCTAGACGCTGACGTCCCGGCCCCATGGCCATGTAACTTTACCATTATAGCCCTAGGGGGTTGGCCTATAAAACCCCCCAGGAGGCCTCCATACACAGGCACGTTAACCATCAGTAAAACACACACACACACACACACACACACACCAGGAGAAGGAGCAGCCTAAGCCTTGGCTTGCCTACCTTCCTCCTCCAAACAGCTCCAAGAGCAACTCTGTACTACTACGTGCATCCACATATAAAACACACTCGGCAGGACTAGGGGTATTATATCTCCGGAAAGCCCCGAACCTGAGTATGTCTTGCGTCCCTCGCTCGCTCATGCCGACCTCGCCTCTGGAGGCCACCGGTGCCCTCGAGCCTTTCCCTCACTTTAGCCATCCCTTGGCATCTGCCATGCACCCACCGTGGGGCAGCTCGAGGTCCCGTCCGGAGATATGTTCCAGACAGGTCCCTGCGTCGACTACGACGAGCATGTCGCACTCGCAGCCAGTGTCATCAATGCCCTCAGCACCTCCTTCGCCGTTCCGCACATCTTCGACGCGCCCGCGGCTGATGAGTACCCCAGCGGGGTGCTCGATGTCTTCGACTCACCTGTCCTCCTCGGTGACGCCGTCTCCACCGGGGCGGCGAATCTTTGTGTCCGGGTGGAGGTGCTCATCACCGGCTCCGACTTTGGTTCATCTCGTGCCACGAAGAAGGCCGCCGCCACCAAGGCCGCAGCGGAGTGCATCGACGTGCCCGACCTACTGCGCGCCACAATGCAGAACCTCAGCATCCCTATCGGCACCGATGCCAATGCCACCAATGCCACTGAGACGCTGGCCTAGCTCGAGGAGGGCTGCAAGCGCCTGCTGGACGAGGCCACGACGCTCGCTGCTATGCAGCATCAGCTGGAGTCCGCCCAGCAAGAGCGCGACTCCGCGTATGGCTTCACGCAAACTACTGCCGAGCCCAGTCGGGTCGCCGAGGTGCTGGCCTGTGGCGGCACCATTGCCCGTGCCTTTGGCGCAGCCCCGACCATCTTCAACACCCCTTATAAGAAGATGCGCGCCGTGTAAACGGTCGCCGTCGGCATGGAGTGGTTGCAGGGCGAGGAGCTGCAGGAGCACCTGCAGTGCGTGAACGAACTTCTCAACGCCACGAACACGCATCAAGACCGCCTCGACCGTCCGGTCGGATCTATCTCACACCGCTCCAAAGACCCCGAGCGCGAGCAGCAGAACACGACGTCTAACCCGCGCCCCAATGAAGCTCAATCCGGCCAGACGTGAACCCGGCGCACCCGCGTCGTGACGGCTGGAGACAGCCTAGGCAACGAGCCAGCCACCGGAGGCTAGCATCTACAAGACCCTCCTCCGCCACCCGGCCAACGTGGCAACCCGGCTTCGGCCAACCCGACGCCCCGCGGTCCTGTCGCAAGCTGGTTGGGCCTGCGCCATCGACGACGCCGATGCTCGCCACCGCCTCGCCCAAGCTCACCTTCTCCTTCGAGCTGGAGGAAGACAACGCTGTTGGGTCGGCTTGTTTTGGCTCACGCATCCGAGATGAGCCCTTCCACAAAGGGTTCACACTGTGCTACGTCTTGAGCTTGCGTTGGTTTTACTTGAAGAGGAAAGGGTGATGCAGCAATAGTAGCATAAGTATTTCCCTCAGTTTTTGAGAACCAAGGTATCAATCCAGTAGGAGGCTCCTCAAAAGTCCCATGCGCCTACATAAACAAACAAGAACTCGCAACCAACGCAATAAAGGGGTTGTCAATCCCTTCACGGCCACTTGCGAAGGTGAGATCTGATAGAGATAATATGATAAGATAAATATATTTTTGGTATTTTATGATATAGATTGGAAAAGTAAAGATGCAAATAAAAGTAGATTTTTTTGACTATTTACTGCAAGGCAATAGTCTCACAGTCCTTTATTAATAACTAGAAGGAAGAAATGTTACAAGTTTACAAATTTACAGGAAAGAGAAAAGATACTTACAAGAAAAGTGGCTAAGTAAGGTTAGCTATCCGAGATAGTAAACTATCTTCATACTTACATCTAATCCTATGAGACAGAAGAGAAATGTCATGGATAAAGTTCCTTCTCCAAGCTCTAAATGAGGGTTGCTCATTTCTGAAGATCTTCCCATTCCTTTGTGTCCAAATATTCCAAGTAGCAGTGAAGAAAACCTCAGAGAAGAAAGGATGACCGAACTCCCTCCTAACTATTTGAGCCATATCGTATGTGGTTTTGTTCGGTTGAGCGGACCAAGAAATCCCAAGATAGTTCCAAACCCTTTGGCAAAAATTGCAAGCAAAGAAAAGATGAGCCGATCCTCATGTTGTGCAAGGTTGCATAGCACACATGTGTCATCCTGGATGATCCACTAACGACGTTGCATCATATCCCTAGTGTTCAAACGATCCATTAAGAGCAGCCAACCAAAAACTTTGAACTTGAGCGTGCATGCACACTTCCAAATCCATTTGAATATGGGATCAACCACTAGGTGTGAGAAGCAAGAGTCATAGTATATCTTTGACATAAAAACACCAGACTTTGAAGGCCACTTCCAAATGTCTTTGCTCTCACCATCCAGATTGATCAAAAGCAGCAGGGCCTGGAGTTGTGTGAATTCTGAGTAGGCCTCCTATGACAGAGGCAAATGGAAATGATCCAAGATATCAGGCTGCTCCATAAACTCCTTGACTGTGATTGCATCATCAACTACAAATGAATGTAGCCTCGGGAAACAGTCGTGTAAAAGGACAACACGATTTCCCAGCTGCCAACAGTCAAGCCAAAAAAGCACTGTGTCGCCAAAATGAACTTGTGGAACATCTAGCTTGCAGAAATTTGGATATAAACGCATGATATCACGCCACCAAAAGGAGCCACGAATCTTGGTGCTTTGGGGTGGTGACGATGCATAATAAGTGTCCCAAATTAATGATACCCAAGGCACGTCCACTTTATTGAAGAACTTGAAGAGATGCTTTAGTAACAAAGCCTCATTTCGAATGCCCAAGTTAAGAACACCCAAACCATCGAATCTCTTAGGGCGACAGACTAAATCCCAAGCAGCCAATGATTGACGTGGATTATCCGTGTTGCCTCTCCATAGACATTGTGTCATGATTCGCTCTAACTGCTGTAAAATGCCCTTTGGAAGAGATAAGGTACACAAAAAGTATATTGGCATGGAACACAACACTGACTGTAGAAGTTGTAGTCTGCTTCCTTGGTTTAGCAGGCATGAGGAGGCAGATAAGCGTCGCTCAACACGATCAACCAGAGGCAACAGATCATAGATTGTAGGCCTAGAAGTTCCCATTGACAATCCTAGGTACGTGAATCGCATTGTCCCAACATCGCATCCAAGCAAAGAAGCCACCCTAGCACCTTCCGCATCAGACATGTTTATTGGAATGGGAGAGGAGTTACTAAAGTTTACTTGTAAACCAGTTGACGCTGCAAAAGTGTCAAGCATCTCCTTGAAAGCAATAAGCTGATCATCAATCATAGGCAGAACAATTAAAGTGTCGTCGGCATATTGTACGATCGGGTAGTCATTGGAGCTGGTTGGGATTGGCAGAGAGAGGATGTTCCTGGAGCACATCTCGTTGACTATAGATTGCAATAAATCAATCGCAATCACAAAGAGCAACGGTGATAGAGGATCCCCCTGACGCACACCCGTTCTGCAAACAAAGTGATTGCCCGGCTCACCGTTGAGAAGCACAGAAGAAGATCCCGTAGACAATATACTATTGATCCATCCAGTCCACCGGGAGTCAAAACCCTTGCATTGTAAAATTCTGAGAATAAGTTCATGCTCAATTGTGTCAAAGGCCTTCGTGAAATCCAGCTTTAGGAGGATGATGGGATGCTTTGAGGCTTTGCATTGGTGTATATACTCAAAACACCAGGCCAGACAATCTTGAATAGAACGACACCGAAGAAAACCATATTGATTGCGGTGGATGCACCTGAGAATCACTTTCTAAAGGCGGTTAGCAAGCAGCTTAGTCAAAAACTTCAAGCATGTGTTGGTCAACGAGATGGGCCAAAAGTCTCCGACAACTTCAGGGCTCAGCTTTTTGGGGATCGGAGTAATTAATGAAGTGTTAAGACATTCCAGATTGCATCTCCCCTCATAAAACTCCTTCACAAGTTGCATGAAATTCTCCTTTAGAATTGGCCAACACCTCTTTAAGAACAGACCAGAAAAACCATCGGGACCAGGGGCACGGTCCAGTGGCATGTTCTTAATGACAGCTTCAACCTCAGAATCAGTGAAAGGCTGGGATAAATCCTCAAGGCCATCAACACACGCAATTAAGGTGTCCAAATCAAAACCCATGCGGATTCCTTTTGCATTGCCCATTCTCTGATTAAAATCAGACCAAAACATGCCCGCAAGTTGTTGATGATCCGAGACCACATTACCGTCAGCATTCTTAATTGAAGAAATTGTGTTTCTCCAAAACCTTTCGGTGGCCATGGCATGGAAAAACTTCGAATTTTCCTCACCAACTTTAATGCTGCGTATAGTACAACGTTGCTTCCAATATAAAAATTTCCAATGTAAGATATCCTCGAGATGCAATTTCACAATTCATCTAAAATTAAACTCCGGCCTAGTTAAAGGCCTAATCTCCTCAAGTCCATCAAAGTATAGAATCACTTTGTTGCAGTCAAAAATGAGCGCCTTAACTGTGGAAAAATTGAGGTCCCATTTCTTGAGGGCATATCGAAGCACTTTGAATTTAGAGGAAATAGTTAAGGCAGCCGAGGATCTGGCCACGGACTTGTTCCAAACTTGGGCGACACAATCGTAAAAGACAGGCAAATCAATCCAATAATTTTCAAAGCGAAAGACTTTAGCTTTAGGAATAGCAGTAGCAATCGAGACCACGCACGGGACATGATCAGAGGCCATGCGTGCAAGCGGCAAAACTAGCGTGTTGGGATGATCCAAGGTCCATGCAACTGAAGTAAAAAACCAGTCAATCTGTTCAAGTAAAGGTTCAGTTTGCATATTTGACCAAGTGAATTGTCGTCCCTTAATTGGTAGTTCAACAAGACCCAAGTGGCCAATCACTTCATTAAACAGAAAGATATCGCTGACATTACCCCCAGGTAGGTTGCGATTTTCCAACGACCGCATAAAATTGAAATCGCCCAAAAGCAGCCAATTATCATCATCTGCTAGTGGAGGAGGTAGAAGGATCAGCCTGAAGCTTATCCTTGGAGATCTTCTCAGGAGCAATGCGCAGACGTGCCCCGATACGATGAAGATCAGTAACAGGCGTTGGTGGAGGCACTGACTAGTTCTCCTCCGGCAGTGATGAGCTGGTTTGAAGCCTCTTGAAAGTATGCTGGGTCTTGATCTGCTGGGGGCCTCTACTTGGGGATCTATGATAGCCATCACGTAACGCACTTAGACGTGCACTGCGGCGCACCTCTGTGTCTACCAAATCTTAGCAGATCTTGGATTTCGGCCACGCTTGGTGGTCACCTCAGGGACAACAGAGAACTCAAAGGACTCATTGACAGGTTCAGAGATATCATCAAAGCAAAGCGCCCTTGCAACTGGTCTCCTAACTGAAGAATCCTGGCGTGGAAGGCAGTGAGAGGATTCTGGCGAAGGCTGCAGAGAGAAACTGACATCTGCTCCATTGTAACAAATATCCCATGAGCTCTTAGTCAGCAGCAGAGACCCAAAATCAGACCTGAACACAAACTTTGGGATTTCAGCAGAGAAGATAGCCGGAAAGAACTTCTGGAAAGTTCGCTGCCATTGCATAACAGGTGGCAGAACAGGGCCAAATATAGTGAGAACTTTCCAACATGAAGAGGAGGCTGCATAGGGACCGCTGGTTGCTGCAAGATCACAATATCATCAACTGGCTGAGCATTAATAGAATCATTCGAAACCAGCAGAATGATTGATTCCTGTGACTGGTTCGCCTTAACATGATTTTCATCCACAAGCTCATGCTGCATATTCAGATCATCATGTGGAGCCTCCTGGTGATGTGGTTCATGCTCGTGAGCTGGTGGTGGCAGTTCATCCCAACCAATTTCAGGAAATTCCGGCATAACCCCGTTATGGTTATGAAATTGCAGATGCCCAAGGAGTGGTGAGGGTTGCCATCGAAGGGCATCGGATCCTCATCAGGTGGCAAGATATCAGCAAAATCAGCGGAGAAAATGTATATCAGAGCAGACCAAGAAATGCGTGAACCCCCAAAGTCAGCAAACTCTCGATAGACCACATCACACGACACTAATGTAGTTGCCGGAAAAGAAACATACGCCAAAGTACAAACAAGCAGAGGGTCATCCTGGTGCCAGTGATGGAAATGGCCAAAAGTGCTGATTGCATCAGTAATATACTGTGTGCGCCTATAATCCAGGGGTATTCCAACAATCATAACCCATCCTCGACGAAAACCCTGAATAGCTCTGAAATTAATAAACTCATCATGTGGCACAAATCGAACAAATCTATCATTGTCAAGTTCAAACGGAGGATGATCTACAAGAGCTTGCCTAGCAACCGGACTACGGAAACGCAAGAGTCCAACTCCTTGAATCCAAGTTGAGCATCAAGAACAGCGCGGCCAAGATTGTTGACAACAAAATCACTGACCATATTTCTGAAGATGGGAACTTCTTCAGGCAGGGGAGCAGGCTCGACGATGGCAATGGCGTATTCTTCATGCTGACGATCAGGAGCCACTGCTGGAGAGTAGAAGGTGCGCGGAAGTCGCCGCGGACCACCGTCGATGATCTCGAAACCCGGCGGGACGAGAGGCGTGGGGTCGAGGGGGAAGGTAGCCATTGCTGGATGCGGTGGAGAAGCTGATGGCGATGTAGGAGCTGTGGTGGATAATGGTGAAGCTAAGCTGGGCGGTGGTGGCGGGGTAGGTGGTGGTGGTGTGATGGGCGGTGGCTCGGCGGGCAACAGCGGAAGCGATTGGGTGGCAAGCGTGATGGGACTGGGCAAAGACCCAACTGGGCTAGCTGGGAAGGAAACCGAGGCGTCGGGCGAGGAAATCTCAGCTGACCGGCCCGGGGAAGTAGGATTGACCCGCGGGACCCACTTGTAAGTCGGGGAATGCACAGAGTCGGAGCATCCTTTGGCTCTATGGCCCAGACGGAAGCATCTACGGCAGCGTATCTGTTTGTTGCATGAATTGGTATAATGCAGCATAGATAAACAATTCTGGCATTTCCAAACATTGAACACAATATCATCAATGATATCATTAATTCTAGCAGCATCCTCAGAAGAATCCGGTAGTTGGTCATCCATAACAGCCTGAGCAGATTTTCCAATTGTGGAAACGGAAAAATCCAAAATATCCCGAGATGGTTGGGTCGCAGACTGGGCCGTAACAACCCTGCCCGAGGCTGGAGAGCCATGTTGGGCTGGAGAGTCATGCTGGGCCAGCAAGCCATGTTGGGCTGGAGAGACCGGTGCAACACAATCACGTGTCACGAAAACATGTGACACCTGCACATCTTGAATTAACTGGTTGGGTGCAGATCCGGATATGACGGCGGTGTTCCTGGCAGGGACGTTGATCGTTCCGAAAGAGATGGGTGGCGTCACCACCGTCCACTGGAGGTTCTCAAGGATCAATTGTTGTTGTGTCTTTGGGGTGCCCCCCTGCCCCCATATATATAGGAGCAAGGGGGAAGGTGGCCGGCCTATGGAGGAGGCGCACCAAGGGGGGAGTCCTACTCCCACCGGGAGTAGGACTCCTCCTTTCCCTGTTGGAGAAGGAAAGAGGAGGAGTAGGACTCCTCCTTTCCTTGTTGGAGAAGGAAAGAGGAGGAGAGGGACAAGGAAAAGTGGGCTGCCCCCCTTGTCCAATTCGGACCAGAGGGGGGGCGCAGGCCTCCTTCCTTTTGGCCTCTCTCCTCTATTCCCGTATGGCCCAATAAGGCCCATATACTCCCCGGCGAATTCCCGTAACTCTCCGGTACTCCGAAAAATAACCGAATCACTGGGAACCTTTCCGAAGTCCGAATATAGTCGTCCAATATATCGATCTTTACGTCTCGACCATTTCGAGACTCCTCGTCATGTCCCTGATCTCATCCGGGACTCCGAACTCCTTCGGTACATCAAAACTCATAAACTCATAATATAACTGTCATCGAAACCTTAAGCGTGCGGACCCTACGGGTTCGAGAACAATGTAGACATGACCGAGACACGTCTCTGGTCAATAACCAATAGCGGGACCTGGATGCCCATATTGGTTCCTACATATTCTACGAAGATCTTTATCGGTCAGACCGCATAACAACATACGTTGTTCCCTTTGTCATCGGTATGTTACTTGCCCGAGATTCGATCGTCGGTATCCAATACCTAGTTCAATCTCGTTACCGGCAAGTCTCTTTTCTCGTTACATAATGCATCATCCCGCAACTAACTCATTAGCCACATTGCTTGCAAGGCTTATAGTGATGTGCATTACCGAGAGTGCCCAGAGATACCTCTCCGACAATCGGAGTGACAAAACCTAATCTCGAAATACGCCAACCCAACATGTACCTTTGGAGACACCTGTAGTACTCCTTTATAATCACCCAGTTACGTTGTGATGTTTGGTAGCACCCAAAGTGTTCCTCCGGTAAGCGGGAGTTGTATAATCTCATAGTTACAGGAACATGTATAAGTCATGAAGAAAGCAATAGCAACATACTAAATGATCAAGTGCTAAGATAACGGAATGGGTCATGTCAATCAGATCATTCAACTAATGATGTGATCCCGTTAATCAAATAACAACTCTTTTGTCTATGGTTAGGAAACATAACCATCTTTGATTAACAAGCTAGTCAAGTAGAGGCATACTAGTGACACTCTGTTTGTCTATATATTCACACATGTATTATGTTTCCGGTTAATACAATTCTAGCATGAATAATAAACATTTATCATGATATAAGGAAATAAATAATAACTTTATTATTGCCTCTAGGGCATATTTCCTTCAGCGAGAGCATGTGTGAAGAAGTACACCCCTGCAGGGTTAACATGATTTATTCGAATAGCCGGGTCCGCGATTATGGACTTATTGGATGCTTACATGGTACATAGAATACTTGAAGTGGATACTCTAAAATGCTCAAGACAAGTGTGAGTGCTATGGATGGCCTTCTCATAGGGAGACGGGGATGAATCCATAGTAGTGTATTGTGTGGTGATTAATGGACTCGTGTGCGCCATCTCACCTCAAGAAGTTTCTCGTAGTCATAGAACAAGATAGCCACTGAGTCAAAGCTGGCTTGCTGCAACTAAACCCCACATTACCTTCTTGATACAAATGCATGTATGATAGGATCTGCTGTAAGTCTTGCTGAGTACCTTTGTACTCATGTTGCTTTAATTATGCTTTTGCAGCAGAGACCTCGGTCTTACTAGTGTTCTCGTGGGCTTCGACAAGTAGCTTGTACCTCAACTACGATCTTGTTAGGATGTTGTAGATAGTCAGGCTCTTCAGCCTTTTTCATTTGTAGATGTTTGTACGCAGAGATGTAATGCTTCCGCTTGTTGCTTGAATGCTCTGAATGTTGGGTCATGTGACCCCTGTTTGTAATAAATGTTATGTTGGCTCTTTGAGCCTTATCTTTATGAGTTGTTGAGTTATGCTGTGATGCCATGTTGTACAACACATACTTGCATATTATGCATACGTGTAATGTGTATTGCTATGTGTGGGATCTGACTATCTAGTTATTTATCCTTAGTAGCCTCTCTTACCGGGAAATGTCTCCTAGTGCTTCCACTGAGCCCTAGTAGCTTGCTACTGCTCGAGAACACTTAGGTTGGCTGGCATGTGTCCCTCTTCGTTCCTGTGTCTGTCCCTTCGGGGAAATGTCACGTGGTGTCTACCAGAGTCCTGTTAGCCTGCTACAGCCCGGATTCTCCGGAGTCCTGCTAGCCCAGCTGCTACAGCCCGGATTCACTCACTGATGACCGAAACGTTCGTTGTTGGGTCATATATGCATGTCCCTGTAAGTTAGTGCCACTTCGGGTTCACGACTAGCCATGTCAGCCCGGGTTCTTGTCATATGGATGCTAGCGACACTATCATATACGTGTTCCAAAAGGCGTAAATGGTCCCGGGCATGGTAAGGCGACACCCGTGGGAATACCGTGCATGAGGCCGCAAAGTGATATGAGGTGTTACATGCTAGATCGGTGTGGCATAGAATCGGGGTACTAACAGCTTTGGTATCAGAGCCTGCCTGCCTATAGGATTACCAAGCCAAACTGGTCGAAGTTGAGTCTAGAAATTCTTTAGTTATGTAAGGGAATTGATTGTGGGAAGGAACGTAAGGCTCTTTTTACTCCTTATACCTCATGGCCTTCTGATCTGAGTCATCCTATCTTTTCGGTGGGGTTAAGGAACTAGGATTCTCTTCTGTCTATCAGGATCACGTGTTACTACTCCGTAGTCCCATAGGATTGGTTGGTCAGAGCCATATCCCAGTTTCGAGTACTTCCGGTGTAACCTGTTTAGTATGATCTCAAAACCTTGAGTGGTGATGTTGAGTTGTTGTACTACTCCATTTTTAGCAGGATGTCTCATTCTGAGCATTCTACTGCTGTTATGCTGTCGGAATTGCCCTAGGAGTTTCAGAGTTACTAATATCCTTGTCCTACATTCTATAGCCTATAGTTGATGCTGATTCCGTCCTTGGTTTCGTTTCTCAGGATGTCATTAGTTAAGCAAAGTTCTGTTGCTCATAGCCAGAACCACGGAGATGGTAGGGATGAGGATCCTCCTGACCAACCTTCATTGGTAGAGTTCATGTTAGAGATGGAGAGGAACAAGCGAGAGTCTAACCGCTTGTTGGCACGTATCAAGGAGAACACGCACATCAATTCAAAGGGTCTGCAACCATTCATAACTTCATTCGCTTGCACCCACCTACCTTTCATCAGTCCATCGAGCCACTCGATGCAGATGACTGGCTCCGTAGCATCACTCATAAGCTGTGTTCCGTGAACGTAGCTGAAGATGATAAGGTCACTTATGCCACATACCATTTGGAAGGTCCTGCTAGTCTTTGGTGGGAAAACTATTAGGCTATGCTTCCAGCTGGCCAGATTCCTACCTGAAGGGATTTCACCGAGGCTTTTCGCGAGCATCACATTCCTCAGGCCCTCATCGATCGCAAGAGAGAAGAGTTCTGTAGTTTCACCCAGAGTAAGATCAATGTTGATGCTTATAGTAGAGAGTTTGAGAACCTCTCCCGCTATGCCACAGAAGGGGTGTCCACGGACGCCAAGAAGCAGGCTAGGTTCCGGAAGGGTCTCAACCCCAAGTTGCGTCGTGATCTCCACCTGCATCATTGCAATACATTCCAGGCTCTTGTGAACAATGCCATTAATGCAGAGACAGCTCAGCTCACTTACGAGGAGTCTCGTAAGCACCCCCGTGATTTGGGATCTTCCTCCGGTTCTAGTTCTCTGAAGCGCCGGATTTGGGTTCCGAACTCCGCTCTTCCACCCAGATATGTACCGAGGCCATCTTATGTGGCACCTTATCCAGTTCAGCAGTATGCGCCACCCAGGCCTATTGGTGGACCGCCTGCCAAAACAGGTCCATGTCTTACCTCCAAGATTTGTTACAAGTGCGGAGAGCCAGGCCACATTGCCCGTATTTGCACTTAGACCAGTGTTGCTCCACCCCAGCCCGAGAAGTCTGTTGGCCGTGGTAAGCCATCACGCAAGATGATCAGTGCCAAGTCAGCTCACCCTAAACATAGACGTGTGCATCACGTCTCAGCTAAAGACGCTCATGATGATCCAGATGTTGTTCTTGGTACACTCCTTGTCAACTGTCATCCAGCATCGGTTATGTTCGATACTGGAGCATCTCATTCCTTCATTTCTGAAAGCTATGCCCGCTTGCACGACATGTCATTTTGTGTATGACCTCCCAGCTACTCATTCAAACTCCTGGATCCAAATGGCAACCTTCTAGTGTAAGCCATGGTAACGAAATCCTTATAGACAGACTTGTATTCCTTGCATCACTTATAGCCCTCAAGTCCATTAACATCATCTTGGGTATGGACTGGATGAAAGCTCATTATGCCAAGATTGATTTTTACACCAGGTCCATTCAGCTTACACAACCATCTGGCAAGATAGTCACTGTCTCCACTAGAGTTGCAAGGCGTCGGCTCTATTCTCTTAATGCCAGCCCTCTTCCAGACCTTGAAGATATCCCAGTAGTCCGTGACTTTCCGGATGTCTTTCCAGAGGAACTGCCAGGTGTTCCACCAGACAGAGATGTAGAGTTCGTCATAGATCTTATCCCAGGAACCGCTCCAATCTCTAGGAGACCTTGCAAAATGGCACCCTTACAACTAGCCGAGCTTAAGAAACAACTTGATGAGTCCTTGCAAAAGGGTTTCATCCGTCCTAGTTCTTTCCCTTAGGCTTGCCCCGTCCTCTTCGTCAAGAAGATGGATGGTACGGACCGGATGGTTGTAGATTATCGTCCCATTAATTTGGTCACGATAAAGAACAAATATCCACTCCCTAGGATCAATGACCTGTATGATCAGCTCGCTGGATCCTCAGTCTTCTCCAAGATGAATTTGAGGTTAGGCTACCACCAAATCAAGATCAGAAACGGGGACATTCCTAAGACAACCTTTGTCACTCGATATGGTCAGTACGAGTACACTGTCATGTCCTTCGGTCTAACCAATGTTCCAGCTACATTCTCCCGCTTGATGAACTCGATCTTCATGGAGTACTTAGATAAGTTCGTCGTGGTTTACCTCAATGATATCCTTATTTACTCGGAGAACGAGGAAGAGCATGCCGAACATCTTAGACTTGTGTTAGAGAAACTCAGAGAGCATCGCCTTTATGCCAAGTTATCCAAGTGTGAATTTTGGTTGCCAGAAGTGACCTACCTAGGCCACGTAATCTCTGGTAAGGGCATTGCTGTCAATCCCAAGAGAGTTAAGGCTGTTCTCGATTGGACTCCACCCGAAACCGTTAAACAAGTTAGGAGTTTCCTTGGTCTAGCCAGTTATTGTCGCCGCTTTGTTGAAAACTTCTCTAAAGTAGCCAAACCCCTCACGGAACTTCTCAAGAAAGATAAAAAGTTTGAGTGGTCCCCACAGTGTGAGCACGGTTTTCAGGAACTGAAAAGACGCCTGACTTCTGCTCCCATACTTGTGCCACCGGATTTCACTAAAGACTTTGTTATCTACTGCGACACCTCACGACAGGGACTAGGTTCCATTCTTATGCAGGATCGTCATGTGATTGCCTATGCATCTCAACAGTTGCATCCACATGAGGGGAATTATCCTACACATGATCTAGAGCTTGCAGCCGTAGTCTATGCACTCAAGACCTGGCGACATTACCTTCTTGGTAAATGTTGCGAGATCTACACCGATCACCCGAGTCTCAAGTATATCTTCACCCAACCAGATTTTAACCTTAGGCAAAGACGTTGGTTGGAGGTGATCTCAGATTATGATCTAGGGATTACCTACACTCCAGGCAAAGCCACTGTCATGGCTGATGCGCTAAGTCGTAAATCCTATTGCAACAATCTCATGTTGCAGCAGGGCCAACCACTTCTCCATGAGGAATTCTGTAAGCTTAACCTTCACATTGCTCCTCATGGATTCCTTTCTACCTTGGTGGCGAAACCTACCCTCGAGGATTAGATCATTACTGACCATAAGTTTGATAGGGGTGTTATCCGCATCAAGCGAAACATTAAGAAGGGAGTTGGTGTATGTTTCTCTATGGATGATCGAGGTCTTGTTTTCTTTGAGAATCGCTTACTGGTTCCCAAGAATCAACATTTGCAACAATTGATTCTTAAGGAGGCACATGAATCTCCTCTCACAATTCATCCGGTAGTACTAAGATGTATTAGGACCTGCGCCAGAGGTTCTGGTGGACTAGGATGAAGAGAGAAATTGCTCAGTTTATTGCTAACTGTGATGTTTGTTGTCGCGTTAAGGAAGAGCATCAGAGACCTGCTGGCACTCTTCAGCCTTTAGCTATTCCTTAATGGAAATGGGATAAAGTTGGTATGGACTTCATCACCGGCTTTCCCAGGACCAAGAGAGGGAATAATGCTATCTTCGTAGTCATTGATCGTCTCTCCAAAGTGGCTCACTTCCTTCCTGTTCGAGAGAGTATCACTGCTAGCCAGCTTCCTGACTTGTACATTTCTTGAATAGTTTCACTTCATGGTGTTCTACTAGAGATCAATTCAGACCATGGTAGTCTTTTCACTTCTCATTTCTGGGAGAGTTTCCAAACTGCCATGGGAACCCATCTTTCCTTCAGTACTGCTTTCCACCCTCAGTCGAGTGGTCAGGTGGAACGGGTCAATCAAATTCCCGAAGACATGCTTAGAGCTTGCGTTATCTCATTTGGTATGGATTGGGAGAAATGTCTTCCTTTTGCCAAGTTTGCTTATAACAACAGCTATCAATCCAGTCTCAAGAAAGCTCCTTTTGAGATTCTTTATGGACGAAGATGTCGAACACCTTTGAACTGGTCCAAAACCGGTGAAAGACAATTCTTTGGACCGGACATGATCCAGGAGGCAGAAGAGCAAGTTAGCATCATTCGTGAGAATTTGAAAACAGCCCAGTCTCATCAAAAGAGTCAGTATGACCGTCATCATAAGGATATGACTTATGAAATTGGCGACAAAGCTTATCTTTGGGTTACTCCTTTGAAGGGTACCCATCGTTTCAGTATCAAAGGCAAGTTGGCTCCTCGTTACATTGGTCCTTTTCGCATTCTCGCTAAACGAGGAGAGGTTGCCTACCAGTTGGAACTACCCCCACATCTTTCTCGAGTTCATGATGTCTTCCACGTCTCTCAAGTCACGCGCTGCTTCTCGGATCCTATCCGCAGAGTGGACCATGAAACGCTTGATCTCCAAGATAACCTCACATACCGAGAGTATCCAGTTCGCATTCTTGATCAAGCAGAGCATGTCACTCGACGTCATAACATCAAGTTTCTCAAGGTTCAGTGGTCTCATCATTCCGAGAGAGAAGCTACTTGAGAGCGAGAAGATCGTCTTCGACTGGAGTACCCCACTTTCTTTCCGTCGACCCCTGAATCTCGGGATGAGATTCTTTCAAGTGGGGGCGAGTTGTCACATCCCTAGTTCTGGTATGACCTAGACTAGCTAGTAATGTGTGCATCATGTTTAAATTCCATTTAAATTTGAAATGAGGATTTGTGAAACCCTCAGAATCATTTTTGGAAATGACCCAAATAGAAATTGCTCCCAAAGGGTCCAAAAAAATGCTCATGTTTCTCTCTGAAAATATTGGACAGAGATAAAAATCAAACCAATATTTTTAGGAGCTCATAAGTATTTATTTTGGGCATTTGGAATTAATGCATAATCATTTGCATTGGATATATATATGTTATATATATAATATATGTCCAAAAATTATGCCATTTATTAAGGAGCTCTGGAATAATATAACTAGCTCCTAAAAAAATTGGCATCAGAAAATAAAATGATTTAGTATTTTTATTAATCAAAACAAATGTCAGAAAATAGAAAAGAAAAACAAAATAGGAAAAGAGCTTACCTGCGGCCTGGCACTCTGCGGCCTGGCCGGCCCAGTTGGCAAGCCCAGCCCACATGTCCCCCTCCCCTATCGTCTTCCTCCTGCCAGGAGGACGGGCGCGTGCCCGATGCACGCGCACCGCGCGCCGCGCCACATCCTCCCTCCCTGCCTGCCTGTCCCTCTGTCAATGCGTCTGGAGGACGCCACGCGCCCGCCCCGGACCCTCTAACTCTCCCGAGTCCTCTCCTCTCCTCTCCCTCGCTTTCTCTCTCACGGTCGAGCGCCACCATCTCCACCGGCCACCGTTGCCGTAGCCACCGCCTCCCCCTCGCCTCTCTGACGTGCCCAAGAGCTTCGGCGCGCCTCCCTCATCCTCTCCATCAAGACACGTACCTCCGGACGGCCTCCATCGTTGCCACCGTCGTCTTCTGCCGTGGATCTCCACAGCCCGCACGTTGCCGTCCGGCCGTCCCCGAGCCCGCTTCGACACCTGTTGCAACCGCTGTGAGCTGCTGCTCCTCCTCCCCTCTTCATTCTCGCCCTCGCACACCGTAGCCTCATTCCTGCTCACACCCGAACACCGGCCGCCGCCACGAGCTCTGCTCCAATGAGATCCGGACACCCCATGTCCTCCCGCCGCCTTCGCTGGATGCGGACGAGCCTGGGCTACGCCCCGATGCCCTTAGCCGCCGCCCCCGTCGCCTTTAGCGCAAGTCCGGCGCGTTGCCGCCGCGAGTTTGGTCGCCGTCGGCCGAACTCCCGCGACAGCCGACGAGGCGGGGTGATTAGCGCTAATCCCCGCCAGCTGGACCCCACCCAGTCACTGACAGCGGGCCCAGCAGCGGGTCAAAGTCAAAGTCAACACGGGGTTAACCCCTGTCTCGCTGACTAGTGGGCCCCGCTTGTAAGGTTTGACCCTGGTTAGCCATGTTTGACTCGCTGACGTCACGCTGACGTCAGGCTGGCGCAATTATTTATTTTCTGGATTTAAATTAAATCAGCAAATTCCAGAAATTAGCAAAACTTCAAAAAATCATAGAAATTCAACCGTAACTCAGATTGAGATAATTTATATATGAAAAATTATCCAAAAAATTCAATCTATCCATCTGTACTAGTTCCATGCATGAAAAACCAACTTATACCTACTGTATAAGTGAAACACTAAAATGGCATTTATAAAAGATTTAACTTGGAGTTGCATTTGAATTCTTGATTCAAATGGACTTCATCCAAATAAAAGCTAGTTGCATTAGCTCAACAGCATCACATCTACATGCCATGATCATGCATCATATTGTTGCATATGCTTGTGTTTTGATTGTTATCACCGTTCCTTCTAGATAGGTCCTGCTCTGGAGAGTGCTCGAGAGTACCTGTCTGTGAAGCAGTGCCACCCTATTGATCTACTAGGCATGCAAACCCCCTTGTTCATTCCGATACAATCCTAGTCTCTCGCTCCTGCTCTTAGTTATTGCATTTGGACAACAACGATTCACTGCTACTTTGTGCTGCGGTAGTTGAACCCATTCCTCTGCATGACCTGTCATTGCCTCAATAAATAGTTGAAACCCACTAGCATGTGTAGGAGTTGATTGAAGCCATTGTTGTGTTCCTACCATGCCATGCTTGCTATTCCTTAGAGTGTGTCAGGTCTGATTCATTGGGAATGAATTGGAGTGCAGTGCTCTATGTTCTGATGCTGAGAGTTAAGTGTGTGAACACGATTTGGTAAAGGTAGCGGTGAGAGGCCATGTAGGAGTACATAGTGGGTTGTCTCACTGGAACCATCCTTAAGCACTGAGTTCTGTGTATGTTGTCCAATGACTAGCTACTACCACACATTGGAATGCTTAAGTGCCCTTCTCGACTTATTAACCAACTTGATCTCTGTCCAGGAGTTGCAATTAGTCTCTGGTGTTTGTTGGTAGTGTTAGTGGTATAACAAGTGGCACCCGGCCAGGTGGGCTTGGGACAGACTAGGCACAAGTGGCACGGTGTACCAAGCATAGATTCATCCGGCGAGGTGGGCTTGGGAACCCTGCACACATCGTTTGGGGCCGTGAGTGAAACCCCGGCCGGATCTCCTTGCGGATGGAACCCGAATAGGCGATAAACCTGGACTAGAGTCTTGTGTGGTTAGTCAGGTCGTGGCCGAAACCCTCGCCAGGATTCCGCTTGAAGGTTGCCGATATACATGACGTGTACATGGCGGTAAGTGGCGAGAGCGTGTAGGAAGTACACCCCTGCAGGGTTAACATGATCTATTCGAATAGCCGGGTCCATGGTTATGGACTTCTTGGATGCTTACGTGGTACATAGACAACTTGAAGTGGATACTCTAAAATGCTCAAGACAAGCGTGAGTGCTATGGATGGTCTTCTCGTAGGGAGACGGGGATGAATCCATAGTAGTGTATTGTGTGGTGATTAGTGGACTCGTGTGCGCCATCTCACCTCAAAGAAGTTTCTCGTAATCGTAGAACAGGATAGCCACTGAGTCAAAGCAGGCTTGCTGCAACTAAACCCCACATTACCTTCTTGATACAAATGCATGTATGATAGGATCTGGTGTAAGTCTTGCTGAGTACCTTTGTACTCATGTTGCTTTATTTATGTTTTTGCAGCAGAGACCTCGGTCTTACTAGTGTTCTCGTGGGATTCGACAAATAGCTTGTACCTCAGCTACGATCTTGTTAGGATGTTGTAGATAGTTAGGCTCTTCAGCCTTTTTCATTTGTAGATGTCTGTACTTAGACATGTAATGCTTCCACTTGTTGCTTGAATGCTCTGAATGTTGGGTCATTTGACCCCTGTTTGTAATAAGTGCTATGTTGGCTCTTTGAGCCTTATCTATATGAGTTGTTGAGTTATGCTATGATGCCATGTTGTACAACACATACTTGCATGTTGTGCGTACGTGTAATGTGTATTGCTATGTGTGGGATCTGACTATCTAGTTGTTTATCCTTAGTAGCCCCTCTTACCGGGAAATGTCTCCTACTGCTTCCAGTGAGCCCTGGTAGCTTGCTACTGCTCTGGAACACTTAGGTTGGCCGTCATGTGTCCTTCTTCGTTCCTGTGTCTGTCCCTTCGGGGAAATGTCACGCGGTGTCTACCAGAGTCCTGTTAGCCTGCTATAGCCCGGATTCTCTAGAGTCCTGCTAGCCTAGTTGCTACAGCCCGAATTCACTCGCTGAAGACTGACACGTTCGTTGTTGGGTCATGTATGCATGTGCCTATAAGTTAGTGCCACTTCGGGTTCACGACTAGCCATGTCAGCCCGGGTTCTTGTCATATGGATGCTAGCGACACTATCATATACGTGTGCCAAAAGGTGCAAACGATCCCGAGCATGGTAAGGCGACACCCGTGAGAATACCGTGTGTGAGGCCGCAAGGTGATATGAGGTGTTACATGCTAGATCTGTGTGGCATAGAATTGGGGTACTGACATCAATCCGACGGGCCGACCGTGGTGGAGGGGAGTGCACCATGGTTGCGGCGCCTCCAATGCTTCCGTTGTCACGCGCGCCGGCTCAGTGGTCCGACGCCGCGAGGGACTTGCTTCTCGGTGGCCATCCCTGTTGGCGTGGACAATAAGGCTTTGGATGGAAACCCTCCACTCATCTTGCTTCTCCACGACAGGAGGAAACTCGAGGAGTAGCTGCGCCCGCGCCAATGCTTCTGCTCGTGTTGGTGGCAGCGACTGGTGCGGGGAATGGGAGGAACTCGGACTTCTAACTATGTTAGAAGGAGTTCCATCACGATTCTATGGCCGCGCACCTTTTTCGCCAGCATCATGGCGTGCATGGTGACCCTGCGCGTCTTGAGAGTGACGCAGAGGGCTCTTGCCACGGCGATGCCCAGGTCCTCAACATCGCAGCGCTGTTTGTCACGCACGAGCTGAGGAGACCACGGTGCGTGCGCCGGCAGGGTCGTCTTTCTTCCCTTGGAGGTCCCCGCACCACCTGTAGGTAGCGCGGCTCCGTCCTTGGGCGCGGCAGCGTCCGAACCGTCGTCACCGCTGCGGACGATGCCGCTCGCCTGGCTTCTCATATCAGGGTGGCATGGACGATCTTGATCTCCTCCACCACCGATGTCTGCCATGTGGCCCGTCCGTGCTGGCACGGGCGGGGGGGCTTCAGACGAGCTGACCGCTGCGATCGTCTTCTTCTTCGGAGCCATGGCAATGAAGAAACTGTTGTTGTAACTGCTAGACCAGATTCGCACAACTCATGCCCCTACCTGGCGCGCCAAAGATGTTGGGGAAACGAACACCTATGGGATCAGGGGTGATCCCTTTTACGGTTGGCGGAGAGAGAGTTGCACTAAGAGTGGGTCTAGCGATCAGTGCGAGACGATTTTTACCCAGGTTTGGGCCGCACTGGTGCGTGATACCCTAGTCCTGCTTGTGTGTATATTTTGTGTTCTGAGCTCTTGAACTAGCTGTGGTGCATGCCCAGTCCAAAAAGTCCGAATCCGCTCTCAGTACGCCTTGGGCCTCCTTTTATAGGTCAAAGGGGTTTCCAAAGTGGCAGACAGGTGGTGGAAAGCTAGCTACAGTGTATGAGCTTATCGCTCGGCACCATAGGACAAACACATTTAATGTGTTGCCTAAGCGCCCTCTTATTTTATCAGGGATGGCAACAGAACTTGTCCCGTCCGTCGCCGCCCTTCCTTGCCTTGACACGCATACGGGCTGACGAGGCATGCAGTGCCATGCTGGCTAGCTAACTGCTGTGTTGGCGCGGTGGTAGAGCCTCCATGAAGATCTGCATGCCGCCACACAGGCGTCTGCCTAGTTAGCAAGCTAGTCGTCGCATTGGAGTGGTGGTGAAGTGGCAAAACCTTGTCAGGCGTGGGCCTGGTCGCGGCCCCGCAATCGTCCCCGGCAAGGCTTGTCGGGGGCCTCGCGATCGTCCCCGGCAAGGGTCTTGTCGGGGGTCTTCGTCTTCTGGTCCCATGTTCATCCGCAGGCTATCAATCTTCACAAAGATCTAAATGCTACTTTTCATGCGCCCAACGAGTCTTGGACTTGATGCTGTTGATGGTGTCAAAGGTCTCAGTCCTCAAGGGTGATGGCCTTGCTAATGCTTTGTAGGTTGCCCTGGCAAGGCTCTTGCCGGGGCCACATAGGCTGCCCCAGCAAGGATGTTGCCGGGGGAGGCCCAGTCTGTCTTCTCCTCCTTGTTCTTTGACTTGATTGCTATCTTGATATTCTTGTGTTTTATCTTCTACTGCCCTGCCAGGCCTTGCCGCAGGCGTGGCTAAGAGAGCCCGTTCACAAGAAAGGGGTACAAAAAGAGCTCATACTTTTGTACACCGAGAAACTACAATTCATCATCTTTTCAGGAAGGGTCACGTATCGGAGCCTTCAGGCAAGTCCACGTACTCAACCATCATTTAGTCTTCTATGATTGCTAACACTCACCGCGTACACATGAGCAAAACGTTTCAACTAGACACATAGACAGATAAGGACTTATAGTTTCGCCTCCCAATGTGTTCACCTCAAGTGGGATGTCAACAATAATAACTCATGCTACACATATTCCACTGGATATATGTGCCTAGATCTTTCCTCACCACATGATGCTTGCCAAAGGACAAAAATAAAAGGAATAGAGAGAAAAACTTTGACTGTTGCATGAAAGTAAATACATGAAAGTAAAAGATAGGCCCTTTGCAAAGGGAAGCAGAGGTTGCCATGCACTTTTTGTTTGTATGCTCAACCCCTTAGTGCAAGAGAACGTCACATTATATTTCCCCTTGTGATGGCAACCTTTATTATGTAGTCTGTCGCTTTTATTCTTCACCATCACAAGTTTGTACAACGCTCAATTTTACCTTACACTAAATGATCACACTTTTAGAAGCGTTTTTATTGCCCTTTTGCCCTGATGAATACTTACTTGAGGTAGGTATGGTGGACTGTCAAACAATATTTGGGATTAAGGGTTTTGGATGCACAAGTAGTATCTCTACTTAGTGCGGAGTTTTTAGCTGTGAAAAGTTCCAAAAGGAGAAGCAAAAGTGGTATTTTCTTGATCAGGTTGTGAAATAGGTATTTGTGAAAAACCAGAATATCCATCAAGGAAGCAAAAATGTGTGTTCTTATATAATCTTTCTAACATTTGATCTATAAAAGGCAGAGGGTAATGATCTTTTCTAGTTGGTTTGTTTAACTTTCTATAATCAATTACCATCCTATAGCCTGTGACAATTCTTTGTGGAATGAGATCATTGTTATCATTAGGAACAACAGTAATACCTCCCTTACCTCCCTTCTTAGGGACAGAATGAACATGACTTACCCATCTACTATCAGCTATAGGATAGATTATACCTGCTTCCAGAAGTTTCAATATTTCCGTTCTTATCACTTCTTTCATCTTCGGATTTAACCAACTTTGTTGATGAACAACGGGTTTAGCATCAGGTTCCATATTAATCTTGTGTTGACATATAGTGGGACTAATGCCCTTAAGATCATCAAGAGTATATCCGATAGCACCTCGGTGCTTCCTTTGAACTTTCAATAATCTTTCTTCTTCACGTTCTGAAAGGTTAGCACTAATAATAACAGGATATATCTTTTTCTCATCAAGATAAGCATATTTCAAAGTGTCTGGCAATAGTTTTAATTCAAACATAGGATCACCTTTAGGTGGAGGAGGACCTCCCAGAGTTTCAATAGGCAAATTGTGTTTAAGTAGAGGTTCTTGTTCAAAAAAGATTCTATCCATTTCATTTCTTTCACGCATATGAAAATCATTTCCATGGTCTAACAAATATTGTTCCAAAGGATTAGCAGGAGGTACAAGAATAGAAGCAAGACCAATAATTTCATCCTTACTAGGAAAATCTTTCTTATGAGGTTGTCTACTAAACTTGGAAAAAATAAATTCATGAGATTCATCACCAAATCTAACACCGATAGTTTGTTTCTTACAATCTATTCTGGCATTGACGGTGTTCAAGAAAGGTCTACCAAAGATAATTGGACAAAAGTCATCTTGTGGGGATCCAAGAACAAGAAAATCAGTAGGGTATTTTATTTTCCCACACAAGACATCAACATCTCTAAGAATCCCAATTGGTGATATAGTATCTCTATTGGCAAGTTTAGTAGTGACATCTATGTCTTCTATTTCGGCAGGTGCTATTTCATTCTTAATTTCTTCATATAAGGAAAAAGGAATAGCACTCACACTAGCACCTAGGTCACCTAACCCATGATATCAGTGATCACCTATCTTAATTGAGACAGTAGGCATGCCGACAACTGGTCTATGTTTATCCTTTTTATCAGGTTTGGCAATTCTAGAAGCTTCATCATAGTAGTAAATAACATGCCCATCAATATTATCGACTAAGAGATCTTTAATCATAGCTATACTAGGTTCAAATCCAATTTGTTTAGCTGGTTTGGGTGTTCTAACATAACTTTTGATAACCACAGTTGAAGCTTTATCATGTTCCTTCATCCTAATAGGGAAAGGTGGTGGTTTTTCAATATAAGCAGTGGGAACAACTGGATCAACATTGTAAATGATAGTTTCTTCTTTAGCTTTTACCGATTTTTAAATTCTTCTTTAATTGGTGGGTGATATTTAAACCACTTCTCCTTAGGGAGACCAACATGTGAGTAGCAAAAGATTCACAAAACGAAGCTACTATCTCAGAGTCATGTCCATATTTAGTGCTAAACTTTTGAAAAGCATCGGTATTCATAAAAGATTTAACACAGTCAAACTTAGGTTCAATACCTGACTCTTTACCTTCGTCGAGTTCCCAATATTCAGAGTTGCATTTAATTCTTTCTAAAAGATCCCACCGGAATTCAATAGTCTTCTTCATAAAAGAACCAGTACAAGAAGTATTGAGCATGGATTGATCATTACGAGAAAGCCAAGCCTAAAAATTCTGAATAATAATTTCTCTTGAGAGCTCATGATTGGGGCATGAATATAACATTGAATTAAGCCTCCCCCCAGCTAGAGCGATACTTTCTCCTTCACGAGGCAAAAAATTATATATGTAATTCCGATCACGATGAACTAGATGCATAGGATAAATTTTCTGATGAAATTCCAATTTCAACCGATTCTAGTTCCAATATCCTATATCATTGCGTAGCCTATACCATGTCAATGCTTTTCCCTTAAAAGATAAAGGGAAAACCTTGTTCTTAGCTTCATGTCCGGGAAAACCTCCAAGATTAAACAATCCACAGATTTCATCCACATATACCAAGTGCATATCAGGAAGTTCGGTTCCATCTCCTGCATAAGGATTAGCTAGCAGTTGTTCTACCATACCTAAAGGAATCTCACATTCAATATTTTCAGTAGGTGCAGTAGCTTGAGGCATAACTAATTGTGGTTTCGGCTGAGGTGAATATACCCCAAACAAACCCCTCAAAGGATTGTTTTCCTTAGTAGCAAGTGACAATAAATTTCATCATGTAGTAATAATGTTTCCTTACCAATTTCCATTTACCAAGAGTGCTTCACTCCCCGGCAATTGCGCCATAAAATAGGCTGGATGACCCATGTGACTCCCCGAGACCGACGCTCCAGAAGACTTCCTGCTATTTCGAGTTTCGCCGTGTGATTTATTTTTGCTTGTTGCATTTCACCATAGCATCATCGCATTGCATCGGCACTCCATGACGTCATTGTTTTTATAACTTGCATCCGCTCGTAGTTGTCGTTTCCCCCTGCCTTCGTTGACCGATCCGAGTCCAACCGGGTTTTCGATTCTCTCTTGCTCAAACCCTTTTACTAGCCCTCTCTCTCTTTTCTTGCAAGTTTTGTTTTCTTTAAGAAACAGAAAGAGAAATTCACACAGAGGGAGAGTAGTGGAGCATCCCAGCCAGGCCGGCCCGTTCCTCCCAGCCCACCAAGGACCGGCTGCCCTCTCTCTAAAACCTAGCGAGGCTTCTTCCTCCCTCTCCTCGATCCCGATCTCCCTCGCGCCGCCACCCATAGGAATTGCAAGCGCTGCGCCCTAGTCCCGATCCCCTCCTGGCCATGCTCCTCGTCCGTCCCCGCCGTCCACCCGTATCGCGCCCTCAAGGACCTCTCCTCGCCGCTACCTCCCCGCCGCCCTGCAGCATCTCGTCAGACCGCGCCCTGCTATAGCTGCTCTTCCTGCGCGCCGACGGGCCTCCCCGCCGCAAGCACCATCGCCTCCCCGCCTTGGCGCCGCCACAAAGCTCCCAGCCGCTGGCCCGGCCGCTCCTCTGCTCCCGTTTTCCCTCTGCTGCTTTGCCAGTTCCTCTGCTCCATCATCTCCGCCCCGCGCCTCAACTCTGTGTCGTCCCCGTCGCCCTCCTTGCCTTGCTCCGGCCTCCTCTTATGCACGACCCAAGGGCGTGCTACGTCCTGAGCTTGCGTTGGTTTTCCTCGAAGAGGAGAGGGTGATGCAGCAAGTGTAGCGTAAGTATTTCCCTCAGTTTTGAGAACCAAGGTATCAATCCAGTAGGAGGCTCCTCAAAAGTCCCACGCACCTACACAAACAAACTGAGAACTCGCAACCAACACAATAAAGGGGTTGTCAATCCCTTCACAGCCACTTGCGAAAGTGAGATCTAATAAAGATAGTATGATAAGATAAATATATTTTTGGTATTTTATGATATAGATGCAAAGAGTAAAGATGCAAATAAAGGTAGATTGAAAGCAAATATGATAAGAGATAGACCCGGGGCCATAGGTTTCACTAGTGGCTTCTCTCAAGATAGCATAAGTATTACGGTGGGTGAACAAATTAGTGTCAAGCAATTGATAGAAAAGCACACATTTATAAGATTATCTAGGCATGATCATGTATATAGGCATCACGTCCATAACAAGTAGACCGACTCCTGCCTGCATCTACTACTATTACTCCACACATCGACCGACTCCTGCCTGCATCTAGAGTATTAAGTTCATAAGAACAGAGTAACGCATTAAGCAGGATGACATGATGTAGAGGGATAAACTCAAGCAATATGATGTAAACCCCATCTTGTTATCCTCGATGGCAACAATACAATACGTGCCTTGCAACCCTTTTTGTCACTGGGTAAGGACACCGCAAGATTGAACCCAAAGCTAAGCACTTCTCTCAACGCAAGAAAGATCAATCTAGTAGGCCAAACCAAACTGATAATTCGAAGAGACTTGCAAAGATAACTCAATCATACATAAAAGAATTCAGAGAAGACTCACATATTATTCATAGATAAACTTGATCATAAACCCACAATTCATCGGATCTCGACAAACACATCGCAAAAAGAGTTTACATCGAATAGATCTCCACAAGAGAGGGGGAGAACATTGTATTGAGATCCAAAAAGAGAGAAGAAGCCATCTAGCTAATAACTATGGACCTGTAGGTCTGTGGTAAACTACTCACAACTCATCGGAGGGGCAAGGATGTTGATGTAGAAGCCCTCCGTGGTCGATTCCCCCTCCGGCAGAGTGCCGACGAAGGCTCCAAGATGAGATCTCGTGGATACAGAAGGTTACGGCAGTGGAAATTGTGTTTCGTGGTGCCCCTGGATGTTTTCGGGGTACGTAGGTATATATAGGAAGAATAAGTACGTCGGTAGCCGCCCGAGGGGCCCACAAGACAGGGGGCGCGCCCTATAGAGGGGGCCCTATCTCGTGGGGCCCTCGGAAGCTTCTTGACTTGCACTCCAAGCTCTCTGGATCAAGTTCGTTCCAAAAATCATGCTCTCGAAGGTTTCATTCCGTTTGGACTCCGTTTGATATTCCTTTTCTTCGAAATACTGAAATAGGCAAAAAAAACAGCAATATGGGCTGGGCCTCCGGTTAGTAGGTTAGTCCCAAAAATGATATAAATGTGTAAAATAAAGCCCATAAACATCCAAAAGGGGTAATATAATAGCATGGAACAATCAAAAATTATAGATACGTTGGAGACATATCAAGCATTCCCAAGCTTAATTCCTACTCGTCCTCGAGTAGGTAAATGAGAAAAAAGAATTTTTTGATATGGAATGCTACCTAGCATAATTCATAATGTAATTTTTTTTATTGTGGCATGAATGTTCAGATCCAAATGAATACAAAATAAAAGTTCATATTGATAAAAGAACTAGTAACACTTCAAGCATACTAATCAAAGTAATCATGTCTTCTCAAAATAGCATGGCAAAAGAAAGTTCATCCCTACAAAATCATATAGTTAGGCTATGCTTCATTTTTGTCACACAAAGATGTTCCCAACTTCTATACCCCCGATGATGACAAGCCAAGCAATTGCTTCATACTTAAATAATCTCAAACTTTTTCAACCTTCACGCAATACATGAGCGTGAGCCATGGATATAGCACTATGGGTGGAATAGAATATGATGATGGGGATTGTGTGGAGAAGACAAAAAAGAGAAAGTCTCACATTGACGAGGATAATCAATGGGCTATGGAGATGCCCATCAATTGATGTCAACATGAGGAGTAGGGATTGCCATGCAACGGATGCACTAGAGCTATAAATGAATGCTCAACAAAATAAAACTAGTGGGTGTGCATCCAACTTGCTTGCTCACGAAGACCTACGGCATTTTAGGAAGCCCATCATAGGAATATACAAGCCAAGTTCTATAATGAAAAATTCCCACTAGTATGAAAAAGACAACTTGTGAGACTCACTATATGAAAAACATGGTGCTACTTTGAAGCACAATATATGAGACTCACTACATGGAGAACAAGGTGCTACTTTGCAAGCACAAGTGTGGAAAAAAGAGATAGTAACATTGCCCTTTTTTATTTTTTTTTCTTTTTCTTTTTTTTCTTTTTTTTTCTTTCTTTTTCTTTTGGGCCTTTCTTTTTTTCTTTTGGCCTTTCTTTTTTTTCCTTTTTTTTCTGGGAATTGCTCTAATAATGATGATCATCACACTTCTATTGATTACAACATAAGAGTTACAACTCGAAACTAGAACAAGATATGACTCTATATGAATGCCTCCGGCGGTGTACCGGGATGGTGCAATGAATCAAGAGTGACATGTATGAAAGATAATGCATGGTGGCTTTGCCACAAATACGATGTCAACTACATGATCGTGCAATGGCAATATGACAAAACTGATGTATGTCATGAATATGATGATGGAAGTTGCATGGCAATATATCTCGGAATGGCTATGGAAATGCCATGATAGGTAGGTATGGTGGCTGTTTTGAGGAAGATATAAGGAGGTTTATGTGTGATAGAGAGTATCGTATCACGGGGTTTGGATGCACCGACGAAGTTTGCACCAACTCTCAAGGTGAGAAAGGGCAATGCACGGTACTGAAGAGGCTAGCAAAGGTGGAAAGGTAAAAGTGTGTATAGTCCATGGACTCAACATTAGTCAAAAGAACTCATATACTTATTGCAAAAATTTAGAAGTCATCAAAAACCAAGTACTACGCGCATGCTCCTAGGGGGATAGATTGGTAGGAAAAGACCATCACTCGTCCCCGACCACCACTCATAAGGATGCACAAGCCAGGTACACTTCATGTTTCAAATTTGTTACACAACTTTAACCAAACGTGCATGCTACGGGACTTGCTAACTTAAACACAAGCATTCTTTAAATTCATAATCACCCAACTAGCATGACTTTAATATCACTACCTCCATATCTCAAAACAATTATCAAGCATCAAATTGATCATAGCATCCAATTCACTTTCTATGATAGTTTTTATTATACCCAACTTGGATGCCTACCATTCTAGGACCAATTTTAAGATCATAGCAAATACCATGCTGTTTTAAAAGACTCTCAAAATAATATAAGTGAAGCATGAGAGACTAGCAATTTCTTCAAAATTAAGACACCACCATTCTCTAAAAGATATAAGTGAAGCACTAGAGCAAAAACTATCATGCTCAAAAGATATAAGTGAAGCACATAGCAAAATCTAATCAAATAGGATTCTCCCAAAAGGTGTGTACAGCAAGGATGATTGTGTTAAACTAAAAATCAAAGACTAATATAATACACGACGCTCCAAGCAAAACACATATCATGTGGCGAATAAAAATATAGCTCTAAGTAAAGTTACCAATGAACGAAGACGAAAGAGGGGATGCCTTCCCGGGGCATCCCCAAGCTTAGGCTTTTGGCTATTATTGAATATATTGGGGTGCCATGGGCATCCCCAAGCTTAGGCTCTTGCCACTCCTTATTCCATAGTCCATAAAAGCTTTACCCAAAACTTGAAAACTTCACAACACAAAACTCAACAAGAAATCTTATAAGCTCCGTTAGTGAAAGAAAAGAAAACCACCACATAAGGTACTTCAATGAACTCATTCTTTATTTAATTTGATGTTAAAACTACTGTATTCCAACTTCTTTATGGTTCATAGACTGAATTACTAGCCATAGATGCATTGAAATAAGCAAACAACACACGAAAAAAAGAATCTGTCAAAAACCGAACAGTCTGTAGGAATCTGTAACTAACGCAAACTTCTGGAACTCTAAAAATCCTACCAAAATAGGAAGTCCTGTAAATTTTGCTTATTTAACAGAATCAAAAAGAATCAACGCAAAATCACATTCCTGTGATTTAACAAAATTATATTTGTGCGCGCAAAGTTTCTGTTTTTCAGCAGAATCAAATCAACTATCATCGTAGGTTATCCTATAGGTTCTACTTGGCACAAACACTAATTAAAAGATAAAAACACATCTAAACAGAAGGTAGATGCAAGATTTATTACTAAACAGGAGCAAAAACAAAAAACAAAAAGAAAATTGGGTTGCCTCCCAACTAGCGCTATCGTTTAACGCCCTTGCTAGGCATAAGAAGCAAAGATAGATCTAACGAGTGCCATCTTTTGCACTAAATTCATAAGTAGCACGCATGATAGATTCATAAGGTAATTTGAATTTCTTTCTTGGAAAGTGCTCAATGCCTTTCTTTAAGGGAAATTGGAATCTAATGTTCCCTTCCTTCATATCAATAATCGCACCAATCATTCTAAGGAAAGGTCTACCAAGAATAATAGGGCAAGAAAGATTGCAATCTATATCAAGAACGATAAAATCTACGGGCACCAAATTTCTATTTGCAACAATAAGAACATCATTGATCCTTCCCATAGGCTTTTTAAAGGTGGAATCCGCAAGGTGCAAATTTAAAGAGCAATCATCAAGATCATGGAAACCTAGAATATCACATAAAGTTTTCGGAATCGTGAAACACTAGCACCCAAATCACACAAAGCAAAACACTCATAATGTTTAATTATAATCTTTATAGTAGGTTCCCACTCATCATTAAGTTTTCTAGGTATAGAAACTTCCAAATTAAGTTTTTCACCATAAGATTGCATCAAGGCATCAACAATATATTTGGTAAAAGCTTTATTTTGACTATAAGCATGAGGAGAATTAACAACGGATTGCAACAAGGAAATACAACCTTTTAAGGAGCAATTATCATAATCAAATTCCTTGAAATCCGAGATAGTGGGTTCAATAGCATTAGAAGTTGAGGATTCTCCAATCTCTCTTTTACCAAATTTAGCATCAAGATCTAAAGACTCCAAATTTTTGGGACGCCTTCTAGGCAAAGTTGATTCATCATCAGTCCCATAATCATCAAAATTCATATTGCAAAACATATATCTAATCGGAGACACATCAATAACTTTAAGATCCTCATCATTATTTTCATGCAATTTTTCTGGTTTAGCGGCCATCTTATTGACTAAGGTGGCTTGCTTGTCAGAAATTTTGGCTATAGCATTTTCAAGCTGGGTAATTTGAGCGTTAACACCATAGAATTCTTTATTCATATCATCAAGCTCTTTGTTCATAAACCCCAAAAAACTTTTTTGTTCCTTAAGCTCTTTTCTAAAGAAATTATTATTCTCAAATTGCAAATTCATAAAGCTTATAATATTTGATTCAATCTCATCCATCCTTCTGAGAAGGTGGTCAAGACCCTTAGACGCAGCCATAAGGTCAAACAAGCAAACAAGCACACAAAAGAAGGCAAGCGAAAAAGAGGAGGAGGATATTGGGAAAGAGAGGGCGAATAAAACGGCAAGGGTGAAGTGGGGGAGAGGAAAACGAGAGGCAAATGGCAAATAATGTAAATGCGAGGGAGATGGGTTTGTGATGGGTACTTGGTATGTCTTGACTTGAGCGAAGACCTCCCCGGCAACGGCGCCAGAAATCCTTCTTGCTACGTCCTGAGCTTGCGTTGGTTTTCCTCGAAGAGGAGAGGGTGATGCAGCAAGGGTAGCGTAAGTATTTCCCTTAGTTTTGAGAACCAAGGTATCAATCCAGTAGGAGGCTCCTCAAAAGTCCCACGCACCTACACAAACAAACTGAGAACTCGCAACCAACGCAATAAAGGGGTTGTCAATCCCTTCACGGCCACTTGCGAAAGTGAGATCTAATAAAGATAGTATGATAAGATAAATATATTTTTGGTATTTTATGATATAGATGCAAAAAGTAAAGATGCAAATAAAGGTAGATTGAAAGCAAATATGATAAGAGATAGACCCGGGGCCATAGGTTTCACTAGTGGCTTCTCTCAAGATAGCATAAGTATTACTGTGGGTGAACAAATTACTGTCGAGCAATTGATAGAAAAGCGCATAGTTATGAGATTATCTAGGCATGATCATGTATATAGGCATCACATCCATAAGAAGTAGACCGACTCCTGCCTGCATCTACTACTATTACTCCACACATCAACCGACTCCTGCCTGCATCTAGAGTATTAAGTTCATAAGAACAGAGTAACGCATTAAGCAAGATGACATGATGTAGAGGGATAAACTCAAGAAATATGATGTAAACCCCATCTTGTTATCCCCGATGGCAACAATACAATACGTGCCTTGCAACCCTTTTTGTCACTGGGTAAGGACACCGCAAGATTGAACCCAAAGCTAAGCACTTCTCTCATGGCAAGAAAGATCAATCTAGTAGGCCAAACCAAACTGATAATTCGAAGAGACTTGCAAAGATAAATCAATCATACATAAAAGAATTCAGAGAAGACTCAAATATTATTCATAGATAAACTTGATCATAAACCCACAATTCATCGGATCTCGACAAACACACCGCAAAAAGAGTTTACATCGAATAGATCTCCACAAGAGAGGGGGAGAACATTTTATTGAGATCCAAAAAGAGAGAAGAAGTCATCTAGCTAATAACTATGGACCCGTAGGTCTATGGTAAACTACTCACAACTCATCGGAGGGGCAAGGATGTTGATGTAGAAGCCCTCCGTGGTCGATTGCCCCTCCGGCAGAGTGCCGGTGAAGGCTCCAAGATGAGATCTCGCGGATACAAAAGGTTACGGCGGTGGAAATTGTGTTTCGTGGTGCCCCTGGATGTTTTCGGGGTACGTAGGTATATATAGGAAGAAGAAGTACGTCGGTGGCCGCCCGAGGGGCCCACGAGACAGGGGGCGCGCCCTACAGGGGGGGGCGGCCCCCTATCTCATGGGGCTGTCGGAAGTTTCTTGACTTGCACTCCAAGCTCTCCGGATCACGTTCATTCCAAAAATCATGCTCCCGAAGGTTTCATTCCGTTTGGACTCTGTTTGACATTCCTTTTCTTCGAAATACTCAAATAGGCAAAAAAACAGCAATATGGGCTGGGCCTCCGCTTGTAGGTTAGTCCCAAAAATGATATAAATGTGTAAAATAAAGCCCATAAACATCCAAAAGGGGTAATATAATAGCATGGAACAATCAAAAATTATAGATACGTTGGAGACGTATTAGGGCGCCCTGATACATCCTTTTTGCATCATGCTTTTATATCAATATTTATTGCATTATGGGCTGTTATTACACATTATATCTCAATACTTATGGCTATTCTCTATTATTTTACAAGGTTTATCATGAAGAGAGGGAATGCCGGCAGCTGGAATTCTGGCTGGAAAAGGAGCAAACATTGGAAACATATTCTGCACTGCTCCAAAAATCCTGAAACTCCATGAAACATGTTTTTGGAATTAATAAGAATTATTGAGCGAAAGAAATACATCAGGGGGCCCACACTCTGGCCAGGAGGGTGGGGGGCGCCCCCCCTGTCTCCTGGGCCCCTTGGTGGGCCCCCGGTGTCCATCTTCTGCTATATGAGATCTTTACCCTGGAAAAAATCGTGGACAAGCTTACTTGACGAAACTCCGCCGCCACGAGGCGAAACCTTGGCGGAACCAATCTAGGGCTCCGGCGGAGCTGTTCTATCAGGGACACTTCCCTCCGGGAGGGGGAAATCATCACCAACAATCCTCTCATCGGGAGGGGGTCAATCTCCATCAACATCTTCACCAGTGCCATCTCCTCTCAAAACCCTAGTTCATCTTTTGTATCCAATCTTGTATCAAAACCACAAATTGGTACCTGTGGGTTGCTAGTAGTATTGATTACTCCTTGTAGTTGATGCTAATTGGTTTACTTGGTGGAAGATCATATGTTCATATCCTTAATGCATATTATTACTCCTCTAATTATGAACATGATTATGCTTTGTGAGTAGTTATGTTTGTTCCTGAGGACATGGGTGAAGTCTTGCTATTAGTAGTCATGTGAATTTGGTATTCGTTGGATATTTTGATGAGATGTATGTTGTCTTTTCCTCTTGTGGTGTTATGTGAACATCGACTACATGACACTTCACCATTATTTGGGCCTAGAGGAAGGATTGGGAAGTAATAAGTAGATGATGGGTTGCTAGAGTGACAGAAGCTTAAACCCTAGTTTATGCGTTGCTTCGTTATGGGCTGATTTGGATCCATATGTTTAATGTTGTGGTTAGGTTTACCTTAATACTTCTTTTGTAGTTGCAGATGCTTGCAATAGGGGTTAATCATAAGTGGGATGGTTGTCCAAGTAAGGGCACTACCCAAGCACCGATCCACCCACATATCAAATTATCAAAGTACCGAACGTGAACGTGAATCATATGAACGTGATGAAAACTAGCTTGACGATAATTCCCATGTGTTCTTGGGAGCTCCTTTCTCATTGTTAGAAATTGTCCAGGCTTATCCTTTGCTACATAAAGGGTTGGGCCACCTTGCTGCACTTTATTTACTTTATTTACTTGTTACTCGTTACTATTTATCTTACCTCAAAACTATCTATTACCTACAATTTCAGTGCTTGCAGAGAAAACCTTATTGAAAACCGCTTATCCTTTCCTTCTGCTCCTCGTTGGGTTCGACACTCTTACTTGTCGAAAGGACTACGATAGATCCCCTACACTTGTGGGTCATCAAGACTCTTTTCTAGCGCCATTGCCGGGGAGTGTAGCGCTTTTGGTGAGTGGAACTAGGTAAGGAAACATTTATATAGTGTGCTGAAATTTTTTGTTACTTGTCACTATGGAAACTAATCCTTTGAGGGGCTTGTTCAGGGTATCTTCACCCCGACCAGAAGATCAAAGAGTTGCTCCTCAAACTACTGAACTTTATGAAAATATTTACTTTGAGATTCCTTTGGGTATGATAGAGAAATTGCTAGCTAATCCATTTGCAGGAGACGGAACATTGCATCCTGATTTACACCATATCTTTGTGGATGAAGTTTGTGGATTATTTAAGCTTGCAGGTATTCCCGATGATGTTGTCAAAAGGAAGGTCTTCCCTTTATCTTTGAATGGAGATGCATTGACATGGTATAGGCTATGTGATGATACGAGATCTTGGAATTATAAGCGATTGAAGTTGGAATTTCACCAGAAGTTCTATCATATGCATCTTGTTCATCGTGATCGTAATTACATATATAATTTCTGGCCTCGTGAAGCAGAAAGCATCGCTCAAGCTTGGGGCAGGCTTAATTCAATGTTATATTCATGCCCTAATCATGATCTCTCCCGGGAAATGATTATTCAAATTTTTTATGCTTGGCTTTCTCTCAATGATCACAACCTGCTCGATACTTCCTGTGTTGGTTCTTATATGCTGAAGACTATTGATTTCAAATGGGACTTATTGGAAAGAATTAAACGCAACTCTGAAGATTGGGGTTCCGACGATGGTAAGGAGTCAGGTATGACACCTAAGTTCGATTGTGTTAAATCTTTTATGGATGCCGATGCTTTTCGTGGATTTAGCACTAAGTATGGACTTGACTCTGAGATAGTAGCTTCTTTCTGTGAATCTTTTGCTACTCACGTTGATCTCCCTAAAGAGAAGTGGTTTAAATATAATCCTCCTGTTAAAGTGAAAGTAGTTGCACCTATTACAGTTGAAGAAAAGACTATCACCTATAGTGATCCTATTGTTCGTACTTATGTTGAGAAACCCCCATTTCCTGTTAGGATAAAGGATCATGCTAAAACTTCGACTGTTGTTCGTAAGAGTAATACTACGACTTATACACCTCCTGAGCAAATCAATGTTGAACCTAGTATTTCTATGGTTAAAGATCTCTTGGATGATGATTTAGATGGGCATGTTATTTATTTCTCTGATGAAACTGCTAATATTGCTAGACCAGATACTAAGATACATAGACCTGTCGTAGGCATGCCTGTTATTTCTGTTAAAATAGGAGATCATTGTTATCATGGTTTATGTGATATGGGTGCTAGTGCTAGTGCAATACCTTATACCTTATATCAAGAAATTATGCACGACATTGCACTCGTTGAATTAGAAGACATTGATGTTACTATTAAGCTTGCTAATAGGGACACCATTAAACTAATTGGGATAGTTAGAGATGTTGAAGTCTTGTGTGGGAAGGTTAAATATCCTGCTGATTTTCTTGTTCTTGGTTCCCCACAAGATGATTTTTGTCCCATTATTTTTGGTAGACCCTTCTTGAATACAGCTAGTGCTAGGATTGATTATGAAAAGGATATTGTCACCGTTGGCTTAGATGGTATGTCTCATGAGTTTAATTTTGCTAAGTTTCGTAGACAACCTCGTGATAGGGAACCACCTAGTAAGGATGAGATTATTGGTCTTGCTTCCATTGCTGTGCCTCCTACTGATCCGTTAGAACAATATTTGCTTGCCCATGAAAATGATATGTTTATGAAGGAAAGAAGGGAAATAGATGAAGTGTTCCTTAAACAGGAACTTGTGCTGAAACATAACCTTCCCGTTGAAATTCTTGGGGATCCCCCTCCACCCAAGGGTGATCCCATGTTTGAACTCAAACCATTACCTGAGAATCTTAAGTTTTCTTATCTTGATGAAAAGAAAATATATCCTGTTATTATTAGTGCTAACCTTTTAGAGCAAGAAGAAGAAAGATTATTGAAAACTCTGAAGAAGCACCGAGCTGCTATTGGATATAATCTGGATGATCTTAAGGGCGTTAGTCCCACGTTATGCCAACACAAAATTAATTTGGAGGACGATGTCAAACCAGTTAGAGATCCTCAATGACGATTGAATCCCAAGATGAAAGAAGTGGTAACAAAGGAGATACTAAAGCTCCTTGAGGCAGGTATAATTTATCCTGTTGCTGATAGTGATTGGGTAAGCCCTGTCTATTGTGTTCCTAAAAAGGGAGGTATTACCGTTGTTCCTAATGATAAAGATGAATTGATCCTGCAAAGAATTATTACAGGTTATAGGATGGTAATTGATTTCTGTAAATTAAATAAGGCTACTATGAAAGATCATTACCCTTTACCTTTTATTGATCAAATGCTAGAAAGCCTATCCAAACACACACATTTCTGCTTTCTAGATGGTTATTCTGGTTTCTCTCAAATACCTGTGTCAGCGAAGGATCAATCTAAAACCACTTTTACTTGCCCTTTTGGTACTTTTGCTTATAGACGTATGCCTTTTGGTTTATGTAATGCACCTGCTACCTTTCAAAGATGCATGATGGCTATATTCTCTGATTTTTTGTGAAAAGATTTGTGAGGTATTCATGGATGACTTCTCCTTTTATGGATCCTCTTTTGATGATTGTTTGAGCAACCTTGATCGAGTTTTGCAGAGATGCGAAGACACTAGTCTCGTCCTGAATTGAGAAAAGTGTCACTTTATGGTTAATGAAGGCATTGTCTTGGGGCATAAGATTTCTAAGAGAGGGATTGAAGTTGATAAAGCTAAAGTTGATGCTATTGAAAAGATGCCATGTCCTAAGGACATAAAAGGTATATGAAGTTTCCTTGGTCATGCCGGTTTTTATAGGAGGTTCATTAAGGACTTTTCTAAAATCTCTAGGCCTCTGACTAATTAATTGCCAAAAGATATTCCTTTTGTCTTTGATGATGATTGCGTAGAAGCATTTGAAATACTTAAGAAAGCTTTGATCACTGCACCTATTGTTCAGCCACGTGATTGGAATTTACCTTTTGAAATTATGTGTGATGCTAGTGATTATCCCGTAGGTGCTGTTCTATGGCAAAGAGTTGATAAGAATTTGAATGTTATCCAATATGCTAGTAAGACTCTTGATACTGCCCAGAGAAATTATGCTACTACTGAAAAAGAGTTCTTAGCAGTTGTGTTTGCATGTGATAAGTTTAGACATTATATTGTTGATTCCAAAGTTACTATTCACACTGATCATGCTTCTATTAAATATCTTATGGAAAAGAAAGATGCTAAGCCTAGGCTCATTAGATGGGTTCTCCTGCTCCAAGAATTTGATTTACATATTATTGATAGAAAGGGAGCTGAGAACCCCGTTGCAGACAACTTGTCTAGGTTAGAGAATGTTCTTGATGACCCACTGCCTATTGATGATAGCTTTCCTGATGAACAATTAGCGGTCATTAATGCTTCTCATACTGCTCCTTGGTATGCTGATTATGCTAATTACATTGTTGCTAAATTTATACCTCCTAGTTTCACATACCACCAAAAGAAAAAGTTCTTTTATTATTTAAGACATTACTTTTGGGATGATCCACACCTTTATAAAGAAGGAGTAGATGGTGTTATTAGATGTTGTGTGTCTAAGCATGAACAGGACCAGATCCTACGCAAGTGTCACTCTGAATCTTATGGAGGACACCACGCTGGAGATAGAACTGCACACAAGGTACTACAATCTGGTTTTTATTGGCCTACTCTCTTCAAAGATGCTCGTAAGTTTGTCTTATCTTGTGATAAATGTCAAAGAGTAGGTAACATTAGTAGACATCAAGAAATGCCTATGAATTATTCTCTTGTTATTGAACCATTTGATGTTTGGGGCTTTGATTATATGGGACCTTTTCCTGCCTCTAATGGTTATACACACATTTTAGTTGTTGTTCATTACATTACTAAGTGGGTAGAAGCTATTCCAACTAGTAGTGTTGATCATAACACTTGTACTAAAATGCTTAAAGTAGTTATTTTTCCGAGGTTTGGAGTCCCTAGATATCTTATGACTAATGGTGGTTCACATTTTATTCATGGTGCTTTCCGTAAGACGCTTGCTAAGTATGATGTCAATCATAGAATCGCATCTCCTTATCACCCGCAGTCTAGTGGTCAAGTAGAGTTGAGCAACAGAGAGCTCAAGTTAATTTTACAAAAGACTGTGAATAGATCTAGAAAGAATTGTTCCAAAAAACTTGATGATGCATTATGGGCCTATAGAACTGCATACAAAAATCCTATGGGTATTTCTCCATATAAGATGGTTTATCGAAAAGCGTGTCATTTACCTCTTGAATTGGAACACAAGCATATTGGGCTATTAAAGAGCTCAACTATGACTTCAAACTTGCCGGTGAGAAGAGGTTGTTTGACATTAGCTCAATTGATGAATGGAGAACCCAAGCTTATGAGAATGCCCAGCTATTCAAAGAAAAAGTCAAACGCTGGCATGATAAAAGGATACAAAAGCGTGAGTTTAACATAGGAGATTATGTGTTATTATTCAACTCTCGTTTAAGATTTTTTGCAGGAAAACTTCTCTCTAAATGGGAAGGTACCTACGTTATCGAGGAGGTCTATCGTTCTGGTGCCATAAAAATCAACAACTTCGAAGGCACAAGTCTGAGGGTGGTAAACGGTCAAAGAATTAAACATTATATTTCAGGTAATCCTATCAATGTTGAAACTAATATTATTGAAACCGTAACCCCGGAGGAATACATAAGGGACACTTTCCAGAATGTTCCAGACTCTGAAAAAGGAATAGGTATGTGGTACGGTAAGTAAACCGACTCCAAAACAACTCCAATGGCAATTTTTATCAGTTTTGGAATATTTAAGAATTTTAGGAAGAAAGAAGTAGTCCGAAAGGGACACGAGGCCCCCACGAGAGTGGAGCGCGCACCCACCCTTACTAGCCGCGCCCCCTATCTCGTGGGCACCTCGTATGCCTCCCGGACTCTGTTTTCTTGAACGTTACGTATTTTGGTTAGTAAAAATTCATTATATATAATCCCGGAGGTTTTGACCACCGTATCACACAAATATCCTTTGTTTTCGTTTCGAGCTGTTTCTGTTTCAGATCTAGAGCATCATGTCGTCTCCAAGCGCTCCCAAGGACAAGTTTTTCGAGAGGGTTATCAACCCTTATCTAACGGAGGTGCTGCAACACCCTCAAACCATTGAGATGCGTGAGGGGGTGCTGCAAATCCGCGATGTGGAGGGACCAAGCTGTACCAGAAGCATGGAGACAAAGCACGAAGCCGTGGAGCAGCAATTTTTCAAGTGCCAAGGGATGGTGGAGCGTGGACTCAACGCCAACCAGATGATGATCACGGATTTCACCAACAACCACAAGTTGGATGCCAAAGTCATTGGGGAGACCATCTTCAAGCTTTAAGAGAAAATCGAGCACCTCCAAGCCCAGATCTATGACCTGCAAAACCAGAACTGTGAGTATGAATATAGATTCAAGAGGATGAGTTTGGCTGCAGATTTAAGGATCCCGGAGACTCGATCATCCTTTTATGATGGAGAGCCTATGCCTTGGAAGACGAATGACAAGCCTACATCATCAACAACTCCTACTTCACCACCTCCGAGGACATAATCACATGGGTATGGGCACTCCCCTTGGCAACTGCCAAGCTTGGGGGAGGTGCCCCGATATCGTATCACCATCACACTCCTATCTTTACCGTTTTATTTAGTTCGATCCTTTTAGTAGTATCTTGATCTAGTAGACTGAAGTTTTGATATCAAGTAGTTTTGAGTTTTGCTTTGTGATCTCTTTTTGTAATCGAGTCTGTGAGCTATCTATAATAAAGATTAGTGTTGAGTCAAGGTCTTTGCTATGTTGCTATGATCTTGAGGAAGTAGAAAGAATAAAAGAGTTCATATTGATCTTATGGATAGTGATGACTTCACATATAGAAAGTATGAGGCATAAAAGTTGTTGAGGATTGATAAATGTAGTTTTGATCATCATTGCAATTAATAGGAAGTGATAAGGAAAGAGGGGCTCACATACAAATATATTATCTTAGACACCTTTTATGATTGGGAGCACTCATTAAGTATGACATGTTAAAAGAGTTGACGTTGGACAAGGAAGACAACGTAATGGTTTAGGTTTTCTCACATTTCAGTTAAAGTATATTGTCATTGACCTTCCAAACATGTTGAGCTTGCCTTTCCCCCTCATGCTAGCCAAATTCCTTGCACCAAGTAGAGATACTACTTGTGCTTCCAATTATCCTTAAACCCAGTTTTGCCATGAGAGTCCATCATACCTACCTATGGATTGAGTAAGATCCTTCAAGTAAGTTATCATGTTGCAAGCAATAAAAATTGCTATCTAAATATGTATGACTTATTAGTGCAGAGAAAATAAGCTTTGTACGGTCTTGTTGTGGAAGCAATAAAAGCGACGAACTGCATAATAAAGGTCCACATACAAGGGGCAATATAAAGTGATGTTCTTTTGCATTAAGATTTTGTACATCCAACCCTAAACGCACATGACAACCTCTGCTTCCCTCTGCGAAGGGCCTATCTTTTACTTTATGTTTTTACTTTATGCTTGAGTCAAGGTGATCCTCACCCTTCCCTTTTTCATTTTATCCTTTGGCAAGCTCCTCGTGTTTGAAAGATCATGATATATATATCCAATTGGATGTAAGTTAGCATGGACTATTATTGTTGACATCACCTAAAGGTGAATACGTTGGGAGGCAACACAATAAGCCCCTATCTTTCTCAGTGTCCGGCTGAAACTCCATAACCACAAGTATTGCGTGAGTGTTAGCAATTATAGAAGACTACAAGATAGTTGAGTATGTGGACTTGCTGAAAAGCTCTATTGTTGACTCTTTCTGATGTTATGATAAATTGCAATTGCTTCAATGACTGGGATTATAGCTTGTTAGTTCTCAATGAAGTTTTTGAACCATACTTGACATTGTGAATTGATTGTTACTTGAGCATAAGAAATCATATGATAAAATCTATATATGTTGTTGTTATAGAATGATCATGATGCCCTCATGTCGGTATTTTATTTTTATCGACACCTCTATCTCTAAACATGTGGACATATTTTTCGATATCGGCTTCCGCTTGAGGACAAGCGAGGTCTAAGCTTGGGGGAGTTGATACGCCCATTTTGCATCATGCTTTTATATCAATATTTATTGCATTATGGGCTGTTATTACACATTATATCTCAATACTTATGGCTATTCTCTCTTATTTTACAAGGTTTATAATAAAGAGAGGGAATGCCGGCAGCTGGAATTCTGGCTGGAAAAGGAGAAAACATTGGAAACCTATTCTGCAATGCTCCAAAAATCCTGAAACTCCACGAAACATGATTTTGGAATTAATAAGAATTATTGAGCGAAAGAAATACATCAGGGGGCCCACACCCTGGCCAGGAGGGTGGAGGCGCGCACCCCCTACTGGCGCGCCCCCTGTCTCCTTGGCCCCTGGTGGGCCCCCGGTGTCCATCTTCTGCTATATGAGAGCTTTTACCTTCGAAAAAATCATGGGAAAGCTTACAGGACGAAACTCCGCCGCCACGAGGCGGAACCTTGGCAGAACCAATCTAGGGCTCCGGCGGAGCTGTTCTGCCGGGGGCACTTCCCTCCGGGAGGGGGAAATCATCACCAATGTCATCACCAACAATCCTCTCATCGGGAGGGGGTCAATCTCCATCAACATCTTCACCAGCACCATCTCCTCTCAAAACCCTAGTTCATCTCCTGTATCCAATCTTGTATCAAAACCACAAATTGGTACCTGTGGGTTGCTAGTAGTGTTGATTACTCCTTGTAGTTGATGCTAATTGGTTTACTTGGTGGAAGATCATATGTTCAGATCCTTAATGCATATTATTACTCCTCTGATTATGAACATGAATATGCTTTGTGAGTAGTTACGTTTGTTCCTGAGGACATGGGTGAAGTCTTGCTATTAGTAGTCATGTGAATTTGGTATTCGTTCGATATTTTGATGAGATGTATGTTGTCTTTTCCCCTAGTGGTGTTATGTGAACGTCGACTACATGAAACTTCACCATTATTTGGGCCTAAAGTAAGGCATTGGGAAGTAATAAGTAGATGATGGGTTGCTAGAGTGACAGAAGCTTAAACCCTAGTTTATGTGTTGCTTTGTTAGGGGCTAATTTGGATCCATATGTTTAATGATGTGTTTAGGTTTACCTTAATACTTCTTTTGTAGTTGCGGATGCTTGCAATAGGGGTTAATCATAAGTGGGATGCTTGTCCAAGTAAGGGCAGTACCCAAGCACCGGTCCACCCACATATCAAATTATCAAAGTACCAGACGTGAATCATATAAACGCGATGAAAACTAGCTTGACAATAATTCCCATGTGTCCTCGGGAGCTCCTTTCTCATTATTAGAAATTGTTCAGGCTTATCCTTTGATACATAAAGGATTGGGCCACCTTGCTGCACTTTATTTAGTTTATTTACTTGTTACTCGTTACTATTTATCTTATCACAAAACTGTCTATTACCTACAATTTCAGTGCTTGCAGAGAAAACCTTACTGAAAAACGCTTATAATTTCCTTCTGCTCCTCGTTGGGTTCGACACTCTTACTTATCGAAAGGACTAGCATAGATCCCCTACATTTGTGGGTCATCACGCCCCTGCTCCTCGTGCTAGTGCACCCGACGGCGACCTCCACCATGGCCCTGTTCGCGTGGAGCCCTGCTCCACCACCACTAGTGCCCGGTAGCACCTCCGTTGTCGGCGACTCGTGTTGTTGCTCGCCTAGCTCCTCGTGCCCCGCTCTTGCCTCCGCTATGACATGAGCCTCGACGCTCCGTTGTTTTGTTGCACGCCCATTGCGTCCTTGACGCTTGAGACTTGCCATGCTTGTTGCTGTCGTTACCACCCCCACGTCCCGCTGACTCTCTGCATCCGCGGGGAAGCCTCTGCCCGAGCTCCGAGTCCACTGCATTATGCTCGAGGTTCGGCTAGATCATGGCCGGATATGGTCCCTTCTCATCTCCTGCCTCGGACCCAACCTGCCATGCACAACCTCTATTCGCTTGGGATCCACGCGCCACCGAACCGAGCCTCGTCCTCGAGATGTTGTCATGACACCTCCCCGAACAGGAGCAACTTTGGGTCGCCATTTACCCCTTTCGATTCGTTAAGACCCTCATGTACGAATACACCCGGTGGTGCGTCAAGTAGCTCTACCGATGAACCGAACATCTACAAAACGTGTACCACTACCGTCGCCCCGAAGATGTTGGCTTCATCAAGTACCTCTCCGAAACAAACGTGTACAACTATTTCCACTACGACCTGTGAACGACTACTTCCCTCGACAATTTTGAACCGCCCCAAAAAGCATGCTTCGAAGGTATAACACCGAGACGACCTTCCGAGAATGAATGGATGTGTTGTATGAGATGCTCGTGTTTGCACCATGTCCGAGTTGTTCCTTGCGCGTTCCTCATTGCGTTGCTGTCGACATGTGGGAACCCGGTAACCGGGATCACCCCATCATCCTTGCATGACACGCTTCCGACCACTTCTTTTGCACCCGTATCTCAACGAGTAACCGGAACGGATATGTTGTTATGGCATCATTTTCGGATTCCTTGTCGTGGCACCCTCTCTTTCCACCACGGTGGCAAATGCTTCATCATGTTAACATTTTCATAAAATTGCATAAAAGTTGAATATGTCATCCACATCATGATAACAACATTTAAAATGGTTAAAATTGATGTTTGCATACTTTTGCTTAGATGACATGTTAAAATGGTTTAATTCATAATTAAATAACCGTAACTCCGAATTAAATAAACTTTATTTGCATATGGGAATTTTCCGGAATTGTTGTTTGTTGTTTTCGGCCTCATTTAAGCTTGCCTAGATAGGTAGTTTAATTATGCTTCGCTTCTTGCCATGTTAACCAACATTTAATATTGTTGAGTACTTAAACGGAAGAGAACTAAATAATTCGAATGTGGTGTTTCATCAATATGCAACTCGTTGCATATTGAGCTCCACTTAATTTGTAGTATTGTTTGTTGCACTTTGCTATGCCATGTATATTTAAACCGGACATGCATCATACTTGATTGTACATCATGCCATGTTTATGTTATGGTTGTTTACCATGTTGTTTGCTTCTTTCCGATTGTGCTTCTTCTCGATAGTTCTGGTTACGTTGCGATTGTGAGGAATCTCTCGACTATGCTTGCTCGTCTACTTCATGGACCTCGTTCTTCTTCATAGCGGGATTTCAGGCAAGATGACCGTCACCTTGGATCCCATTACTATCTTTGCTATGCTAGTTGTCTTGATGCTATCGCTATGTCGCGCTTCCTACCACTTGTTTATCAAGCCTCCCTCTATGCCATGAAACAGCCTCTAACCTTTTCCACCATCCCAGCAAACCATTGTTTGGCTATGTTAGCGCTTTGCTCAGCCCTTCCTATAGCGTTGCTAGTTGCAGGTGCAGTTGTAGGTTGTTCCATGTTGTGACATGGATATCATGGGATACCACAATATCTCTTATTTAGTCAATGCACATATATACTTGGTAAAGGGTGGAAGGCTCGGCCTTATGCCTGGTGTTTTGTTCCACTCTAGTCGCTCTAGTTTCTGTCATACCGGTGTTATGTTCCTTGATTTTGCATCCCTAACATGATGATGGTTTATGGGCCCCTCTTGACACTCGCTTTGAATAAAACTCTTCCAGCAAGGCCCAACATTGTTTTTAACATTTGCCATCATAATAATATTGAACTAATTAATCATTCTGCATAGGGGGTCGCTTCCCTGGGTTCTAATTCCACATAAACAGGGGGCCAGTGCTGATGGTGTTGGTCCCAAACAGGCAGACTACGGGGCCACCCTAGGGCAACACGAGGATCTGGTTTTACTCGTAGGCTGACCTATCCGGACGTGGCCTGAGACAAGATACACGCGACAACTATCCGGGTGTTGGCACGCCGGGAGGTCTTGCTGGATTAGTTTTACCATTGTCGAAATGTCTTGTGCACCGGGATCCCGAGTCTGATCGGATGTCCTGCCATGGAGGATTCTCTCCACGGATCATGAGCTTGTGATGGGCTATGTTGGGACACCCCTGGAGGGTTCAAACATTCGATGGTCGTGCCCGCGGTTATGTGGCAGATGGGAATTTTTAATATCCGGTTGTAGAGAATTTGACACCAGATTCGAATTAACATACATCAACTGCGTGTGTAACCGTGATGGTTCCTTTTCGGGTGAGTTCGACAAGAGAACACAGTGGGGTTATGTTTGAACGTAAGTAGTTCAGGATCATTTCTTGATCATTACTAGTTTGCAACCGTTTGTGTAGTTTCTCATCTTACACTTGTACTCGTAAGTTAGCCACCAGACAATGCTTAGTCGCTTGCTGCAACCTCACCACTTATCCTTTTCATACCCATTAAGCTTTGCTAGTCTTGATACCCATGGTAATGGGATTGCTGTGTCCTCGTGGCTCTCAGTTTACTACAACAACAGTTGCAGGTATAGGTAATGCGATGATCTGACGCAAGTGCGATGCTTGCTTGTTTGGAGTTCTCCTTCTGCTGCTTCTTCGATCCGGGGATTTTGGTTCTAGGTCGGGAGCCTAGGATTAGCAGGGTGGATGTCATTCTTCTTTTTCGTTTGATTTCATCCATTGTTGGATCCTGCTCTTCTACATGATGAATGCTATGTATTGATGTATTGTTGTATGAATGTTGTATCTTGTGGCGAGGGTAAGCCTTTATCTCATATTCCCATCCATTCCGTACATGGTATGTTGTAATGATATCCACCTTGCTATGCGCTCGAAATGCGATTGTGCCCCAATCATGAATTCAGCACGTGATTGGGATAGAATCGCATCTTGGGTGCTACAAGTTGGTATCGGAGCCTTACCGACCTTAGGAGCCCCCTTGATTGATCGAACCGCTGCCGTTGTTGAGTCTAGAAAAAAACTATTTTGAGTCTAGTTATATTGGAGAGTAGGATTTCTTTTTACTCCTCATCCCCTCATCGCTCTGGTGAGGACTCGTGACGTACATGTTTTGACTTCACTCTCCTCTTTTTCACTAAAAAAATTTTAGGCTCACGCGGGTATTATGGAATCGTTGCGATATCGATGTGATGGGGATTCTGTCTTGGTGCCTCCTGACATTTAGGGGTTGTGGCAGTGTCCCAGGGAGTTGAGCTCCAAGGTGTTTCCGTCATAGTGTTTATCATTTCTGTTCCAGATACCAGAGGATGCCTACATCAAAAACGCTTCTATACTCTTTGTGGTGAGAGTAGTTTGACGACACCAAGTACTGGGGAGAACAATCAGACGTATTGCCACTTCTAGTATATCGGATGTTTTCGAAGGTCTAAGGTACACGATTTTCAAGGTTTTCTTGGTTATGTGTTGATAGATGGATGTAGTTGGAGTGTAGGATTTGTTAGTTGTGTGAGATATTTGTGCCTCCATGTATCCCCAACACCAGATTGCATAACCAGAAAGTTTCGGGAGTTCATAGGTGGGAATTCAAGTACTTACCTGGGATATCTTTCCAACAGATGTATGATTTGAGGTTGGGGTCCAACGTCTAGCGGTTTTCTTTTCAGGGTTGATTTAGAGTGGTCGCGAGGCATCTTAAAGAATCATTGGCTATGCTGATTCGGGGATGTCTCGTTTGTCATTCATGATGTCCGCTGTACATCGTGCCCGTGGGGCCTCATTGCGAACACTTTGGGCGGAATCTCCACCGTATGTTTATTTCCGGCTTATTCTGCAGGCCAAATCCTTTGTTTTGTTTTGAGTTGTGGTATTCGAGTTGCTTCGATGTCAAGTGTTGATCCATACCTTTCCTAAGCGGTGTTCTCATATTCTATGGGAGTGCTAATCTTTCTTGATCATCAAGATTGCCATGTCAATTCTTTACCAACCGGTGTGCTTCTCTTCAAGTTAATCACATCTTTTCAATATTTTCTATATCAATTCACATTTCTTCGCAATGGCATTCTTTTCATTCATCCCAAGTTGCCTTTGTTTTTCCCACCATCCCACCCTTTACTTCAAGGACTCAGATATCTTACTCAAGTATCCATTTTATTGATGTGAAGACTCTTCGTTCTTTACCTTTAGTATTTTTATCCGGTGATTCTCATTAAGAAGCCAAGGAAGCTTCAATTTTATCATTCTTTATTTTTTCCTTCTTCGTTGAACTAAATGTAATCTTTAGGTGTTGATCATATCACTTTCATCCTTTCATATCCTTTCTCACGCCGGTGTACGTCTTAATCATTCACTTCTCGCTATTCATTCGTTCTAGAGTGTAGAAGATATCTTAGAAGATTCATGTTTCCATTCTTAATCCATTCAAGCTATTCCGTGGTTGTTACCTCATTCAAGCCATATAATTCAACCGGTGCAATCTCTCTTTAAAAATCGCTCAATGGTGTTTCTCTTAGTGGGCCCTAACCCACAGGTCTTTTCCCAGGATCTTACCTGACACTTCTAATTTTTTGGAGTTATTCTCAAATTCTTTTCACAGTTTGATGTAAGAATGAATTATCATCTATCATATTCCTTATGCAAGATTGCTTTCAAAACATTTTCATCTTTGGTTCAACCTTTCCTCTTTTCATTATTCCGGAGTATCTCAACAATTTTGGTGGTGTTCCTCATCGTCTTCTCAGTGTTGAAGACCGAAGAAAGAGTTTCTCTTAAATCTTGTCCATTCTCTTGAAGACTCATGGTTCTAACTTCATGCCATCCTCATAATTGTTTTCGATGGTGAGAATTCTTTTCTTATCCATCTGAGGCACTTCAGAGCTATTTTCATTTTGATTCTCCGAAGGCCATCATTTTATTCTTCATACTCAATGTTTAGCTCTCGTTCCCAATTCTTCCGGTGCATCATTAAAGTATTCTCTACTCTGCTCGTGATCTCTTCATTCTCTTGCATCTAGATTTTGCCAAGTATCTTTGTTGTTTTCTAATTCTTCCCAGTGATTCGTCCCTTTGCTACGTCCATTTTCAATTCCTGCCGGTGGTTCGCTGACGACCTTATTTAAGATTGTGCGAGATCTCTATTTAATCCTTTTCAATGAGAATAAGTAGTATGCCAAATCTGTTGCTTGTCATCAGTTTAAGTTGATGAAGGATAAACATACAATAAATATTATTCTTGTTTCCTCAAGGTGATTCAATTCTTTCCGGAGTTCATTCGTGGTATCAATTCTCATTTCAAGTTCCTCACCTTTCTTTTCCGGAGTTGTTTTCTTGGATGTCTCATCACGAAGCTCCATCTAAATAATTGCAAGGCTTCACCTTGTGCTTTCAACTTCTCTTTTCTTTCTATAATTCTCTTTTTATGGGAGTTCTTCATGGAGGCTATACATGGTGGTTCATCAAGGATTAATTCATTCTTCAAGTGTTCAGCAACATTTTCTTGGAGGAGTTCAAGTATTCTTCTTCTTGCATTTTGAAGTGCAATTATTTCTACCTTATCTTTTGAGGTGGTACTATGTCGTTCTTAACAATTTCCCTTCATGTTTCATGATTCACAAGTTGTGGGGAATGAGATATTGTAAAACTATCATTTTCTCTTTGATCATGAATTGTTTCAACCCATAACAATTTCTTCGTTGCAGTATCTTGGTATAGATTTCACCTAAAGCCTTCCCTAAGGAGTGTTTCCATTGTGGCGAGTGTCCATGATCCAAGTCTCCTCCTATTCTCGCGGTGAAACAAGTTTTCATCTCTTCGTTGCTCTCAAGCAAGCAATTGATTTTGGTAGTGGCAGAATTTCACCTCAAGTTTTGAGATGTTTCCATAAGCCCACAATAAGCTTGTGCTTTTCGTTGTTGATTTTCCAACAACTCCGTTCAATCCTTCTCTGCAAGGATGCTTTCCAAGTTCATTTGTGGCAGAAGTTGTCATTTTCTTCTCCGTCCCTTTATCCCAGCAATCTAGCTTCTATTCTTTCGTTCCGGAGGCATTGTGATGTTGCTGTCTTCACCCATCACCTTGTTTTGTGAAGATCATGTTATTTTCTTGCTTATTCATTTAACCAAAGTGTTGTGTTCTCATTAAAGTTCTTACATCTTATCAAGTCATGCTTCTCTTTTCAACCGGAGTGCTGCCCGAATTCTTTATTCTTATTCCTTGTCCAGCTAATTTTAACCGGAGTGGCTTAAAAATCTATTTGTCCCCTAAGCTCTTAGTTGTCATCATATTCCTTGTTCCTCTAGTCGAACGAACTATTTGCAATCTTGTTTGTCTCTGTTGCATTCTTCCTTTCAAGTTTTTGCAATCTCTAAGGTTCTATGGTTTCACTCGTTTGTCGAAGAAGCAACTTTGTTTTACCTCTTCCCTTTTTGCTTCTCTCGGGTGCCATCCCTAGAATCTCAGGTCGAGATCCTCTGTTAGTGTGGGAGAGTTGTGACACCCTGAGACCGACGCTCCAGAAGACTTCCAGCTATTCCGAGTTTCGCCGTGTGATTTATTTTTGCTTGTTGCATTTCATCATCGCATCATCGCATTGCATCGGCACTGCGTGCCGTCATTGTTTTTAAAACTTGCACCCGCTCGTAGTTGTCGATTCCCCCTGCCTTCGTTGATCGATCCGAGTCAAACCTGGTTTTTGATTCTCTCTTGCTCAAACCCTTTTCCTAACCCTCTCTCTCTTTTCTTGCAAGTTCAGTTTTCTTTAAGAAATAGAAAGGGAAATTCAGAGAGAGGGAGAGTAGTGCAGCAGCCCAGCCAGGCCGGCCCGTTCCTCCCAGCCCACCAAGGCTCGGCTGCCCTCTCTCTAAAACCTAGCGAGCCTTCTGCCTCCCTCTCCTCGATCCCCATCTCCCTCGCGCCGCCACCCACAGGAAACGCACGCGCTGCGCCCTCGTCCCGATCCCCTCCTGGGCGTGCTCCTGTCTGACCCGACCGTCCACCCGCGTCACGCCCTCGAGCGCCTCGCCTCGCCGCTACCTCCCCGCCGCCCCAGAGCATCTCGTCAGAACGTGCCCTACTGCAGTTGCTCTTCCCGCGCGCCGCCGGACCTCCCCGTGGCCAGCACCATTGCCTCACGCCATGGCGCCGCCACGTAGCTCCCTGCCGCTGGCCCGGACGCTCCTCTGCTCCCGTTTTCCCTATGCTGCTTCGCCAGTTCCTTTGCTCCATCATCTCCGCCCCGCGCCTCAATTCTGCGTCGTCCCCGTCGCCCTCCTTGCCTTGCTCCGGCCTCCTCTTCTGCACGACCCGAGGGCGCCCCTGCTCCTCGTGCTTGCGCGCCCGATGGCGACCTCCACCACGGCCCTGTTCGCGTGGAGCCCTGCTCCACCACCACTAGTGCCCGGCAGCACCTCCGTTGTGCTGCTTCTCGCCTTGCTCCTCGTGCCCCGCTCTTGCCTCCGCTATGACATGAGCCTCGACGCTCTTTTTTTGCTGCACGCCCATGGCGTCCTTGATGCTTGAGCCTTGTCATGCTTGCTGCTGTCATTACCACCCCCACGTGCGCGAGCTCCGAGTCCGCTGCTTTCTGCTCGAGGTCCGGCTAGATCACGGCCGGATCTGGTCCATTCTCATCTCCTACCTCGGACCCAGCCGCCACCGACCCGAGCCTTGTCCTCGTGCTGTTGTCATGATACCTCCCCGAACGGGAGCAATTTTGGGTCGCCAAGTACCCCTTTGGATTTGTCAAGACCCTCATGTATGAGGGCCTCTTTGAATCATAGGATTCTCAAAACACGGGAATAGAAAAAATGTAGGAATAGAGTGTCATGTCCTCTTGTATCCTACAGGATTTAGGGAAGTGTTTGATAGCATAGGAAAAGCAAAGGAATTCTACAAAGAAGTTTGAGTGGATGGAAAGTTTTCTCCAAAATGTAGTAGAAATGATTTCTATGGAAAAAATCATAAGGATACCAATCCTACAAATCAAACGAACATCACAGGAAAAAATCCTAAGGATTCAAATCCTGTAAAAATCCTATGAAATTCCTTTGTATCAAAGGACCCCTGACTACACCCGGTGATGCGTCAAGTACCTCTACAGATGACCCAAACCTCTACAAAACGTGTACCACTACCGTCGCCCCGAAGATGTTGGATTCGTCAAGTACCTCTCCGAAACGAACGTGTACAACTACTTCCACTACGACCCATGAACGACTACTTCCCTCGACGATTTTGAACCACCCCAAAACGCACGCTTCAAAGGTATAATGCCGAGACGACCTTCCAAGAATGAATGCATGTGTTGTATGAGATGCTCGTGTTTGCACCGTGTCTGAGTTGTTCCTTGCACGTTCCTCGTTGCCTTGTTGTTGACACGTGGGAACCCGGTAACCGGGATCACCCCACCATCCTTGCATGACACGCTTCTCATCACTTCTTTTGCACCCTCTCTTTCCACCACGGTGGCAAATACTTGATAAGATGCTCATGTCAACATTTTCATGAAATTGCATAAAAGTTGAATATGTCATCCGCATCATGATAACAACATTTAAAATGGTTAAAATTGATGTTTGCATTCTTTTGCTTAGATGACATTTTAAAATGGTTTAATTCATAATTAAATAACCATAACTCCGAATTAAATAAACTTTATATGCATATGGGAATTTTTCGGAATTGTTGTTTGTTGTTTCCAGCCTCATTTAAGATTGCCTAGATAGGTAGTTTAATTTTGCTTCACTTATTGCCCTGTTAACCAACATTTAACATTGTTGAGTACTTAAACGAGAGAGAACTAAATAATTCAAATGTGGTGTTTCGTCAATATGCAACTCGTTGCATATTGAGCTCCACTTAATTTGTAGTATTGTTTGTTGCACTTTACTATGCCATGTATATTTAAATCGGACATGCATCATACTTGATTGTGCATCATGCCATGTTTATGTGATGGTTGTTTACCATGTTGTTTGCTTCTTTTTGGTTGTGCTTCTTCTCAATAGTTTTGGTTACATTGCGATTGTGAGGATTCTTTTGACTACGCTTGCTCGTGTAGTTCATGGACCTCGTTCTTCTTCCTAGCGGGATTTCAGGCAAGATGACCGTCACCTTGGACCCCACTACTCTCTTTGCTATGCTAGTTGTCTTGATGCTATTGCTATGTCGCGCTTCCTACCACTTGTTTATCAAGCCTCCCTATATGCCATGAAACAACTCTAAACTTTTCCACCATCTCGGTAAACCGTTGTTTGGCTATGTTACCGCTTTGCTCAGCCCTCTTATGGCGTTGCTAGTTGAAGGTGTAGTTGCAGGTTGTTCCATGTTGGGACATGGATATCATGGGATATCACAATATCTCTTATTTAATTAATGCAAATATATACTTGGTAAAGGGTGGAAGGCTCGACCTTATGCATGGTGTTTTGTTCCACTCTTGCCGCCCTAGTTTCCGTCATATCGGTGCTATGTTCCTTGATTTTGTGTCCCTAACACGATGAGGGTTTATGGGCCCCTCTTGACAGTTTGCTTTGAATAAAACTCTTCCAGCAAAGCCCAACATTGGTTTTAACATTTGCCATCATAATAATATTGAATTAATTAATCAATCTGCATAGGGGGGTGCATCCTCGGGTTCTAATTCCACATAAACAGGGGGGCTGGTGCTGATGGTGTTGGTCCCAAACGGGCAGACTGCGGGGCCACCACGGGGCAACACGAGGATCTGCTTTTTCTCGTAGGCTGACCTATTCGGATGTGGTCTGAGATGAGATAAGCGCGGCTACTATTAGGGTGTCGGCATGCCGGGAGGTCTTGCTAGATTAGTTTTACCATTGTCGAAATGTCTTGTGCACCGGGATCCCCAGTCTGATCGGATGTCCCGCGATGGAGGATTGTCTCCGCGGATCGTGAGCTTGTGACGGGCTAAGTTGGGATACCCCTATAGGGTTTAAACTTTCGAGAGCCGTGCCCACGGTTATGTGGTAGATGGGAATTTTTAATGTCCGGTTTTAGAGAATTTGACACTAGATTCGAATTAAAATACACCAACCGTGTGTGTAACCGTGATGGTCTCTTTTCGAGTGAGTTCGAGAAGAGAACACAGTGGGGTTATGTTTGAACATAAGTAGTTCAGGATTATTTCTTGACCATTACTAGTTTGCGACCGTTTGAGTAGTTTCTCATCTTACTCTTGTACTCGTAAGTTAGCCAGCATACAATGCTTAGTCGTTTGCTGCAACCTCACCACTTATCCTTTCCATACCCATCAAGTTTTGCTAGTCTTGACCCCATGGTAATGGGATTGCTGAGTCCTCGTGGCTCACAGTTTACTACAACAACAGTTGCAGGCACAGGTAATGCAATGATCTGACGCGAGTGCGATGCTTGCTTGTTTGGAGTTCTCCTTCTGCTTCTTCTTCGATGAGGGGATTTAGGTTCCAGGTCGGGAGCCTGGGATTAGCAGGGTGGATGTTGTTCTTCTTTTTCGTTTGGTTTCATCCTTAGTCGGATCCTGCACTTCTACATGATGAATGCTATGTATTGATGTATTGTTGTATGAATGTTGTAGCTTGTGGCGAGGGTAAGCCTTTATCTTGTATTCCCATCTATTCAGTACATGGTATGTTATAATGATATCCACCTTGCTATAGGCTCGAAATGCGATTGTGCCCCAATCATGAATTCATTACGTGATTGGGATAGAATCGCATCTTGGGCGCTACAACCCACAAGTATATGGGGTCAATTGTAGCCTTTTTGATAAGTAAGAGTGTCGAACCCAACTAGGAGGAGAAGTAAATGACAAGTTGTTTTTAGTAAGGTAATATCTTCAAGTGCTAAAATTGGAAGTAGCGGTGCAGTTTGATAGCAAGATAATTTGTAACGAGCAAGTAACGATAGTTGTAAGAAAAGGGCAGCAAGGTAGCCCAATCCTTTTGTGTCAACAGAGAGGCCAAAACGGTCTCCTATGATAAGAAATGTGTTCTTGAGGGTACACGGGAATTTCATCTAGTCACTTTCATCATGTTGGCTTAATTCGTGTTTGCTACTTTGGTAAGTTGATATGTGGGTGGACTGTTGCTTAGGTGCTGTTCTTGGTTGAACAAACCTACTACTTATGACTAACCCTCTCGTAAGCATCCGCAACTACAAGAAAATTATTAAGAATAAGTTCTAACCATAGCATTAAACTTTTGGATCCAATCGGTCCCTTAGGAAATAGCGCATAAACTGGGGTTTAAGCTGCTATTACTGTCGCATCCCATCATCTAATAACCACTCCACAATGCATTCCCTTAGGCCCAAATATGGTGAAGTGTCATGTAGTCGACGTTCACATGACACCACTAAGGGAATCACAACATACATATCATCGAAATTTCAAACACATATCAAGTTCACATGATTACTTGCAACATGATTTCTCCCGTGACCTCAAGAACGAAAGTAACTACTCACAAATGATAATCATGCTCAAGATCAGACGGGTATTAAATAGCATAATGGATCTGAACATATAATCTTCCACCAAATACACCATATAGTAATCAACTACAAGATGTAATCAACACTACTAGTCACCCACAAGCACCAATCTATAGTTCTGGTACAAAGATTGAACACAAGAGATGAACTAGGGTTTGAGAGGAGTTGGTGTTGTTGAAGATGTTGAGGAAGATATCCCTCCCCAACATGGGAGAGTTGTTGGTGATGATGATGACAATGATTTCCCCCTCCCGGAGGGAAGTTCCCTGGCAGAATCGCTCCGCAGGAGGGCAAAAGTGCTCCTGCCCAAGTTCCACCTCGAGATGGCGGCGCTTCATCCCGAAAGTCCTCTTCTTATTTTTTTTCTAGGTCAAAATGACTTATATACAAGAAGAGGGGCATCGGAGGTGGGCCTGGGTGAGCACAACCCACCAGAGTGTGCATGGGCTCCCTGGCGTGCCCAGGTGGGTTGTGCCCACCTGGTGGGCCCCTTCTGGTAGTTATTGACTCCAAAAATTCTTATTTATTCCATAAAAAATCCACGTGAAGTTTAAGATCATTTGGAGTTGTCCGGAATAGGTAGCCTGACATAGCTTTTTCAGGTCCAGATTTCCAGCTGCCAGAATTCTCCCTTTTGTGTATACCTTGCATATTATGAGAGAAAAGGTATTAGAATTGCTCCAAAAAGCATTATTATACAATGAAACAACATAAATAACAGTAGGAAAACATGATGCAAAATGGATAGGCCGATACGCTCTCAGATAATAAGTAAAGCGTTCTTGAGGGCACACGGGAATTTCATCTAGTTAATTTCATCATGTTTGTTTGATTCGCGTTCGCTACTTTGATAATTTGATATGTGGGTGGACTGGTGCTTGGCTGCTGTTCATACTTGAAAAAGCCTCCTGCCAGTGTCAAAACCGGCGGATCTCGGGTAGGGGGTCCCGAACTGTGCGTCTAGGCGGATGGTAATAGGAGACAAGGGACAAGATGTTTTACCCAGGTTCGGGCCCACTTCATGGAGGTAAAACCCTACGTCCTGCTTGATTAATATTGATGATGTGTGTTACAAGAGTAGATCTACCACGAGATCAAGGAGGCTAAACCCTAGAAGCTAGCCTATGGTATGATTGTTGTTCGTCCTACGGACTAAAGCCATCCGGTTTATATAGACACCGGAGAGGGCTAGGGTTACATAGAGTCGGTTACAATGGTAGGAGATCTACATATCTGTATCGCCAAGCTTGCCTTCCACGCCAAGGAAAGTTCCATCCGGACATGGGACGAAGTCTCCAATCTTGTATCTTCATAGTCTTGGAGTCCGGCCGATGATGATAGTTCGGCTATCCGGACACCCCCTAGTCCAGGACTCCCTCAGTAGCCCCTAAACCAGGCTTCAATGACGACGAGTCCGGCGCGCATATTGTCTTCGGCATTACAAGGCGGGTTCCTCCTCCGAATAATTTATAGAAGATTGTGAACACCAGGATAGTGTCCGACTCTGCAAAATAAATTCCACGTACCACCATAGAGAGAATAATATTCGCACAATGTTCAATCTGCTGACGTATTTGGTGGCGTGACGTCACCCCACTACCAAGCCTTTACTCGAATTGTTTTTATTGTACCACCTCAGCGCGTTTAGCGAAGCGGTTTCCTTGGCACGTCTTGTTGAAGCAGAGATCGTGTTCCCCTTATTCCGGGATTCCCATCAATTCTGACGTGGGTAACCCAACCGCGCCATTGATTGCAGCGCTTGAGAGATAAGCGAGTTTTATCAAGCCGGTGGGGACACATGTTTTTGTCCGCCCATATAAGGGGATAAAGATCCAACCCTTTTACCCGCGCCTTCTTCCTCCTTGGCTTATCCATCTCCGCGAACTCGAGCTCCAGCACCCAAGTCCGCACATCTCACCTCAACCTTCTCCAACAATGTCCGGAGCGGGAGGCAAGTGGATGGCCTCCTCCGTCACGGAGGGGCACATCCAGAAGCTGCGCAGCGCCGGATATTCATCCAGCAACATCGCGCACCAGCTCCCCAACAAGGGAGAGCTCATCCCCACCCCCAGGCCCCATGAGAGGGTAGTATTTCTTCCCCATTTCCTCCGCGGACTGGGCTTCCCACTCCATCCCTTTGTCCGGGGGCTCATGTTCTACTACGGCCTGGATTTCCATGATCTGGCCCCAAATTTCATCCTCAACATCTCGGCGTTCATCATCGTGTGTGAGGCCTTCCTCTGCATCCAGCCCCACTTCGGCTTGTGGCTCAAGACCTTCAGTATCAAGCCGAAGGTTGTGAAGGGCAGTCAAGCAGAGTGCGGAGGCGCCATGGTGGGTAGGATGTCCCACGTTACTTGGCTTGAGGGCACTTTCGTGGAAACCATTAAGGGGTGGCAATCGGGGTGGTTCTACATCACCGAGCCGCGTGACCCTGAATGGGCAGCGGCCCCCGAATTCAGATCTGGCATCCCCACATGGCTCACCTCCTGGAAAGAGAGCGGCCGGACATGGGGTGATTCGGAGGAGCTGACCGAACTCCAAGCCTGCATCCAAAAGCTAGTGGACAAGAAGCTCAAGCTTGTCAACGTAATCCAGGTCATGCTCATCCGCCGGATTCTCCCGTGCCAACGACGGGGCTTCAATATGTGGGAGTTCGATCCGGCGCAGCACCAGACTTTGAGCGGGCTCTTTGACACAACATACGAAGACGTCTGGAGGGTGCTGTTTAAGGGTGTCGAGGCCCCCGCATCCGCTACCGAAGATCGCGGATTCAGCTCGCAACGTCCAGCTGACGAGGTAAGCGATTTTGCCCTTTACGGGACGCTTGTTTTCCATAGTTTGACTCTATGCGGGATCTAAACTCCCTCTCCTTTGACAGGACTGGCTGGAGAAGGCCGAACAAACTATCTGTCCGGCCCCATTACCAGAGGACCCAGCGGACGCCCGCTTAACGGGGCTGATGGCTCCGACACCCCACGTGGTGCCGGAGAAGAAGGCCAAGAAGAAGGCCACGGGCACTCGGAAGAGTTCCCGTTTTCAGGTGTTATCGAATGATGACTCCGAGGCAGACTCCTCCCACAAAGGCGAGGAGGAGAAGAAGAAAGCCTCTCCCCCAGCAGGGGAAGAGAAGAAAAGGAAGGCCTCCCCAACGAGGGAGGCCGAAGGTGTTGGGGAACGTAGTAATTTCAAAAAAATTCCTACGTACACGCAAGATCATGGTGATGGCATAGCAACGAGAGGGGAGAGTGTTGTCCATGTACCCTCGTAGACCGTAAGCGGAAGCGTTATGACAACGCGGTTGATGTAGTCGTACGTCTTCACGATCCGACCGATCCAAGTACCGAACGTACGGCACCTCCGAGTTCCGCACACGTTCAGCTCGATGACGATCCCCGGGCTCTGATCCAGCAAAGCTTCGGGGATGAGTTCCGTCAGAACGACGGCGTGGTGACGATGATGATGCTCTACAGGCGCAGGGCTTCGCCTAAACTCCGCGACGATATGACCGAGGTGGAATATGGTGGAGGGGGCACCGCACACGGCTAAGGAACGATCCGTAGATCAACTTGTGTGTTATGGGGTGCCCCCCTGCCCCCGTATATAAAGGAGGGAGGGGGATGTGCGGCCGGCCCCTTGGGGTGCGCCTGGAGGAGTCCTACTCCCACTGGGAGTAGGACTCCCCCCTCTTGCCTTGGTGGAGAAGGAAAGGGGGGAGGGGAAAGAGGAAAGGGGGGCGCCCCCCCCCCTTCCTTGTCCTATTCGGACTAGGGGGGAGGGGGCGCGCGGCCTGCCCTGGCCGGCCCTCCTCATCTCCCTCATGGCCCACTAAGGCCCATTAACCCCCGGGAGGGTTCCGGTAACCCCCCGGTGTTCCGGTAAAATCCCGATTTCACCCGGAACCTTTCCGATGTCCAAACATAGGCTTCCAATATATCAATCTTTATGTCTCGACCATTTCGAGACTCCTCGTCATGTCCGTGATCACATCCGGGACTCCGAACAAACTTCGGTACATCAAAACTTATAAACTCATAATAAAACTGTCATCGTAACGTTAAGCGTGCGGACCCTACGGGTTCGAGAACTATGTAGACATGACCTAGAACCATTCTCGGTCAATAACCAATAGCGGGACCTGGATGCCCATATTGGTTCCTACATATTCTACGAAGATCTTTATCGGTCAAACCGCATAACAACATACGTTGTTCCCTTTGTCATCGGTATGTTACTTGCCCGAGATTTGATCGTCGGTATCCAATACCTAGTTCAATCTCATTACCGGCAAGTCTCTTTACTCGTTCCGTAATGCATCATCCCGTAACCAACTCATTTGGTCACATTGCTTGCAAGGCTTGTAATGATGTGCATTACCGAGAGGGCCCAGAGATACCTCTCCGATAATCGGAGTGACAAAACCTAATCTCGAAATATGCCAACCCAACATGTACCTTTGGAGACACTTGTAGTACTCCTTTATAATCACCCAGTTACGTTGTGACGTTTGGTAGCACCCAAAGTGTTCCTCCGGTAAACGGGAGTTGCATAATCTCATAGTTACAGGAACATGTATAAGTCATGAAGAAAGCAATAGCAACATACTAAACGATCAAGTGCTAGGCTAATGGAATGGGTCATGTCAATCACATCATTCTCCTAATGATGTGATCCCGTTAATCAAATGACAACTCTTTTGTCCATGGCTAGGAAACTTAACCATCTTTGATTCAATGAGCTAGTCAAGTAGAGGCATACTAGTGACACTATGTTTGTCTATGTATTCACACATGTATTATGTTTCCGGTTAATACAATTCTAGCATGAATAATAAACATCTATCATGATATAAGGAAATAAATAATAACTTTATTATTGCCTCTAGGGCATATTTCCTTCAGTCTCCCACTTGCACTAGAGTCAATAATCTAGTTCACATCGCCATGTGATTTAACACTAATATTCACATCTGTATGTGATTAACACCCATAGTTCACATCGTCATGTGATCAACACCCAAAGGGTTTACTAGAGTCAATAATCTAGTTCACATCGTTATGTGATTAACACCCAAAGAGTACTAAGGTATGATCATGTTTTGCTTGTGAGAGAAGCTTAATCAACGGGTCTGTCACATTTAGAGCCGTATGTATTTTGCAAACATTCTATGTCTTCAATGCTCTGCATGGAGCTACTCTAGCTTAATTGCTCTCACTTTCAATATGTATCCAGATTGAGACTTAGAGTCATCTGGATCAGTGTAAAAGTTTGCACCGATGTAACTTTTTACAACAAACCCTTTTATCACCTCCATAATCGAGAAACATCTCCTTAGTCCTCACTAAGGATATTCTTGACTGTTGTCCAGTGATCTACTATTAGATCAAAATTGTATTCCTTTGTCAAACTTAGAGAAATGTATACAATAGGTCTGGTTCACAGCATAGCATACTTTATAGAACCTATGACTGAGGCATAGGGAATGACTTTTCATTCTCTTTCTATCTTCTGCCGTGGTCGGGCTTTGAGTCTTACTCAATTTCACACCTTGCAGCACAGGCAAGAACTCTTTCTTTGACTGTTTCATTTTGAACTATTTCAAAATCTTGTCAAGGTATGTACTTATTGAAAATCTTATCAAGCGTCTTTATCTATCTCAATAGATCTTGATGCTTAATATGTAAGCAGCTTCACCGAGGTCTTTCTTTGAAAAACTCCTTTCAAACACTCCTTTATGCTTTCCAGAAAATTCTACATCATTTCCAATTAATAATATGTCATTCACATATACATATCAGAAATGTTGTAGTGCTCCCACTCACTTTCTTGTAAATACAGTTCTTTCCAAAAGTCTGTATAAAACCATATGCTTTGATCAACTCATCAAAGCGTATATTCCAACTCCGAGATGCTTGCACGAGTCCATTCATGGATTGCTGGAGCTTGCACACTTTGTCAGCATCTTTAGGATTGACAAAAACTTTCTGGTTGCATCATATACAACTCTTCTTTAATAAATCCATTAAGGAATGCAGTTTTGACATCCATTTGCCAGATTTCATAAAATGTGGCAATTGCTAACATGATTCAGACAGACTTAAGCTTCGATATGAGTGAGAAAATCTCATCGTATTCAACACCTTGAACTTGTTGAAAACATTTCGCAACAAGTCGAGCTTAGTAGATGGTAACACTACTATCAGTGTCCGTCTTCCTCTTGAAGATCCATTTATTTAACATGGATTGCTGATCATTGAGCAAGTCAATCAAAGTCCATACTTTGTTCTCATACATGGATCATATCTCAGATTTTATGGCCTCAAGCCATTTGGTGGAATCTGGGCTCATCATCGCTTCCTCATAGTTCGTAGGTACATCATGGTCTAGTAACATGACTTCCAAAACATGATTACCATACCACTCTGGTGCAGATCTTACTCTGGAAGACCTACGAGGTTTGGCAGCAACTTGATTTGAAGTTTCATGACCATCATCATTAACTTCCTCACTAATTGGTGTAGTAATCATTGAACTGCTTTCTATGATGATCTACTTTCCAATAAGGGAGAAGGTACAATTACCTCATCAAGTTCTACTTTCCTCCCACTCACTTCTTTCGAGAGAAACTCCTTCTCTAGAAAGGATCCATTTTTTAGCAACGAATATCTCTCCTTCGGATCTGTGATTGAAGGTGTACCCAACAATTTCCTTTGGGTATTCTATGAAGACGCACTTCTCCGATTTGGGTTCGAGCTTATTAGGTTGAAAACCCTTTGCATATAAGCATCGGAACTCCAAACTTTAAGAAACGACAGCTTAGGTTTATTTCTAAACCATAGTTCATACGGTGTCATCTCAACGGATTTAGATGGTGCCCTATTTAAAGTGAATGCAGCTGTCTTTAATACATAACCCCAAAACGATAGTGGTAAATCGGTAAGATACATCATAGATCGCGCCATATCCAATAAAGTGCGGTTATGACGTTCGGACACACCATTACGTTGTGGTGTTCCATGTGGCGTGAGCTGTGAAACTATTCCACATAGTTTTATATGAAGGCAAAACTCATAACTAAATATTTGTCTCTGTGATCAAATCGCAGAAACTTTATTTTCTTGTTACGATGATTCTTCACTTCACTCTGAAATTCTTTGAACTTTTCAAATGTTTCAAACTTGTGCTTCATTAAGTAGATATACTCATATCTGCTCAAATCATCTTGTGAAGGTCAGAAAATAACGATACCTGCCACGAGCATCAACACTCATTGGACCGCATACATCGGTATGTATTGTTTCCAATAAGTCAGTAGCTCGTTCCATTGTTCCGGAGAACGGAGTTTTAGTCATCTTGCCCAAAAGGCACGGTTCGCAAGCATCAAATGATTCATAACCAAGTGATTCCGAAAGTCCATCTTTATGGAATTTCTTCATGTGCTTTACACCGATATGACCCAAACGGCAGTGCCACAAATAAGTTGCACTATCATTATCAACTTTGCATCTTTTGGCATCAATATTATGAATATGTGTATCACTACGATCGAGATCCAACAAACTATTTTTATTGGGTGTATGACCATCAAAGGTTTTATTCATTTAAACAGAACAACAATTATTCTCTGATTTTAAATGAATAACCGTATTGAAATAAACATGATCAAATCATATTCATGCTCAACGCAAACGCCAAATAACATTTATTTAGGTTCAACACTAATCTCGAAAGTATAGGGAGTGTGCGATGATGATCATATCAATCTTGGAACCACTTCCAACACACATCGTCACTTCACCCTCAACTAGTTTCTGTTTATTCTGTAACTCCTGTTTTGAGTTACTAATCTTAGCAACCGAACAAGTATCAAAATACTCAGGGGCTACTATAAACACTAGTAAGGCACACATCAAACACCTGTATATCAAATATACCTTTGTTCACTTTGCCATCCTTCTTATCCACCAAATATTTAGGGCATTTCCGCTTCCAGTGACCATTTCCTTTGCAGTGTAAGCACTCAGTTTCAGGCTTTGGTCCAGCTTTGGTCTTCTTCACGGGAGTGACAACTTGCTTGCCATTCTTCTTGAAGTTCCCTTTCTTGCCCTTTGCCCTTTTCTTGAAACTAGTGGTCTTGTCAATCATCAACACTTGATGCTCTTTCTTGATTTCTACCTTCGTCGATTTCAACATCACGAAGAGCTCGGGAATCGTTTTCGTCATCCCTTGCATACTATAGTTCATCACAAAGTTCTACTAACTTGGTGATGGTGACTAGAGAATTCTGTCAATCACTATCTTATCTAGAAGATTAACTCCCACTTGATTCAAGCGATTGTAGTACCCAGACAATCTGAGCACATGCTCACTAGTTGAGCGATTCTCCTCCATCTTTTAGCCATAGAACTTGTTGGAGACTTCATATCTCTCAACTCGGGTATTTGCTTGAAATATTAACTTCAACTCCTGGAACATCTCATATGGTCCATGACGTTCAAAACATCTTTGAAGTACCGATTCTAAGCCGTTAAGCATGGTGCACAAAACTATCAAGTAGTCATCATATTGAGCTAGCCAAACGTTCATAACGTCTGCATCTGCTCCTGCAATAGGTCAGTCACCTAGCGGTACATTAAGGACATAATTCTTCTGTGCAGCAATGAGGATAAACCTCAGATCACGGATCCAATCCGCATCATTGCTACTAACATCTTTCAACACAATTTTCTCCAGGAACATATCAAAATAAAGATATGAAAGCAACAACGCAAGCTATTGATCTACAACATAATTTGCAAAATACTACCAGGACTAAGTTCATGATAAATTAAAGTTCAATTAATCATATTACTTAAGAACTCCCACTTAGACAGACATCTCTCTAGTCATCTAAGTGATCACGTGATCCAAATCAACTAAACCATGTCCGATCATCACGTGAGATGGAGTAGTTTTCAATGGTGAACATCACTATGTTGATCATATCTACTATATGATTCACGCTCGACCTTTCGGTCTCCATGTTCCGAGGCCATATCTGTATATGCTAGGCTCGTCAAGTTTAACCCGAGTATTCCGCGTGTGCAACTATTTTGCACCAGTTGTATTTGAATGTAGAGCCTATCACACCCGATCATCACGTGGTGTCTCAGCACGAAGAACTTTCGCAATGGTGCATACTCAGGGAGAACACTTCTTGATAATTAGTGAGATATCATCTTAAAATGCTACCGTCAATCAAAGGAAGATAAGATGCATAAAGGATAAACATCACATGCAATCAATATAAGTGATATGATATGGCCATCATCATCTTGTGCTTGTGATCTCCATCTTCGAAGCACCGTCGTGATCACCATCGTCACCGGCGCAACACCTTGATCTCCATCGTAGCATCGTTGTCGTTACGCCATCTATTGCTTCTACGACTATCACTACCGCTTAGTGATAAAGTAAAGCAATTACAGGGCATTTGCATTTCGTACAATAAAGCGACAACCATATGGCTCCTGCCAATTGCCGATAACTTCGGTTACAAAACATGACCATCTCATACAATAAAATATAGCATCACATCTTGACCATATCACATCACAACATGCCCTGCAAAAACAAGTTAGACGTCCTCTACTTTGTTGTTGCAAATTTTTCGTGGCTGCTACGGGCTTAGCAAGAACCGTTCTTACCTACGCATCAAAACCACAACGATAGTTCGTCAAGTTAGTGCTGTTTTAACCTTCGCAAGGACCGGGCGTAGCCACACTCGATTCAGCTAAAGTGATAGAGACAGACACCAGCCAGCCACCTTTAAGCACGAGTGCTCGTAACGGTGAAACCAGTTTCGCATAAGCGTACGCGTAATGTCGGTCCGGGCCGCTTCATCTCACAATACCGCCGAACCAAAGTATGACATGCTGGTAAGCAGTATGACTTGTATCGCCCACAACTCACTTGTGTTTTACTCGTGCATATGACATCTACGCATAAACCAGGCTCGGATGCCACTGTTGGGGAACGTAGTAATTTCAAAAAAATTCCTACGTACACGCAAGATCATGGTGATGGCATAGAAACGAGAGGGGAGAGTGTTGTCCACGTACCCTCGTAGACCGTAAGCGGAAGCGTTATGACAACGCGGTTGATGTAGTCGTACGTCTTCACGATCCGACCGATCCAAGTACCGACCGTACGGCACCTCCGAGTTCAGCACACGTTCAGCTCGATGACGATCCCCGGGCTCCGATCCAGCAAAGCTTAGGGGATGAGTTCCGTCAGCACGACGGCGTGGTGACGATGATGATGCTCTACCGGCGCAGGGCTTCGCCTAAACTCCGCGGCGATATGACCAAGGTGGAATATGGTGGAGGGGGGCACCGCACACGGCTAAGGAACGATCCGTAGATCAACTTGTGTGTTATGGGGTGCGCCCCTGCCCCCGTATATAAAGAAGGGAGGGGGAGGTGCGGCCGGCCCCCTTGGGGTGCGCCTGGAGGAGTCCTACTCCCACCGGGAGTAGGACTCCCCCCTCTTGCCTTGGTGGAGAAGGAAAGGGGGGAGGGGAAAGAGGAAAGGGGGGCGCCGCCCCCCCCCCTTCCTTGTCCTATTCGGACTAGGGGGGAGGGGGCGCGCGGCCTGCCCTGGCCGGCCCTCCTCTTCTCCCTCATGGCCCACTAAGGCCCATTAACCCCCGGGAGGGTTCCGGTAACCCCCCGGTGTTCCGGTAAAATCCCGATTTCACCCGGAACCTTTCCTATGTCCAAACATAGGCTTCCAATATATCAATCTTTATGTCTCGACCATTTCGAGACTCCTCGTCATGTCCGTGATCACATCCGGGACTCCGAAGAAACTTCGGTACATCAAAACTTATAAACTCATAATAAAACTGTCATCGTAACGTTAAGCGTGCGGACCCTACGGGTTCGAGAACTATGTAGACATGACCTAGAACCATTCTCGGTCAATAACCAATAGCGGGACCTGGATGCCCATATTGGTTCCTACATATTCTATGAAGATCTTTATCGGTCAAACCGCATAACATCATACATTGTTCCCTTTTTCATCGGTATGTTACTTGCCCGAGATTTGATCGTCGGTATCCAATACCTAGTTCAATCTCGTTATCGGCAAGTCTCTTTACTCGTTCCGTAATGCATCATCCCGTAACCAACTCATTTGGTCACATTGCTTGCAAGGCTTGTAATGATGTGCATTACCGAGAGGGCCCAGAGATACCTCTCCGACAATCGGAGTGACAAAACCTAATCTCGAAATATGCCAACCCAACATGTACCTTTGGAGACACCTTTAGTACTCCTTTATAATCACCCAGTTACGTTGTGACGTTTGGTAGCACCCAAAGTGTTCCTCCGGTAAACGGGAGTTGCATAATCTCATAGTTACAGGAACATGTATAAGTCATGAAGAAAGCAATAGAAACATACTAAATGATCAAGTGCTAGGCTAACGGAATGGGTCATGTCAATCACATCATTCTCCTAATGATGTGATCCCGTTAATCAAATGACAACTCTTTTGTCCATGGCTAGGAAACTTAACATCTTTGATTCAACGAGCTAGTCAAGTAGAGGCATACTAGTGACACTATGTTTGTCTATGTATTCACACATGTATTATGTTTCCGGTTAATACAATTCTAGCATTAATAATAAACATCTATCATGATATAAGTAAATAAATAATAACTTTATTATTGCCTCTAGGGCATATTTCCTTCAGAAGGGTCCAAGAAGGGAAGGACTCTTCCCCGGACTGCTCTGCCAACACCGGTGACGACGACGAGGATTGGCCCCCAAGGGCCAAGCCCGTGGCGAGATCGTAAGTATCCGGACTCACGAATAACTTTATAATTTTTCTTTTCGCCACATGGTGTCTTTTTAATGCCGCATACAACCCTGCAGTCCGCCCAAGGATGATCTTCCCGCTTCGTCGAGCGGGTCCTTGGGTCCATCGGATATGGATTCCCTTCCGACCGCCTTCACCCCCCGTGATGCGGACGATGTCGAGGTGGGATCCCGGGAAGGGACCTACCAGGAGGAGGAGGCCCCGGAGGTGTCGCAGAACAACCTCCCGGACTTTGCACCGGACTCGGCCCCGGAACCCATAGTGGCTCCGGAGTCCGGTGGGCGGCCCCTTCGTAAGAAGGGCAAGACCGTGACGCCGGCAGCCTCCGTCCAACCGGAGGCGCCGGATAGCTTGCTGGAGGCGCTCAATGGCGCCTCCATCGAAGAGGAACACTGCACTGTTATGAGTGCGGTGATTCAGAAGGTTCAGCTCGCCAAGAGCGGGCTGACCGAAGCCTGCAGCATCCTTCTAACAGGCTTTGAGGTAAGAATTTCGATATATGTAAAATAGTACCGCATAGAGAGTAGCCCCTGATGCTCGGTTCGGTGTTTGGAAAGAAAAGCCGGACTGAGGATCTAAAAAGATATACGCAGGAGTCATAAAAAATATGTCAATATGGGATTGCAGGTTGTGCTGCTGACCTCTGCTGCACTGACTGCGGAGGTCAATACTTTGAAGCAAAGCCTCGAGCGGTCCGAGAACGAGCTCGACCGTGCAAAGAAGCAGCTCGAGGACAATGAAGGTGAGTAACACCTTATTAAAAATGTACCTTATAGAAAAGGATTTTGGTTGCAAGAAGAATGACAAGGATAACGTGGGTATTGCAGGGGCCACAAGCGAGGTGGCAACCCTGAAGGAGGTGGTGTCCACGGCCGAACGTAATGCGGCCGCATAACGCACCGAGCGAGAGAGGCAGGAGGCGCGGGTGGCGGAGGTACGGCAAGAGCTCTAGGATCTTGTGGAAAAATACGAGAGTTTGGAGCGTGACTCGAAGACTCGAGAGTCCGAGCTTGCAACGGCTCTTGAGAGTGCCAAAGCCGCTAAGGCAGAAGCCTATAAGGCCCTCCAGGAAGTCGAGGCATTGAAGAAAATAGCCGCGGGTAAGGCATTTTTCATGCAAAATAAGCATGTGAGTGTGAATTACCTATTACTTACCCGAATTCGGAGCTCTCCAGGAGCGTTCGCAGATCTGCCCCGCAGCGTGTCCGATGTTGCCGCTTTCTACAAGGCCGAGGAGGGGAGCTCGACGGAGAAGGTCTTCTGGTCTCAGTATGTTGAGGCCGGACATCCGGTGCCCCTTAGCGACCAGCTGAAGCAGCTGGTCGAGCTCCACAAGGTGGCCGAACAGGCCATGAAGGGCCTCATAGTTCGGCTATGGCCTAAGGAGGCCATGCCTGGGAGCTACTTCAGCCTGGTGCGGCGGCTGGTGGATGCGTGTCCATGGGTTGAAGTCATCAAGCACTCCACCTGTATTGAAGGTGCCCGCCGGGCCCTTGCCCGCGCAAAGGTGCACTGGGGCAAGATGGATGCTCAGAAGCTTGTGACGGACGCGCCACCGCAGGGCAAGGAGCATCGCACGCCTGAGATGTATTATAAGAGTGTCCTGAAGGGTGCCCGCATTGTTGCGGGTGAGTGCTCCAAAGATGTAATATTTGAGTAGACTCGCATTTTGTTATCCTGTGCGCTGAAAACTTAGTTCATATGCGCTAAGCAACGCTTGTTAATTTAAAATATTACCTTCTGTGCGGCTATTTATCAAATCTGAGTGATGGCAAGTCGTCGGCTTCAGCCCCCATGCCACGAGTGCTGGGGTGTTCGGGATAAATTTGAGCACTCTTGTTCTCATTTTTGTGTCCATCTAGGGAGGCGCTCAACACAACGAACAAGGCAACCGGACTTATAATGCTTGAACACTCTCACTTAGCCATAGAATTCTATAATTTTAAATTTCGGCGAAGCCCCTAGTATTCGGAAGGCCGAATTTGGGGCGCTATCCACGCCTGGGCCGGACAAAGCCGGCTCCTCGCTCTAAGCATCATAAGTCTTTAGGGACTCGCAAAAAACCTCTCGAACAGCGACCAGCTCTCACCTCATCATGACGGTCAGTTTTAGCTTTCTCCACTGAGGCACTCGCCCAACTCAACTGGGGCGCAATCGTAGTGGTTCTCCCAGTGCTACCTTAGCCGATACAACGGAACGTAAGGTACCAAAACATGGGAGCCGGGCAAACCCAACTATTGACCCAAGACATGATTCTGAGCCGATGCATATAATGCTACAAGTTCGGGCTGCCGCACTTGTGAAAGTGTTCGGACTTATCACACCATGATGCGGGAAACATAAGCCCCTAGTGTATTTAGCCGTATCAAAATGTACGGATGCAACATGTCATAAATGAACATATGTATAAGAAAGAAATGCAATTGGAAGCAAAAAGGTGCTGCATTACTTATTCAAGAAAAACTGCTGTGAATGCAGAACGATACAAATGGTGCGATAAGCAAGGGATGGGACTATTAAACATGTCCCCCTCCAGGGGTAGGCTGCAGAATGGTGTATAAAACAGATTTAATGCTCGTAATGGAGACCACCTGGATATTCATTGTAGCCTTTCTCCTTCCCTGGTTGTTGCATCGTGAGTTCGGCAGGTCTGCTGCCGGACAGGGCCTCTGACGAACGGAGTCCTGTGGGTAAAAATAAAAAGGAAAGAGAAAAAAAAACGACACACTTGAGAGCCCCTGGTGTGGTTGAGCCGCATTCTGGGCCTATCGTGGTCGTGCCCCTCTCCCCATGCCCATGGTATCTCCAAAGCGTAATGGTGTATGCGAAGGACCTGTCTTAACGTTTTGCAGGGGCTGGGGTTGGGGCCGCACTGCTACGCGTGCTCGGAACGTGCCAGGTGATCTTGTTGTAGGTTACTCCGGGGGCGTTTAGCCGTGTCCGGTCGCTTAAGGGCCGGACTCGAGAATTGCCTTAAGAGGCTGCACTGTACTTCTGCCGCGAGAGCCGCTATATGTTCCTCCGTTCGGAGAGAGCGTTCAGCGTTTCCGTTGATCGTGATGACTCCTCGAGGGCGTGGCATCTTGAGCTTGATGTATGCATAGTGCGGCACCAGGTTGAACTTTGCAAACGCGGTACGTCCGAGTAGAGCATGATAGCCGCTGCGGAACGGAACTATGTCGAAGATTAACTCCTCGCTTCGGAAGTTATCCGGGGATCCGAAGACCACTTCCAGTGTAACTGAGCCTGTACACTTGGCTTCTACACCTGGTATGACGCCTTTAAAGGTCGTCTTGGTAGGTTTAATCCTTGAGGGGTCTATGCCCATTTTGCACACTGTATCCTGAAAAAGCAGATTCAGGCTGCTGCCGCCGTCCATCAGGACTCTGGTGAGGTGAAATCCATCGACGATTGGGTCTAAAACCAATGTGGCGAATCCGCCGTGGCGGATGCTGGTGGGGTGGTCCCTTCTGTCAAAAGTGATCGGGCAGGAGGACCATGGATTGAACTTCGGGGCAACTGGCTCCATCGCATATACATCCCTGGGTGCACGCTTCCGCTCCCTTTTGGGTATGCGTGTTGCGTATATCATGTTCACCGTCTGCACCTGTGGGGGGAAACCCTTCTGTCCTATATTGTTCGGCGGTCGGGTCTCTTCCTCATCATCGCTATGCAGCCCCTTGTCATTGTTTTCGGCAATTAACTTGCCTGCCTGCTTGAATACCCAACAGTCCCTGTTGGTGTGGTTGGCTGGCTTTTCGGGGGTGCCGTGTATCTGGCACGAGCGATCGAGTATTCGGTCCAAATTGGACGGACCCGGAGTAGTTCTTTTGAATGGCTTTTTCCGCTGACCGGGTTAGAGCCTCTGAATCCGGCATTGACTGCCGTATCTTCACTATTATCGCCGTTAATGCGGCGTTTGTTTTTGTTGCGACGCGACCTACCATTACGGTCCTTGATATCCGGACTGCCAGAATTTTTGCTGAGGTTGTTGCTGCATGCTAGCCAGCTTCCTCACCCGCGCAGAAGCGGGTCATGAGTGATGTGAGGGCTGCCATGGATTTCGGCTTTTCCTGTCCCAGGTGCCGGGCAAGCCACTCGTCGCGGATCTTATGTTTGAAGGCCGCGAGGGCCTCCGCATCCGGACAGTCGACGATTTGGTTTTTCTTGGTTAAGAACCGTGTCCAGAATTGTCTGGCCGATTCGTCTGGCTCCTGAATTATATGGCTTAGGTCGTCAGCGTCTGGTGGTCGCACATACGTGCCTTGGAAGTTATCGAGGAATGCGGCTTCCAGGTCTTCCCAACTCCCAATTGACTCTGCTGGCAAGCTGTTAAGCCAATGTTGGGCTGGTCCTTTAAGCTTGAGTGGGAGATATTTGATGGCGTGAAGATCATCACCGCGGGCCATGTGGATGTGAAGGAGATAGTCTTCGATCCAAACCGCGGGGTCTGTTGTGCCATCGTAAGATTCAATATTCACGGGTTTAAACCCTTCGGGGATTTGATGATCCATTACTTCATCTGTGAAGCATAGTGGGTGTGCGGCGCCTCTGTACTGGGCGATATCACAATGGAGCTCAAAAGAGCTTTGTCTATTTTGTTCGGCCCGGCCGGACTTACTGTGTCCGGCGCGACGGTTGTCGTCACGTATCATGGGGCGCCCACGCGATCCATAGATCGGTCTTGATTGTCTTTCCTTATCCTCCAATATATCTCGCAAGTCTGGAGCGTTCCCCTGTGGCCTTGTGCTTTTCGAGCGATGCCGGGGTACGGTTCTAGTGAAGGGCCTAGAGGCCTCTCTGTCGCGACCACGGGGTGGTCGGTCAGCCGTATTGTCTGCTGGTGATGCAGGTTCATATGCCTCCTCCTCTAATCGGGGGAGCAGCTTGCATTTAGGGTAGCTTTTGGAGGGGCGTTCGAGCTCATGCTCTTCGGCCGCGAGGACTTCAGTCCATCTGTCGGCTAGCAGATCTTGATCAGCTCTAAGTTGTTGCTGCTTTTTCTTGAGGCTGTTTGTCGTGGCCATAAGCCTGCGTTTAAAACGCTCTTGTTCGACGGGATCCTCAGGCACGACGAATTCGTCGTCTTCGAGGCTTGCCTCATCTCTGGAGGGAGGCATATAATCCTCTACCTCTTCTTCTGCCGCTCTCTCATGGGGGCTGGCGTCTCCATCCTCCTGTGCTGAATCTTGCTGGAGTGGGTTGTCTTCGACACTGTCTGGCGTGTTATTATCTCCGGTGCCGGAATCTTCATTCTTGCTGTGGCGGGATTTAGAGCGGCGCGCTGACGTCGGCGCTTGGGCTGTTTCTTGGAGGGGTCTTCCTCCGCTGTTTCTTCGCCATTCCCATCCTTCGGGATATCCACCATGTATATGTCATATGATAAGGTGGCTTTCCAGTGCCCGGTAGGCGCTGGTTCTTGGTCGTCTCTGACATCGTCGTCCATACCGTCGATGTCTTCGGAGTCGTAGTCTAGCATGTCGGTTAGATCGTCGATAGTGGCTACTAAGTGGGTGGTGGGTGGGCTTTGAATTTCTTCGTCGTCCGCATCCCAACCGTCCTGACCGCAGTCCGGCCAGGGCTCTTCTGATAATGAGAGATACTTTAGCGAATTCAAGATGTCACCGAAAGGTGAGTGCTGAAAGATGTACGCAGCGGTGAACTCCATGATCGGCGCCCAGCCGGATTCGATTGGAGGGGGCGCGGGAGGCTCGGAGTCTGGCGAGGAGTCCGACACCTCGGAGTCACGGGCTTCATGAGGGACAAGATCAGTGTTCGTCTCTATCACCGTAGAGGTTGCAGCCCCCGAGGCGGTGTCTAGCCATCCGTCCTCGATCTGCGCAGCCGGCTCCGAATTGAAGATCGGAGCGGACTCGAGTGCGGCCTCCAGGATACTTTCCGGCTATAGAGCTAAATCATGCTCGTCGTGACAGTGCGGCACGCTCGGCTGTGGCTCGAATCCATCGAGGACCAGGTTCCCGCGGATGTCAACCGTGAAGTTCAAACTTCCAAATCTGACCTGATGGCCAGGGGTGTAGCTTTCGATCTGCTCCAGATGGCCAAGCGAATTGGCCCGCAGTGCAAAGTCGCCGAATACGAAGAACTCTTCGGAGAGGAAGGTCTCACCCTGGACTGCGTCGTTGTTGATGATAGAAGAAGCCATCGAGCCTATCAGTGACGACACAGAGGAACTCTCAATGAAAGCACCAATGTCGGTGTCAAAACCGGCGGATCTCGGGTAGGGGGTCCCGAACTGTGCGTCTAGGCGGATTGTAACAGGAGACAAGGGACACGATGTTTTACCCAGGTTCGGGCCCTCTTGATGGAGGTAAAACCCTACGTCCTGCTTGATTAATATTGATGATGTGTGTTACAAGAGTAGATCTACCACGAGATCAAGGAGGCTAAACCCTAGAAGCTAGCCTATGGTATGATTGTTGTCGTCCTACGGACTAAAGCCATCCGGTTTATATAGACACCGGAGAGGGCTAGGGTTACACAGAGTCGGTTACAATGATAGGAGATCTACATATCCATATCGCCAAGCTTGCCTTCCACGCCAAGGAAAGTCCCATCCGGACACGGGACGAAGTCTTCAATCCTGTATCTTCATAGTCTTGGAGTCCGGCCGATGATGATAGTTCGGCTATCCGGACACCCCGTAGTCCAGGACTCCCTCACCTCCCACTTATGATTAACCCCCTCGCAAGGATCCGCAACTATGAAAGATGTATTAAGATAAAATCTAACCATAACATTAAACATATGGGTTCAAATTAGCCCCTTACGAAATAGTGCATAAATTAGGGTTTAAGCTTCGGTCACTCTAGCAGCCCATCATCTAATAACTACTACACAGTGCATTCCCTTAGGCCCAAAGATGGTGAAGTATCATGTAGTCGATGTTCACAATACACCAGTAAGGGAATCACAACATACATATCATCAAAATATCGAACAAATACCAAATTCACATGATTAATTGCCACATGACTTCTCCCGTGGCCTCAAGAACAAAGGAAACTACTCACAAATAATATTCATGCTCAAGATCAAAGGGATATTTAATAGCATAATGGATCTGAACATATAATCATCCACCAAATAAACCATATAGCATCAACTACAAGGTGTAATCTACACTACTAGTCACTCATAGGTACCAATCTGAGATTCCGAACAAGATTGAACACAAGAGATGAACTAGGATTTGAGATGAGATGGTGCTATTGAAGATGTTGATGAAGATTGGCCTCACAAATATGAGAGGGTTGTTGGTGATGACGATGGCTTCGATTTCCCTCTTCGGGAGGAAAGTTCCCCCGGTGGAATCGGTCCGTCGAAGGGCAAAAGTGATCCTACCAAGTTCCGTTTCGAGACGGCGGCGCTTCGTCCTGGAAGTCGTCCCCTTATTTTTTTAGGTCAAAAGACCTTATGTACCAGGAGATGGGCACTAGAGGTGGGCTGGATGGCCCACTACCCACCAGGGCGCGCCTGGAGGGGCTGGCGCATCCTGGTGTCTTGTGGGCACCTAGCAGCCCCTCTCCAGTAGTTCTTTTCTCCAATATTTATTATATATTTCAAAATAATTCTCCATAAAATTTCAGCTCATTTGGAGATGTACAGAATAGGTATCTCTGACATCGCTTTTTCAGGTCCAGAATTCCAGCTGCCGGAATTCTCCCTCTTTATGAGAGAAAAGGCATTAGAATTATTCCACAAAGTGTTATAAAGCATAAAAACACTATAAATAACAGTAGGAAAACATGATGCAAAATGGACGTATCAGGACTCAAGAACACAAAAAGGATTTTTCAACACTATTTGGACAACTCTTCATGCACTCGCAGTTGAAATTTTAATGATATTCACTAAAGGCATAGAAATGCAGTTATTTCCTGAAGTTATAGAAAACAGACTCCAAAAGATGCCAAATATCAACATGGATACCTTGATGGTGTGTATTGAGTGTAGAAAAAAAATGAAGGCCCTGGATGAAGCAACTGCTGCATCGCCTTCAAACCTCAATCATTCCCTCTTGAAACCATGTTTTACCTCGATTATGGTCTCGTCTCTAAGTGTTTTTACACCATATCATTTCAGAAACCTTCTCCATCTTTTACCATGGCCTTTAATCATCATATATTAACATCATGCGAAGTTTCATGATTTTTGTACCTTGTTTGCAATTTTTGAAATTCAAAACCAATAAACTCCAAGTTTGGCGTCGAGTCTTGGCACCCTCATGTTTGGAATTGCTATATTTTTGTTGTCTAATGCCTAAACATAGACTCAAGAACACAAATATGATTTATAAACCCAACTTTGCTAACCTTTTCAGGCACTCGCAATTCAAATTTTATTTTTATTTAATAAATGCCTAGGAATGCACTTAATGATTAAATATAATAAATGGGCCCCAAAGATGCCAAATTTTTACATGGATCGTGTAATGGTGTATCTTGAACGTAGAAAAAATAAATCAAGGTCAACAGTAGAAGCAACGTATACATCGTCTTCAAACCTCACTCGTTTCCTCTCGACACCACGTTTCTTCCTCAATGATAGTCCGGTTTCTAAGTAGTGTACGACAACCTTCTATCATAGACTGTAGTCATCGTATAATGATAATATGTCGAGTTTTATGCTTTTCGCACTTCGTTTACCATTTTTGAAATTAAAAATCCAATGAAGCTTGTTTGTAAGGTCGAACACCCTCGTGTGAGAATTTCTTCCCTTTTCTTGGATGACTTCCAAAAATGGACTTAAGAACACAAATATTATTTATTAATCTAAATTTGCCAAGTTTTCCATGCACTTGTAGTTCCAAATTTATTTATATTCACTGAACGTCTAATGCCTAGAAATTAACGTAATGCCTACATAAGGAAATAGAGAGGGAGGAAGAAAATAAATAAAAACATTGTGTTGAAAAGAAAAGAGCATAAAAGAAAATAGAACAAATAATGTACAAGAGAAAAAAACAAGAGAAAGGACAAGAAAACAGAAAAAAAAGTGTTTGCCGACTGCAATAGAAAGGCACTCGTCAAAGAGAAAGAAGGAGAAAAAGGAAAAAAAATGCTTGTCAGGTGCAAAAAAAAGAACTGGGCAAAAGGGAAGTGCTTGCCGAGTGCAAAAAAATGTCACTCAGCAAAGAGTTGTTTGCTGAGTGCAAAAGAAAACGTAAGCGACAAAGATCATGTTTGCCTAGTTTTTGACAAAATGCACTTGGCAAACACTTGAAACTGGGCAAATTCGGCGATTCCAGTAGTGGAATGTGAGATACGTAGTAAAGTTTAGTTACTTCAGGTGAATTTTACTTATTATGAAATAACAAAGCATAGACCAAGGGAAAGAAAGGAAGGGAGGGGGGGGGGGGTGAGAGTGGATTTTCTCCCGTGCACGGGAGTTCCCATGCATATATTACATTAAATAGGTCCCCACATGCATTTTTTGCAACTTTTAGCTGCTTCAACCATCCCACCGCCCATCCCTTTTCTTTTACAGTTTAATTTTCAATCTTCTATATATTTTGAATGACAAGTCCATTTTAATTTTCATTTTTAGATTTGTGTTGCTTATGACGAATGCTTTCAAAAAAGATCCATTTTAAATAAGTTTTGACGAGTTTTTAAATCCAAACTTGGTATGTGCAACGATAAAAATGTAAGTTTTAGAAAATTGAAACTTAAAATTTGGTGTGCCCTCGTGCGGAATCAGATGAGTTTGCGGATCGCGAGGTAAATCAGGTGGTCCAGCAAGTTTCAACTACTAAAGCTTGATAGAAAGAATTATGAATTTAGCAAGTTTTAAAACTAAAAATTAAGCCCTAAGCCCTAAGCCCAGAACCCTAAAACCCTAAAAGTATATGAAATTTGGTAAAACTTGATGAAACTTGGTAAAAATTAATGTTATAATTATCAAGTTTCAATACTTGAATTTTAGTTTTATTTAAGTTGCCAAAATGTATTCAAAATCGGTCTTGTTCAAATGCTCTCGTCGCGATGAACACAAATACGCAAACGAAGTTTAATTTGCATTTTTGGTTTAAACTATATAGTAAATTGATTTTTTTTGAAACGGAGGCAAAAGATTTGCCTCATCGATTAATTAAGCAGAAGAGAATTGCTCAGTTAATTAATGGAAAATCGAGCGAAAACCGATACAAACTAACCACATGCGGATTACTCACAGAGCATACAACTCCAGAAGCGCACGATCAGCCCTACAAACAAACCCAACATGGAACGACTATCAACCTCCAAACTACTACATCGCAAACAAACCCCTAACAAGAGCACCTCCGCCGAAGTCCACAAACACCGCCAAATCCACATAGACAAACACAAACCAGACCATATGGACCGCCCAATAGACCGATGAATATCCATCAAGCAGCTGCAGACGCCTTTCCTGTGACGTCACTCTACTTAGTTTTGCTCCTGAGAGCCTTCTCCACAATCATCTTGCCAGATCCAGGGCTGACCGCCTCCAAACATGCGAGCAAGCTGCTGACTTGTATCTCAAATAGAATCTCATCAACCTTGTCCCTCACAAACACCACTGCATTAACATGCTCAGCCACGGGTACCACCGACACAATGGACTCAGGCGCCTTCAGTTGCACACATGGCAGAGGCAAACCCTGTAGTTGCGCCCCAGAGATAGGTGCCAACGCACCTACCTCATCAACCTCGCCACCTACAGACATCACCTGCCCCATCTCCTTCGGAAGCACCATTGAAAGAGGTGAAGTAGGCTCCCCACAACGCTCCTGCAACTCAGGCATAATCTCCAGCACTGGAGCCATGACCTCATCGATGACTACACACCCAGGGCCAGTGAGCAGTACAGACATCGGCGAACATGATGTAGCACGAGAGGAGAAATGTCCATAGAGGCTTGCTTCCTCCCCAACAGGAGACCCGATCTGAAGCTCAGGAAGTGAGGACACAGCAGGCACAACCTCTAGTTTGGCGAGAGCAGCCTCTGCTCTCCCCAAAACACTCTCAACTCGCGCAAGGCAGTCGCGCAGCTCAGTGCGAAGCAGCTCGGTCTCCTCCGCTAGGACGGGTTGCAATTGCACGTCAACCGGTGTTGCGTCAACCTCCGATGCAGGCGCTGGGTTAGGCTTTGCAGCATCATCACGCGGCTTTGTAGTCAGATCGGATCGGTGCTGAGCATGACAAAAACGCACTTTGTGGCCGAAACGAAGGCATCCTGAGCACCGAATTGGGTCCCTGCAAGAGTGAGCGTGATGACCTTTGGAGAGACACCGAAAGCATCGATCCCGGAGCCACGCCGGAGGAGCCATCCGGGCATTGGAACCGGGCCGACGGAAGGCATTTGAAGATGGCGAACGGCGGCGGCCGGTAACGAGGTGCCAGTCTCCCAATGTTTCCTCACGAGCTGTTGGCGCACAACACATGGGATCAGCGGACGTCGTCTTCCTTCCGAAGCATCCTAGCCAGTCCCCCCAACCAGACAGCATGGGAGCGGCCACCTGACCTGGCCCCGTCAAGGGTGTAGGCGTCGACACCGGGGACGACGGCAGCTGGCCGGTGGCAAGAGGAGCCGGGGTGGTGGCCTGCAGGCCACGACCGCAATTGGGACGAGCACCGGCCATAAGCCCACTAATGGCCGGGTCCGACCTGCGCCGAGCAAGGGCATCCGCCGCTAGAGCGGCGACGGTGGGCAATGCAGTCGACGTCTGAAGCGGCGCAAGTGGAGCGATTGGGACGAGCTGCAGACTGCATTGGGAGGCTGCTGCCAGAGCATTGGGAGCTCCCTGCACTGTGACGGGCATCACCACATCGCCCGGACCAGACGGGTCGCCGGGCAAGGCAGACGGCAGCAGCATCGAGGTCGTCTGGGATGCCGGGACGACGAACAGGGGCGGCTCGGATGCCGAGGCGACGCCCAGCAAGGCCGCGGCGGCCGCCGCCTCCCACAAGGGCGCAGAGCCGGCGCTCACCTCGGCTGGAGCGGCAGCAGCCGACGCGGACGCAGAGCCAACGCGCAGCAAGGCCGGAGAGGCAGCTGCAGCCGCCGCCGACGCGGACGCAGGCCGGGGGAGCGGACAAGGAGCCATCGCGTCGGGTCAAGGCCGACGTAGCTGACGGGCGGGAGGCGGAGGAGCACGAGGGAGCTTCGCGGAAGAAGGACAGCGGCGAAGAGAAGGCTCGACGAGGATCCCGGATCTGGTCGAGCCTGACACAGGGACGGCCGGAGAGAAGAGATCAGGGCGGCGCCGTCGCGAGCACGCCCGCCGCGAGCGCGTTCGCGAGAGCCATAGCCATACTAAATGAAAAAGACATGGCAGGTGTGATAAGCATGCATGCATGCGGATCGCCAACGAAATGGATGGCTGAGACATGCGCAGGAGTCAAGTGTCAACGCACCCCACAAACATGGACGACCAACGAAACAACACAAAATCAATGGTCGTCGTCAGCTCCAAGACAAAAGGTCGACCACCATTTCCGAGGCCGAGGAAGCCCCTATAAGAGCGTCACCACCCTAGCACATCTCACTACCCTCTCCTTGCCTTGCCTTGCCTTGGTGCGCCGCTCCATGTATATTTAGCTGCCGATCACCAACGAGAGACCCAACAAAATAAACTATGGCGCTAGCGAACGCACGGCTTGGTGTGCTCATCGTGGCGGCGATGTTATCCGCCAGCTTCCTCCCGCTGGCAACGGCTAGAGGGAGGGGCGGCCCCATCAACCCACTGGTTGCCGGCGTATGCGCGCATACACCGTTCCCTGAGCTGTGCAAGGGCACGGCTGGGAAACACGCAGACAAGTACCCGACCATCGACAATCTGGCAGTGCTTAACATGCAGGTTGACGCGTTTGCCAAGCGAACGGCGCAGGTCCGGAAGTACGTCTCAAGCGCGTCCCGCAAGGGGACACCGGCGCAGACCCAGGCGTTGAGCTTCTGCGACACCATGTACATGAACACCCAGGACACCATCGGCGCGGCGCAGCGGGCCATCACCTTCAAAGACAAGGGCACGGCCAAGATCATGCTGCAGCTCGCCGTGCAGGACTTCCAGTCGTGCGACCGACCGTTCCAGCAGTCCGGGATACCAAACCCAATGCTCAAGTACGACGAAGAGCTCAGCCAGATGGCCAATAATTGCATGCAACTGGCTAACATGATGTGAGACGTACCCTTGCATGCACGCAGTCATGCATGGGATGGCCACGGCTGGCAGAAGCTAATGCAAGGATATGCAAGGACTTGAGTTCGCCATTCTGTTCTAACAGAAGATCGTTACTATATACTTACTTGTTTCTTGACATTTTCTTTTTATTATTTTTTACCCGGCCTGCCTTTGTTGAGTAGGTCTCGAAATGAGGAGGAGGGCCTTTTTCTTTTGTTGTTATTCTTGACTGGTCTCACTTCCTTTGATCCATTCTTGTTAATTTGTTGATGGTGGAGTTTCTTGTTAATTTTTGTTATGTCTTATGTGTCGTTTATAATACTTTTGGACTACCGAGATTTATAATAACCAGAGCATAGATTGTGCACATACATTCCTATGCTTATTAAATTGGCAGTACGCGAGGAAATAACCAGTGACAGACTACCCACAGTGGAAGTAACATAAGTGGTAACATCACACTTATCTAGGTAAAATAAATGATGTGACATGTAATTAATGAAGAAAGAGAGGCATGTGATAACATAGCTAGTTACTGTAACATCACACATATCAAGAAAAAAGGAGTCTACAACCTAATAAATGATGTGATGCATGACACAACACATATGTTACTATCCACTGTGGAGGTAGTAACATAGACTACTAACATGTGCATGTTACTACTCTAAGTTACTCCCCACTGTGACTAGTCTAAACATAGAAGGTTCTTTGTCATTTATGACAATAATTGTTTTTTGGACCGATGAGGGGTGGGTGGGTGGGTGGGGGGGCTTCCCCGCCTGAATATATCATCAATGAAAGCCGCATATGTTTTGAAAATTGCTTTTGGAGCTCGGCCTCCATGCAAGCCTCCAAATTCAAAATTCATAAAATTATGAAAACAAGTCAGATATGCATGAAGGCATAACACACATGTGTGTAAATTTTTAAGGCACAATACGTGTGCATAAATTTTCAGGGCAAAATAGGTCGAAATGACGGCTGCGCAAAAAGGAAAGAAACAAATCTGGGGCTTTTTAACATATGATACTATTCATCCTCCCAGGTCATGAGTTTGTCTTTTTTGTATACATAGCACTTCAAGATATTTCATCCTCAAAATTTACACACATACACATAACATCCTTGTTTACTTAGAGCACTGCCAGACTATGTAACATGAGACCGGAAAGTTTGAATATTGATTTTTCTAAAATTTTCGAGCTCCAGCGAGCTCCGGCACCAAAACGACGTTCTTCATATGGTTGTCAGATTATGTAAGAGCATCTACGTGGGAGGATGGGTAAAGCAGCAAGACTTGGCAGTCTCCCTTTGAGAGAGTCTCTAAATCTAAATGAGAAACAGTTTAGGACATATTGTTGGATGCCATGGCAATCCAAGAGTACCAAAATTTGAAGAGGATCATGAGAGCCACCGAGGGACAAATGTACGGGTAGAGACCCAAGGGTGACTATAGCTCCCATATGAGATCCAAAGAAGAAGGTGAAGCAAGGTCAAGATCCACCCGCACATGTGAAGCAGTTGGACATAGAAGGGCAATATAGGCAGCATCTTCATAAGGTGCATCGCATCTTGGGCATGATGGATCGTTGACGATGTACTTTCGGTAAAGATTTTCCTTAGAGTTCAGACAATACCTGAATAAAAGCCAACCAAAGTTGATGATGGGGATCTTTGAACACCAAATGTAGTCAATGCTGATGTTGATGGAGGTCTCGTCGGTGATGGTGGCGTAGGCATATTTGGCCGTGAATGGACCATGGAGAAGGTATTGTTTATCATGAAGTGCATTGGAGGGGAAATCCTGCAAAGAAAACAAATCATCATCCAGCTCGAGAGAAGCGGCAAGAGTTAGGCGATGCTGAAGGTTGTACAGTAAGTCAACATGCCATATATTATCCAGTAACCCCTTGTAAGTTATGGAGTAAGGAAAAATCTTGGGTGGGATTGTTATAGAGGTGTGTTTAAGAGTCATGAGGCTAGGCAAAAAAAGGTAGAGTGAAGGACATTGTTTGTGAGTACAAAGGAGATGTTTAAATGGGAGGGTAGTTGTTGTTTACTGCTATCCAAAGAAAAGAGTGGTGGGAGGGTTTACCAGTAGCAGCTAGAGAGTATTTGTAGTGGTTTAAACGTATCTAGGGAAAGCCAGGAAGCTGTAAGAGTTCGAACGTGAATTTCTTAACTAGGCATTTATTTTTTATATGCAAGTTTTTTTATGCCAAGACCATCAATTTTTTCGGTTTGCACACATTTTTCCAGGCAATACACTAAGTGGCTTCCAATCAAACACATGATGTTGGGGAACGTAGCAGAAATTCAAAATTTCCCTAAGTGTCACCAAGATCTATCTATGGAGAAACCAGCAACGAGGGGAAGGGGAGTGCATCTACATACCCTTGTAGATCGCTAAGAGGAAGCGTTCAAGAGAACGGGGTTGAAGGAGTCGTACTTGTCGTGATCCAAATCACCGGAGATCCTAGTGCCGAACGGACGGCACCTCCGCGTTCAACACACGTACAGCCCGGTGACGTCTCCCACGCCTTGATCCAGCAAGGAGAGAGGGAGAGGTTGAGGAAGACTCCGTCCAGCAGCAGCACAACGGCGTGGTGGTGGTGGAGGAGCGTGGCAATCCCGCAGGGCTTCGCCAAGCACCGCGGGAGAGGAGAAGGGAGAGAGGTAGGGCTGCGCCAAGAAGGAGAGAAACTCATGTGTTGGCAGCCCTCAAGACCTCAACTATATATAGGGGAGAGGGAGGGGGGTGCGCCCCTCTAGGGTTTCCACCCCAAGGGGTGAGGCTGCCCCCAATCCCATCTAGGGTGGCGGCCAAGGGGGGGGAGAGGGGAAACTTGCCCCCCAAGTTAGGTGGGTGCGCCCCCTCCCCCAACCCTAGGCGCCTTGGGCCCTTGTGGCGGGGGGGGGGGCGCACCAGCCCACCTGGGGGTGGTCCCCTCCCACACCTGGCCCATGCAGCCCTTCGGGGCTGGTGGCCCCACTTGGTGGACTCCCGGGACCCTCCCGGTGGTCCCGGTACGTTACCGATAAAACCCGAAACTTTTCCGGTGACCAAAACAGGACTTCCCATATATAAATCTTTACCTCCGGACCATTTCGGAACTCCTCGTGACATCCGAGATCTCATTCGGGACTCCGAACAACATTCGGTAACCACATAAAAACTTCCTTTATAACCCTAGCGTCATCAAACCTTAAGTGTGTAGACCCTACGGGTTCGGGAATCATGCAGACATGACCGAGACGTTCTCCGGTCAATAACCAACAGCGGGATCTGGATACCAATGTTGGCTCCCACATGTTCCACGACGATATCATCGGATGAACCACGATGTCAAGGACTCAATCGATCCCGTATACAATTCCCTTTGTCTAGCGGTATTGTACTTGCCCGAGATTCGATCGTCGGTATGCCAATACCTTGTTCAATCTCGTTACCAGCAAGTCTCTTTACTCGTTCCATAACACATCATCCCGTGATCAACCCCTTGATCACATTGTGCACATTATGATGATGTCCTACCGAGTTGGCCCAGAGATACCTCTCCATTTGCACGGAGTGACAAATCCCAGTCTCAATTCGTGCCAACCCAACAGACACTTTCGGAGATACCTGTAGTGCACCTTTATAGCCACCCAGTTACGTTGTGACGTTTGGTACACCCAAAGCATTCCTACGGTATCCGGGAGTTGCACAATCTCATGGTCTAAGGAAATGATACTTGACATTAGAAAAGCTTTAGCATACAAACTATGATCTTTGTGCTAGGCTTAGGATTGGGTGTTGTCCATCACATCATTCTCCTAATGATGTGATCCCGTTATCCAATGTCCATGGTCAGGAAACCGTAACCATCTATTGATCAACGAGCTAGTCAACTAGAGGCTTACTAGGGACATGGTGTTGTCTATGTATCCACACATGGATAATAAACGATTATCATGAACAAGGAAATATAATAATAATAACTAGTTTATTATTGCCTCTAGGGCATATTTCCAACAGTCTCCCACTTGCACTAGAGTCAATAATCTAGTTCACATCGCTTATGTGATTAACACTGATAGGTCACATCGCCATGTGACCAACATCCAAAGAGTTTACTAGTGTCACTAAACTAGTTCACATCACCATGTGATTAAGACTCAATGAGTTCTGGGGTTTGATCATGTTTTCATGTAAGGAGAATAATGGTTACTCTATTTATTTGAATAATTATATTGCGATAGACATAATCCAATCATGTCTATGCTCAACGCAAACACCAAATAACAATTATTTAGATTTTAACACCAATTTCGATGGTAGAGGGAGCGTGCGATGCTTGATCACATCAACCTTGGAAACATTTCCAACATATATCGTCAGCTCACCTTTAGCTAGTCTCCGTTTATTCCGTAGCTTTTATTTCGAGCTACTAACACTTAGCAACCGAACAAGTATCTAATACCCTGGTGCTACTAGGAGTACTAGTAAAGTACACATTAACATAATGTATATCCAATATACTTTTATCGACCTTGCCAGCCTTCTTATCTACCAAGTATCTAGAGTAATTCTGCTCCAGTGGCTGTTCCCCTTATTACAGAAGCACTTAGTCTCGGGTTTGGGTTCAACCTTGGGTTTTTTCACTAGAGCAGCAGCTGATTTGTCGTTTCTTGAAGTATCCCTTCTTGCCCTTGCCCTTCTTGAAACTAGTGGTTTCACCAACCATCAACAATTGATGCTCCTTCTTGATTTCTACTTTTGCGGTGTCAAACATCGTGAATATCTCAAGGATCATCATATCTATCCCTGATAGTTCATCACGAAGCTCTAGCAGCTTGGTGGCAATGACTTTGGAGAAACATCACTATCTCATCTGGAAGGTCAACTCCCACTCGATTCAAGTGATTGTTGCACTCAGACAATCTGAGCACAAGCTCAACGATTGAGCTTTTCTCCCTTAGTTTGCAGGCTAAGAAAATCATCAGAGGTCTTATACCTCTTGACGTGGGCACGAGCCTGAAATCCCAATTTCAGCCCTCAAAACATCTCATATGTTCCGCGACGTTTCGAAAACGTCTTTGATGCCTCAACTCTAAACCGTTTAACTGAACTATCACGTAGTTATCAAAACATGTATGTCCGATGTTGGCAACATCCATAGACGACGATTGGGGTTCAGCACACTAAGCGGTGCATTAAGGACATAAGCTTTCTACTGTCCGCATAATCTCTACTGTCAACTTTCAACTATATTTTCTCTAGGAACATATCTAAACAGTGGAACTAAAGCACGAGCTTACGACATAATTTGCAAAGATCTTTTGACTATGTTCAGGATAATTAAGTTCATCTCATGAACTCCCACTCAGATAGACATCCCTCTAGTCATCTAAGTGATTACATGATCCGAGTCAACTAGGCCGTGTCCGATCATCACGTGAGACAGACTAGTCATCAACGGTGAACATCTTCATGTTGATCGTATCTACTATACGACTCATGCTCGACCTTTCGATCTTTTGTGTTCCGAGGCCATGTCTGTACACGCTAGGCTTGTCAAGTTAACCTAAGTGTTTCGCGTGTGTAAATCTGGCTTACACCCGTTGTATGTGAACGTAAGAATCTATCACACCCGATCATCACGTGGTGCTTCGAAACGACGAACTTTCGCAACGGTGCACAGTTAGGGGGAACACTTTCTTGAAATTTTAATGAGGAATCATCTTATTTACTACCGTCGTTCTAAGCAAATAAGATGCATAAACATGATAAACATCAGATGCAATCAAATAGTGACATGATATGGCCAATATCATTTTGCTCCTTTTGATCTCCATCTTCGGGGCTCCATGATCATCATCGTCACCGGCATGACACCATGATCTCCATCATCATGATCTTCATCATCGTGTCTCCATGAAGTTGTCTCGCCAACTTATTACTTCTACTACTATGGCTACCGGTTAGCAATAAATTAAAGTAATTACATGGCGTTTGTTCAATGACACGCATGTCATACAATAAATAAAGACAACTCCTATGGCTCCTGCCGGTTGTCATACTCATCGACATGCAAGTCGTGATTCCTATTACAAGAACATGATCAATCTCATACATCACATTCTTCTTGGCCATATCACATCACATAGCATACCCTGCAAAACCAAGTTAGACGTCCTCTAATTGTTGTTCGCATGTTTTACGTGGCTGCTATGGGTTTCTAGCAAGAACGTTTCTTACCTACGCAAAACCACAATGTGATATGCCAATTGCTATTTACCCTTCATAAGGACCCTTTTCATCAAATCCGTTCCGACTAAATGGGAGAGACTGGCACCCGCTAGCCACCTTATGCACCGAGTGCATGTCAGTCGGTGGAACCTGTCTCACGTACGTGTACGTGTAAGGTCGGTCCGGGCCGCTTCATCCCACAATGCCGTCAAAACAAGATTGGACTAGTAACGGTAAGCATATTGAACAAAATCAACGCCCACAACTACTTTGTGTTCTACTCGTGCAAAGAATCTATGCAATAGATCTAGCTCATGATGCCACTATTGGGGAACGTAGCAGAAATTCAAAATTTTCCTACGTGTCACCAAGATCTATCTATGGAGAAACCAGCAACGAGGGGAAGGAGAGTGCATCTACATACCCTTGTAGATCGCTAAGCGGAAGCGTTCAAGAGAACGGGTTGAAGGAGTGGTACTCGTCGTGATCCAAATCACCGGAGATCCTAGTGCCGAACGGACGGCACCTCCGCGTTCAACACACGTACAGCCCGGTGACGTCTCCCACGCCATGATCCAACAAGGAGAGAGGGAGAGGTTGAGGAAGACTCCGTCCAGCAGCAGCACAACGGCGTGGTGGTGGTGGAGGAGCGTGGCAATCCTGCAGGGCTTTGCCAAGCACCACGGGAGAGGAGAAGGGAGAGAGGTAGGGCTGCGCCAAGAGGGAGAGAAACTCATGTGTTGGCAGCCTTCAAGACCTCAACTATATATAGGGGAGAGGGAGGGGGGTGCGCCCCCTCTAGGGTTTCCACCCCAAGGGGTGTGGCTGCCCCCAATCCCATCTAGGGTGGCGGCCAAGGGGGGGGAGAGGGGAAACTTGCCCCCCAAGTTAGGTGGGTGCACCCCCTCCCCCAACCCTAGGCGCCTTGGGCCCCTGTGGGGGGCGCACCAGCCCACCTGGGGCTGGTCCCCTCCCACACTTGGCCCATGCAGCCCTCCGGGGCTGGTGGCCCCACTTGGTGGACCCCCGGGACCCTCCCGGTGGTCCCGGTACGTTACCGATAAAACCCAAAACTTTTCCGGTGACCAAAACAGGACTTCCCATATATAAATCTTTACCTCCGGACCATTCCGGAACTCCTCGTGACGTCCGAGATCTCATGCGGGACTCCAAACAACATTCGGTAACCACATACAAACTTCCTTTATAACCCTAGCGTCGTCGAACCTTAAGTGTGTAGACCCTACGGGTTCGGGAATCATGCAGACATGACCGAGACGTTCTCCGGTTAATAACCAACAGCGGGATCTGGATACCCATGTTGGGTCCCACATGTTCCACGATGATCTCATCGGATGAACCACGATGTCAAGGACTCAATCAATCCCGTATACAATTCCCTTTGTCTAGCGGTATTGTACTTGCCCGAGATTCGATCGTCGGTATGCCGATACCTTGTTTAATCTCGTTACCTGCAAGTCTCTTTACTCGTTCCGTAACACATCATCCCGTGATCAACCCCTTGGTCACATTGTGCACATTATGATGATGTCCTATCGAGTGGGCCCAGAGATACCTCTCCGTTTGCACGGAGTGACAAATCCCAGTCTCGATTCGTGCCAACCCAACAGACACTTTCGGAGATACCTGTAGTGCACCATTATAGCCACCCAGTTACGTTATGACGTTTGGTACACCCAAAGCATTCCTACGGTATCCGGGAGTTGCACAATCTCATGGTCTAAGGAAATGATACTTGACATTAGAAAAGCTTTAGCATACGAACTATGATCTTTGTGCTAGGCTTAGGATTGGGTCTTGTCCATCACATCATTCTCCTAATGATGTGATCCCGTTATCCAATGTCCATGGTCAGGAAACCGTAACCATATATTGATCAACGAGCTAGTCAACTAGAGGCTTACTACGGACATGGTGTTGTCTATGTATCCACACATGTATCTGAGTTTCCTTTCAATACAACTATAGCATGGATAATAAACGATTATCATGAACAAGGAAATATAATAATAATAACTAATTTATTATTGCCTCTAGGGCATATTTCCAACACATGAACACCATTGGGAAGAGCTATTGGATCTCCTAAACTATAAACAACAAGATTGTGTTTCAATAAAGGTGGTTGTCTAAAGAAAGCATCATCTATTTCTTCCTCTCATGCAGATAGTTAATTCTCTCATGTTCCAACGGCTTCTCCAACTATCACTCACACCTCGTCAACTCAATTGATCAGTTAAGCGGGCTTCCAACTACCGCAAACCATGCAACAGGGTCTCTACTTGCGCACATGGCTTCACACACCACCAACAAGTATGCAACAGGTATAGCGAGACTCTCACATCGATTGGTCGACCGAGTTCTCTGTAATGTGATGTCTTCAACTCGATCGGTTAGTACCGCATATGGGGGTCTACTATACTATCGCGCATGATCGCAACGGGGGTCTCTACTCATGCATACAGCTTCTCCAACTATTGCGCACCATTTTGAAGTTCATACGCATCAGGTTGTAGCGTGCACGTGTGAGATTCTCACATTGACTGATTGACCGGATTCTCACATTGATTGATTGAACGTGCAACTCGAGTTGTAGCTACTCGCTCATGCAATGAAGGCCTCCAACCACCACCATGCACGAATAATGATTGGCCAGGAGCCTCTAACTGCTACCAAACACAAGCATTGACTGATCGATGGGCGGCCTCAAACTGCCATGAATGAGCATCAATTGATCGGGTTCAGTAAGGCAAAACTCCCACACGGTGGTTGCTTGCTTTCTCATAAGTGGTTCGGTATCCCCCAAGTGTAATTCTGATGTAACCTAGCAATAAGTATTTCCCTCAATTAGAGAGCCAAGTTTATCGAACTAGAAGGAGTTTTTGTTGGGAATGGTTGCATGAAAAACAAAAAAAATTCCTACGCACATGCAATGATCTATCCACCGAGATGCATAGCAACGAGGGGGAGAGTGTGTCTACGTACCCTCGTAGACCATAAGCGGAAGCGTTTCACAATGCGGTTGATGTAGTCAAACTTTCTTCGTGATCCACCAATCGAGTACCGAACGTACGACACCTCCGAGTTCTGCACACGTTCAGACCGGTGACGTCCCTCGCCTTCTTCATCCAGCAAGTCGTCGAGGTAGTAGATGAGTTCCATCAGCACGACATCATGGTGACGGTAATGGTGAAGTGATCTGCGCAGGGAGTAAACTGTGGAGGGGGCGCCGCACGGGGCTAGGCAATTGTCTAGTGTGTGCTAGGGGCGCCCCCCACTTATATATAGGTGGGAGGGGAGGGGAGAGGCCAGGGGGGGCCCCAAGTAGGACCGAAACCTACTTGGGCTCCTCCCAAGCCGCGCCCCCTGCCATATAGACCGGAGGGGGAAGGAAAGAGGGGGGAGGGGGAAGGAAGGGGAATCCTATTCCCTTTATTTCCTTTCCTCCTTCCCCTTTGCTTCTCCACCTTGGCTGGCCCATATGGGGGCGCACCAGCCGCTTGTGGCTGGTGCATTTTCCCTCATGGCCCATAAGGCCCATATCTTCTGCCGGGGGTGCTCGGAACCCCTTCTGGTGACCCGATATGTACCCGGTACCCTCCAGAACACTTCCGGCGTTCGAATACCATCGTCCTATATATCAATCTTTACCTCTCGACCATTTCGAGACTCCTCGTCATGTCCGTGATCTCATCTGGGACTCCAAACAACATTTGGTCACCAAGTCACATAACTCATATAATACTATATCGTCATTGAACGTCAACCGTGCGGACCCTATGGGTTCCAGAACTATGTAGACATGACCTAGACACCTCTCAGGTCAATAACCAATAGCGGAACCTAGATGCTCATATTGGCTCCGACTTATTCTATGAATATCTTTATCGGTCGAACCGTTATGACAACATACGTAATTCCCTTTGTCCATCAGTATGTTACTTGCCCGAGATTTGGTGGTCGGTATCTTCATACCTAGTACAATATCATTACCGGCAAGTCTCTTTACTTGTTCCGTAATAAATAATCTCGTGACTAACTCCTTAGTCGTTTTCTTGCAAGCTTATGATGTGTATTACCGAGAGGGCCCATAGATACCTCTCCGATACTCGGAGTGACACAACCTAATCTTGACCTATGCCAACTCAATAGACACCTTCGGAGATACATGTAGAGCATCTTTATAATCACCCAGTTATGTTGTGACGTTTGATATCACACATGGCATTCCTCCGGTATCCGGGAGTTGCATAATCTCATAGTCGAAGGAATATGTATTTGGCATGAAGAAAACAATAGCAATAAAACTGAATGATCATTATGCTAAGCTAACGGATGGGTCTTTTCCATCACATAATTCTCCTAATGATATGATCCTGTTATCAAATGACAACTCATGTCCATGGTTAGGAAACCTTAACCATCTTTGATCAACGAGCTTGTCTAGTGGAGGCTTACTAGGGACACTATGTTTGTTTATGTATTCACACATGTTTGTCACCTCCATAAACGAGAAACATATCCTTGGTCCTTTTGAGGTACTTTAGGATGTTCTTGACCATTGTCCAGTAATCCACTCCTGGATTAATTTGGTACCTCCTTGCCAAACTTATGGCAAGGCACACATCAGGTCTGGTACACAGCATAGCGTACATGATAGAACCTATGGCTGAGGCATAGGGAATGACCTTCATTTCCTCTCTATCTTCTCCAGTGGTCGGGCAATGACTCTGACTCAACTTCACACCTTGTAACACGGGCAAGACCCTTTTCTTTGACTGATCCATTTTGAACTTCTTCGAAACTTTATCATTGTATATGCTTTGTGAAAGTGCAATTAAGCGTCTTGATCTATCTCTATAGATCTTGATGCCCAATATATAAGCAGCTTCACCAAGGTCTTTCATTGAAAAAACTCTTATTCAAGTATCCTTTTATGCTATCCAGAAATTCTATATCATTTCCAATCAACAATATGTCATCTACATATAATATTAGAAATGCTACAGAGCTCCCACTCACTTTCTTGTAAATACAGGCTTCACCGAAATTCTGTATAAAACCATATGCTTGATCACCTCATCAAAGTGTATATTCCAACTCCAAGATCACTACTAGGGAAAACCCTAGTAGTAGCGCGGGGTAATGACCTATTAGTAGCGCAGGGCCCGCGCTACTAATACGGCGCCACAGCTAACTTTTAGCAGTAGCGCGGGTCCAACCCGCACTACTACTAGTACTGCTAGTAGTAGCGCGGTTGCCACCCATGCTACTACTACTTAGCTATAGCGCAGGTAAGGTTCCCGCGCTACTACTAACTAATTAGGAATTAAAAATCAAAGGCTGCTGCTGCTGCTGCTGGGTGTCAACGTCTTCTCCATCCAGTGCTGATGCTGGTCCTGGAGGGGATGAAGTCATCCATGGTGATGGTGCTTCCCCGCCCAACTCATCCTCACGCCTCTCCTCTGCCGCTACTACAAAAGAAGAGAAAACGATTAGAAGATGAAGAGAGAGATATATAGAGAGAGATTGAGAGGAGTAGGAAGAACAACTCACATGTGGTTGTGTCCATGGTGGATCTGGCCGCCGCCATGGATGGCGCTCTGCTGGATCTCCCTCTCCTTCCAACATCAGAGAAGGGGGAGGAAGGAGGGGGAGGGGGCTGCAGCGGGAGTGGATGAAGCCGGATTTGGGGGAGGCAGGAGGTGCGAGGCCAGCGGTGGTGGTGAATGAGGAAGGGAATCACGGGTGGGAGGGAGAAGCGGAATGGGAGAGCCTATGGACAGAGGGGGTGACTGAGGGAGAGCGGAGGGATTCGGACGAGGATATAAAGACTTCACCTACCTTGTACTTAGTAGTAGCAAGGGGTATAAACCCGCGCTACTACTATCAACTTAGTAGTAGCGCGGGTTCATACCCCTCGCTACTACTATGGCATGTCCTGGGGGGCACGGTAGAGACTGCTTAGTAGTAGCGAGGGTTAAAAACCCGTGGTACTACTATCAACTTAGTAGCAGCGAGGTGTAAAAAACCACGCTACTACTAAGTTGCAGCAGGGAGGGGTATAAACCCGCGCTACTAGTAAGCGCCTGCCTATAAGCTTTTCCCTAGTAGTGGGTGCTTGCCCCAGTCCATAGATGGTTTGCTGGAGCTTTCACACTTTGTTAGCACCTTTAGGATCGACAAAACCTTCTGGTTGCATCATATACAACTCTTCTTTAAGAAATCCATAAGGAATGCAGTTTTGAGGTCCATTTGCCAGATTTCATAATCATAAAATGTGGCAATTGCTAACATGATTCAGACGGACTTAAGCATCGCTAAGTCTCATCGTAGTCACCCCTTGAACTTGTTGAAAACCTTTTGCGACATGTTGAGCTTTGTAGAAACTGACATTACCATCAGCATCAGTCTTCTTCTTGGAGTTCCATTTATTCTCTATGGCTTTCCGATCATCGGGCAAGTCCACCAATGTCCACACTTTGTTCCCATACATGGATCCTATCTGAAATTTCATGGCCTCAAGCCATCTGTCGGAATTTGGGCTCATCATAGCTTCTTCATGGTTCGTAGGTTCATCATGGTCTAGTAACTTGACTTCCAGGACAGGATTACCATACCACTCTGGTGCGGAATGTGCTTTGTTTGACCTGTGAGGTCCAGAAGTAACTTGATCTAAAGTTTCATGATCATCATAATTAGCTTCCTCACTAGTTGGTGTAGGCATCACGGGAACAGATTTCACTGATGTGCTACTTTCCAATTCGAGAGAAGGTACAATTACCTCATCAAGCTCTACTTTCCTCCCACTCACTTCTTTTGAGAGAAATTCCTTCTCTAGAAATGTTCCATTCTTGGCAACAAAGATCTTGCCTTCTGATTTGTTGTAGAAGGTGTATTCAATTGTTTCCTTAGGGTCTCCTATATAGATTCACTTCCCCGATATGGGTTCGAGCTTATCAGGCTGAAGCCTTTTGACATAACTGTCGCAACCCCAACCTTTAAGAAACGACAGGTTAGGTTTCTTGCCAAACCATAGTTCATACGGTGTCGTCTCAACGGATTTAGACGGTGCCCTATTTAACGTGAATGCAGCTATCTCTAATGAATAACCCCAAAACGATAGTGGTAAACCGGTAAGAGACATCATAGATCGCACCATATCTGTTTGGACACACCATTACAGTGTGGTGTTCCAGGTGGCGTGAGTTGTGAAACTATTCCACATTGTTTTGAATGAAGGCCAAACTCGTAACTCAAATATTCACCTCCTTGATCAGATCGTAGAAACTTTATTTTCTTGTTACGATGATTCTCCACTGCACTCTGAAATTCCTTGAACTTTTCAAATGTTTCAGACTTGTGTTTCATTAAGTAGATATACCCATATCTGCTCAAATCATCTGTGTAGGTCGGAAAATAAGGATACCCGCCACGTTAATCAACACTCGTCCAACCGCATGCATCGGTATGTATTATTTCCAATAATTCATTGGCTGGCTCCATTGTTCCGGAGAACGGAGTTTTAGTCACCTTGCCTATGAGACATGGTTCGCAAGTATCAAATGATTCATAATCAAGTGATTCCAAAAGTCGACCTACATGGAGTTCCTTCATGCGCGTTACGCCAATATGACCTAGACGGCAGTGCCACAAATATGTTGCACTATCATTATCAACTTTGCATCTTTTGGCATCAATATTATGAATATGTGTATCACCACAATCAAGATTCAAAAGAAATAGAACACTCTTCAAGGCTGCATGACCATAAAAGATATTACTCATATAAATAGAACAACCATTATTCTTTGATTTAAATGAATAACCATCTGGCACTAAAAAAATCTAGATATAATGTTCATGCTCCACGCTGGCACCAAATAACAATTATTCAGGTCTAAAACTAATCCCGAAGGTAGATGGAGAGGTAACGTGCCGACGGTGATCACACCGACCTTGGAACCATTCCCGACGCGCATCGTCACCTCGTCCTTAGCCAATCTTCGTTTAATTCGTAGCTCCTGTTTCGAGTTACAAATATGAGCAACCGAACCAGTATCAAATACCCAGGCGCTACTCGAGCATTAGTAAGGTACACATCAATAACATGTATATCGAATATACCTTTGTTCACTTTGCCATCCTTCTTATCCGCCAAATACTTGGGGCAGTTCCGCTTCCAATGACCAGTCCCTTTGCAGTATTAGCACTCAAATTCAGGCTTGGGTCCAGCTTTGGGCTTCTTCCCGGGAGTGGCAACTTCCTTGCCATTATTCTTGAAGTTATCTTTCTTTCCCTTGCCCTTTTTCTTGAAACTAGTGGTCTTGTTAACCCTCAACACTTGATGATCCTTGTTGATTTCTACCTCTCAGCCTTAAGCATTGCGAAGAGCTCGGGAATTGTTTTGTCCATCCCCTACAAATTATAGGTCATCACGAAGCCTTTGTAGCTTGGTAGCAGTGATTGGAGAACTCTGTCAATAACACAATCAACTGGAAGATCAACTCCCAACTGAGTCAAGTGATTGTGGTACCCAGTAATTTTGAGTATGTGTTCACTGATAGGACTGCTCTTCTCCATCTTGTAGCTATAGAACTTGTTGGGGACTTTGTATCTCTCAACCCGGACATTTACCTGAAATATTAACTCGAACTCCTCGAACATCTCATATGCTCCATGGCGTTCAAAACGTCTTTGAAGTCCCGTTCTAATCCGTAAAGCATGGCACACTGAACTATCGAGTAGTCATCAGAGTCGAGCTTGCCAGACATTCAAAACATCAGCATCTGCTCCTGCAGCAGGCCTTTCACCTAGCGGTGCATCAAGGACATAATTCTTCTATGCATCAATGATGATAATCCTCAAGTTATGGACCCAACCCATGTAGTTGCTACCATCATCTTTCAACTTAGCTTTCTCTAGGAACGCATTAAAATTCAGGGGAACAGTAGCACGAGCCATTTATCTACAACATAGATATGCAAATACTATCCTGACTAAGTTCATGATAAATTAAGTTCAATTAATCAAATTACTTAAGAACTCCCACTTAAATAGACATCCCTCAAGTCATCTAAGTGATACATGATCCAAATCAACTAACCTATTTCTGATCATCACGCGAGATGGGGTAGTCATCAATGGTGAACATCTCTATGTTGATCATATATACCATATGATTCACGTTCGACCTTTTAGTCTCCAGTGTTCCGAGGCCATGTCTGTACATGCTAGGCTCGTCAAGTTTGACCCGAGTATTCCGCATGTGCAAAATTGTCTTGCACCCATTGTATGTGAACATAGAGTCTATCACACTCGATCATCATGTGGTGTCTCAACACGACGAACTGTCGCAATGGTACATACTTAGGGACAACACCTATACCTTGAAATTTAGTGAAGGGATCATCTTATAATGCTACCACCGTACTAAGTAAAATATGATGCATAAAAGATAAACATCACATGCAATCAAAATATGTGACGCGATATGGCTATCATCTTGTGCTTTTGATCTCCATCTCCAAAGCATCGTCATGATCTCCATTGTCACCGTCTCGACACCTTGATCTCCATCGTAGAGTCGTGGTCGTCTCGCCAACTATTGCTTCTACAACTATTGCTAACTCATAGTGATAAAGTAAAGCAATTACATGACGTATGTAATTCATACAATAAAGAGACAACCATACGACTCCTATCGGTTTCCGGATATCTTACAAAACATGATCATCTCATACAATAATGTATATCTCATCTTGTCTTCACCATATCACATCACAACATACCCTGCAAAAACAAGTTAGACGTCCTCTACTTTGTTGTTGCAAGTTTTACGTGGTTGCTACGGGCTTCTAGCAAGAACTGTTCTTACCTACGCATAAAACCACAACGGTGTTCCATCAAGTTTGTTGTTTTAACCTTCGTCAAGGACCGGCCATAGTAAAATTCAATTCAACTAAAGTAGGAGAAACAGACACCCACCAACCACCCTTATGCAAAACAAGTTGCATGTCTATCGGTGGAACCGGTCTCATGTACGTGGACATGTAAGGTTGGTCCGGGCCGCTTCATCCCACAATACCACCGAATCAAAACAAGACGTTGGTGGTAAGCAGTATGACTATCACCGCCCACAACTCTTTGTGTCTACTCGTGCATATCATCTACGCATAGACCTGGCTCATGATGCCACTGTTGGGAATCGTTGCATGGAAAACAAAAAACTTCTAGGCACACGCAATGATCTATCCATGGAGATTCATAGAAACGACGGGGAGAATGTGTCTACATACCCTTGTAGACTATATGCAGAAGCGTATCACAATGTAGTTGATGTACACGAACTTTCTTTGTGATCGATCGATCGAGTACCGAACGTACGACACCTCCGAGTTCTGCACACGTTCAACTCGGTGACGTCCCTCGCCTTCGTGATCCAGCAAGACATCAAGGTAGTAGATGAGTTCCGTCAGCACGACGGCGTGGTGACAGTGATGGTGAAGTGATCTCCCAGGGCTTCTCTTGAACAATATGAAAATATGACCCGGGGAGTAAATGATGGAGGGGGGCGCCGCACACGACTAGGAAATTGTCTCGTGTGTGCTAGGGGCGCCCCCCACATATATATTGGTGGGCGGTGGAGGGGAGAAGCCAGGAGGCGCCCCAAGTAGGACCGAATCCTACTTGGGCTCCTCCCAAGCCGCGCGCCCTCCAGCCATATATATCGGAGGGGGAAGGAAAGAGCGGGGAGGGGGAAGGAAGGGGGGATCTTATTCCCTTTTTTCCTATCATCCTTCCCCTTTCCTTCTCCACCATGGCCGGCCATATGGAGGGTCCACCAGACCCTTGTGTCTGGTGTGTTTCCCCTCTTGGCCCATAAGGCCCATATCTTTGCTGGGAGGAGCCCGGAACCCCTTCTTGTGACCCGATATGTACCCGGTACCCTCCAGAACACTTCCGGTGTCCGAATACCATCGTCCTATATATCAATCTTTACCTCTCGACCATTTCAAGACTCCTCATCATGTCCGCGATCTCATCTGGGACTCCGAACAACATTTTTTCAGCAAATCACATAACTCATATAATATTATATTGTCATCGAACGTTAAGCGTGCGGACCCTACGGGTTCAAGAACTATGTCGACATGACAGAGACACCTCTCCAGTCAATAACCAATACCGGAACCTAGATGCTCATATTGGATGCTACATATTCTTTGAAGATCTTTATCGGTCAAACCTTTATGACAACATATGTAATTCCCTTTGTCCATCGGTTTGTCACTTGCCTGAGATTCGATCGTCGGTATCTTCATACCTAGTTCAATCTCATTACCGGCAAGTCTCTTTACTCATTCTGTAATACATCATCTCGTGACTAACTCCTTAGTCATTTTCTTAGAAGCTTATGATGTGTATTATCGAGAGGGCCCAGAGATACCCCTCTGATACTCAGAGTGACAAATCCTAATCTTGATCTATGCCAACTCAATAGACACCTTCGGAGATACCTGTAAAGAATCTTTTTAATCACATAGTTAAGTTCTGACGTTTGATAGCACACAAGCCATTCCTCCGGTATCCGAGAGTTGCATAAACTCATTGTCGAAGGAAAATGTATTTGACATGAAGAAAGCAATAGCAATAAAACTGAATGATCATTATGCTAAGCTAACAGATTGGTCTTGTCCATCACATCATTCTCCTAATGATCTGATCCCATTATCAAATGACAACTCATGTCCATGGTTAGGAAACCTTAACCATCTTTGATCAACGAGCTAGTCTAGTAGAGGCTTACTAGGAACACTATGTTTTTTTATGTATTCACACATGTATTAAGGTTTCCAATCAATACAATTCTAGCATGAATAAAACACCTTTATCATGAATAAGGAAGTATAAAATAAGAACTTTATTATTGCCTCTAGGGAATATTTCCTTTAGTTTTCCTTGCAAACAACGTCATTGGTACCTTCACACACAAAACAAATCAAACTTGTCCCAAACTCATCAAGAAGGTTGTAAAACTTGTTTTCTTGCAAGTTGCAAGATTAAATTGCAATTGATAATGATAGTTAGATAGATAGGTAAAACGGTCCAACAAAGAATAATAATCTTGTAAGGTTTTTAGGTACTGATAATGACCCGGGGGGCATAGGTTACTAGTGACATCTCTCTCAACCATACAACTTTGGTGTGGTGAACAAATTATACTTGGGCAGTGATTAAATTGTAATATTTATATTTCTGACTATGATCATTCATGGTATAATCTCATATAGACATCACGCCCATGATAAGTAGACCGTTATCCAACTGCATCTACTCTTAAAACTTCACCAAAAGACCGTTATCCAGCATGCATCTCAAAGTATCAAGTTTACAAGAAGCTGAGCATTGCAATAAGCATGATGCACTACTAGAATCATTATATTTGCTGTGAGCTAGCTCTTTGACATCTGCTAGCTGACGGCGAAAAAGGTCTTTGCCATTAGCTTACAGAAAACTGACGGTAAAGAAAGAGCGGACGTCGACGAGGGTGTTTGCCGTCAGCCTACTCTTTGTCGTCTGCTAGCGGACAACATAGAAGCTTTGTCCTCTGCTAGTAGACGGTAAAGAGGTAGGGGGCCCCACTAGCGACGACCACCTAACGGCCACTTTTTTTGTCGTCTGCTAGCAGATGGCAAAGAAAGTGGCCAAACTAACGTCCGTTAGATAGGCTCTTTGCCGTCTGCTAGCAAACGACAAAGAGCTGTGAACTAACTAAAAAGCGACCAGCCCCACCCCTCTCTATCCCCTCTCTCTCCCTCCCCTCACCACACCCGCGCCGCCGCCCCCGTGCCCGAGCCAGCCCCGGCACTCCGCCCGCCACCCCGACCACCCCTCCC
>NC_041381.1:241184453-241238512 GCF_002162155.2 Triticum dicoccoides | reverse complement strand
CGCCCCTTAGACCGTCGGCCGCCCGCCGCCTCCTGCACCACCGCCGGAGCGAAGGTAAGATTTTTTTGTTTTTTTCTATTGTTCTTTGCTGTTTAGGTTTATGTGTTATTAATAGGTTTAGGTTAGTGATAGGTTTAGCTTAGTACAAGGTTTAGGTTTAGATAATTAGAAGAAGAAGAAAGTTGAAAAAAATAAGAATAAGTAGAAGAAGAGGAAAAAGTAAAAGAGGAACAGGATCGTGGATCGCCGATCATGGAGGGGATAGATGGTGTAGCTAGTGGGTCCTGCCAGTCCCGACGCCGTCGCCCATGCCGAGAATCCCCTGGTCCGAGTGTCGACCCGTTGACCGTGTGTCGCCATACAAGAGGGCGCTCGAGGGCGAGCGGGTTAGGGGGTTCCTCGATGTCGATGGAACCCTAAATAGAAAGTATCGTCGGTGCGAGATATATGTGGCCGTCGGTGTCGAACACTACATCGACGTCTCACAAGGGACGCCGACATCTAGCGTCCCGCGGCAACATTTCTCAGAGTCGATGGCGGTCGAACACCTATGCGAATTTGTCTTGCATCCTCAGCGATGATGATTAAAATCCAAGTGTTGAAACTTGAAACACCCAAACCGACTCAAGTCGGTTTGGTTGTTGTAAGTTTCAAAACTTGGCTTTAATCCAAATCGCGGAGGCTGCCAGACAAATTCGCCAAGGTGTTCGACCGTCATCGGCCCCCGGAACTATTGTTCCGGGATGCCTGGTGCCGGCGTCACTTGTGGGACGTGGATCTAGTGTTTAACGCCGAGCGCCACATGTATCTCACACCGAGGATACTTGCTATTTAGGGTTCCATCATCGCTGAGGAACCCCCTAACCCGCTCGTCTTGTTGTAAATGTGCAGTTTTTTCGTCGCTGCGAGGGTCTAGTGTTTGACGAGATCTGCCCCTACATTCGTGGGTGAGTACAAATGACATCTCCTCCTCCCCCCTTCATTTGCTCTGTTATGGTCTCTATGCTGATGAAACTTCCTAGTTATAGGTGGCTTCAATCATCAGTATGCGTGACCACTATGTGTCTCCCGTTCGAAAGGGTTACATCTATAAATATGCATGCATTTGCATATTTATAGACGTGATTCTTTTGAATTGTCCAATGTTATCCATGGATAGCCCTAGTATGTGTAGATTGGGTCCGTTTTCCCATATGCTCTCTCTAGATCCGACGCAGAATTTTGTCAGTGCATCCCTGTTGTTCTTCGGGTACACATGCTCTCTGCTTATTGCAGAGACGTGTATCAGGAGAATAGCGGGGAGGTGCTGCCGAAATTTTGCATCGGATCCGGACCAAAGCATGGGAAAACGAACCCAATCTACACATACTCGGGTGGGCTTAGGACCAATATTTACCTATTAGCGTCTAGGTTGCATGGACGTAATAAAAGTGACAAACTCCCTTAATTGATGAATATATACATGCTGATTTATATACATATATTTTTTATGTGTTCAGTAGCTAGGAAAGATGAGTGATCGTGCGTGGATGTCCACTCGTCACACTAGTCAGAAAGACATGACCATTGAATGGATAACAAAAACCAAGGGGTTTCTGTGAGCTGCATTTGCAAATGGCCAGAGGACAACCTAGTGCCCCTGTGCCGGGTGCTACAATTGGCACAACAGGATAGAGGATGGAATGGGCAAACACCTACAAAAGAGGGGTTCTATGCCAGATTATACGGTGTGGACATTTCATGGCGAGTCTGCCCAACGTGCCAGAGCTGAGGTGCTTCGTCATCGCACCGACGAGCATGGTACCGGGATGCAAGACATGGTGCAAGACTTTGATGATGCTCGGGACTTGGACGATGAGATGGAGGAATCTGCAAAGGCCTTCAATGAAATGTTGGAGTCTTCAAAACGTCCTCTCCACGAGCACACTGAGCTTTGTCAGCTGGATGCCATCTCACAAATAATGGCTCTGAAGGCTCAGTTCAACTTGGGCAGAGAATGCTACACGCGATGATGACAGTATTTGGATGGTTTCTACCCAAATGCCATGCAATACCTGCAAACCTGTACTAGTCAGACAAAATCCTCTGTGCTCTTAAGATGCCCTATGAGAAGATACACGCATGTGAGAATGGATGTGCCTTATTTAGGCTTTAGTATGCGGACTGTCGGTGGAAAACGACACCTATGGGATCACAAGAATCCCTACTACGGTTGCGTGGCGCTGGGTCATGAGGAGAGCAGGATCAGCAGTCAGTACGAGCACGCGGGTCGTTTACCCAGGTTTGGGCCGCAGCGATGCGTAACACCCTAGTCCTGCTTTGGTGTGTGTATTTGTATTCTTGGGGTTCTTGAACTAGCTATAATGAGCGTAACTTGCCCAAAAGTCCGAATCCTTCTCCTGGATACCTTGGGCCTCCTTTTATAGGCAAGGGGATCGCCACAGTGGCACACAGGAGGTGGCATTGGGGTACTGTGGTTAAGCCTATCGCTAGCTATTACGGGACAAGGTGCATTTAATGCGCCCCTGACGTGCCCCCTCCACTTTACCGCCGCCTCGCTTTGCTCCGACACGTGCCTGGGCCAGCAAGGCAGTCAACGCCATGTAGGCTGGCAGGCTGCTGAGGTGGCGCGGTGGCGGAGCCTTCACGAAGATTTGCACGCCACCACGTAGGCGTGCACTGAGTTGGCCGAGAAGCCTTGTGCCGACACGCAGGTGCCTGCCCAGCTGGTGGGCTGGCAGTTGCATGGGAGCGATGGCAGAAGCTTGGCGGGTGTGGGCCTGGCTGTGGCCTCACGGATGTCCCTGGCAAGGGCCTTGCCGGGGCCCCGGAAAGGGTCTTGCTGCGGCGTTGTGGTCGTCCCCGACAAGGATATTGCCGGGGCGGGGGGTCTTGTGGGTTTCCTCGGCAAGGATCTCGCCAAGGTTCGTCGTCTTCTACTCTTATGATTTGAAGTGTTCTTGTCTTCACGAAGATCTGCATGGCACCATGGAGGCGCCTCCCGAGCCCATGTCCCAACGTGGTTGGTGACGCTGGAGAAACTGGGGCCCAAGGGTGGCGCGTCTTGCTGGCATCAGGTAGGCTGCCCCAGCACGGGCCTTGCCGGGGCCTTGGGGGCTGCCCCAGCATGGGTCTTGTCGGGGGAAACCACCTCACCTTGTTGCTCTTCACGCCTCTGTCTTGGCGTCGCTTTGATTCTGTGTTGTGGCTCTGATTTCCTGTCTTCGCCCTGCTTAAGTGTGGCCGTCCGCGCGGCTCTGACTGCCCGTGCACAAATAAGGGGTACAAAGAGCGCCCCTACTTTGGTACACCGACACGAACTTGAACTATTGTCCTATTTGCATGTCATCGAGGTATGTTGTAGTGGACAACGGTATGGGTGAGAAGATGCAGACCAAAATCCCCGTTAATGTCCTTCGGTATATGCCAATCGTACTAAGACTTCAATGTCTTTTCATGGTCGAAGAGACGGCAAGACAGATGGCATGGCACAAAACGGGAAAAGAACCCAACTAGATGCATATGGCGAGCTGATGATGGTGCACACATCGCTCGGTGAAGCGTGGAAGCGCTTTGATGCATTACATGACAACAAAGCGGCAGATCCAAGGCATCCTCGAGTTGCCATCAGCATAGATGGGTTCAGTGTGTTTGGGCTGACGGTATCCCAATACAGTTGTTGGCCCGTATTTGTCATTCCACTCAATCTCCCCCCTAAAAGGATTATGCAAAGAAATAACATTTTCCCGACATTGATAATTCTAGGGCCCAACTATCCGGGGAAGAATATGAATGTGTACATGCATCCGCTAAAGGACGAATTGCAAGAAGCCTAGGATAACGGGTTCAAGACATACGACGCCTTTAGCAAAAGAACTTCCTAATGCGTGTCTGGTACATGTACTCGACGCACGACTTGCCGGTGTATGCGCTATTCATTGGCTGGTATGTGCATGGAAAGTTCCCGTGCCCCACATGCAAGGGAGCTCTTCAGTTTCGTTGGCTTCAGGACTATCACAAGTTTTCTTACTTCGTCTTTCATAGACCGTTCCTGCATCCTCGCCATAAGTTCAGGAAATACAAGCAGAACTTCATCAAAGGTAGAGTTGTCAAAAACTCCGCACCACCTCCGTTGATAGGCGAAGAGATCCTGGATCAGTTAAACACTCTCGAGCCAGATCCAGAGCATCCAGGGTATTTCAAGGGCTATAATTCGCAACACGTCGGGACTCACAAGACATGCTTGTGGGATTTGCCTTACTTCAAAGACCTCCTTTGCCCACACAACATCGACGTGATGTACATTGAGAAGAATATCGCCGAGGCACTTTTTGGTAAATTGTTCGACATAGATGGGAAGTCAAAGGATAATCCTAAGGCAAGAGTCGATCAGGAGGCGCTATGTCATGGACCGTTACAAAACATGCAACCACCAAAAGGAAAGAAGAACTGGACAAAGCCAAAGGCATGGTTCAATCTTGGAAGGCCAGCTATGAGGGAGATTATCTTGTGTGTGCAAATACATTTGATGTTCCCCGTTGGGTATGTAGCGAATCTAAATAGGGGTGCGAGTCTTGAAAAATTGAAGATATTTGGTCTGAAGAGTCATGATTGGCATATATGGATTGAGCGGGTAATGCTGGTGATGTTGTGTGCCTTCATCCCTGAGGATGAATGGCTAGTACTGGCAAAGTTGAGCTATTTCTTCCGCGTTCATTGTGCGAAAGAACTATCGCCTGACCTGGTAGAATAAATGGAAGAGTTGGTGCCGGAGTTGATCTGCAAGTTTGAGAAGATATTTCTGCCGGGCTTCTTTAATCCAATGTAGCACTTGATTTGGGGGGGGGGGCATGCAAAATTGTTGGTGCTACACAACTCAGAGGATGCATAAGACGCTTCGAGCAAAATGTAAAAATAAACGTAGAATTGAAGCATCGATGGCCGAGGCATTCATTATTGAGGAGGCGGCAAACTTCGTGACAGCACACTACGAAGCCAAAAATCATCATTTGAATAATCAGAAGCCTCGGTACAATGCTGGCGACCCTAAAAAGGGTGGATCCAACCTCAACCTATTAAAGGGGATCTCGCACCAGCCGGTGCTTATAATTCCTTAACATTGGATGTCGAAGAATGTGCGGACCATTTCATTGTATATCTTCAACAACCTAATAAAAGTGTGGCCATACATCAAGTAAGTTCTCAGTACATTGTTTTGCAACTTCTAATTCCTTTGAACTGCTCTTATTCCCGGATAAATTTGATACAGTCGATACATCGCCAAATTATCTTTTGGAGCGGTGATCCAAAAGGATTCCATCGAAGAGTATGAGCTTCTGGCAAAGTATGGAGGCGGCTATCCTGGTTTCATCTCTTGGTTCAAACAAACGGTAATTTCCATTAGACCATTTCATTTCTTCGTCTAATTTGTGGCTAATGCAACAATCCCTTTCGTATTAAACTTGTAGGCTAATTCAGAGTTTATTGACGCCGAATTGAGACAAGTCGCTAATGGTTTTGACTTTAAGGTCCATTCATTTGACAAATACGACATCAACGGGTAACGCTTTCGTACCTATGGCAAAGAGCTATCGATGGCCGACTGGAAGTCTACAAATGGTTGTCTCTGCTATCGGCGAAGGAGATATCGCGTATTATGGAAGAGTTGAAGCAATTTATGAACTTGAATTCTATGGTGCAAACCTACCAAACCTCGTAGTCTTCAAATGTTATTCGTTCCAACCGAAGGAGACTAGAAGGACTCATGAACATATAGGCTAGTGCAAATCAAACAAAGCACCCATTTGGATGTGCCCGATGTCTATACTATGGCTCAACAGGCAACCCAAGTTTTCTATCTACCGTGGGCCTGTCAAAGTGATCCAAATCTCACTGGTTGGGATTTCGTTTATGAAATGCCGCCATGTGTTAGACCACCTCCCCCCAATGAATAGGATTATGAATCTCACATTAACCTAGACACATATTGTCGGTGGGAAATGACACCTATGGGATCACAAGAATCTCTACTACGGTTGCGGGGCATTGGGTCGTGAGAAGAGCGGGATCAGCAGTCAGTATGAGCACGCGGGTCGTTTACCCAGGTTCGGGCTGCAAGGATGCGTAACACCCTATTCCTGCTTTGATGTGTATATCAGTCTTGTTGGAGTTCTTGAGCTAGCTACAACAAGCGTAACTTGCCCAAGGGTCCGAATCCTCCTCCTGGATGCCTCGGGCCTCCTTTTATAGGCAAGGGGATCGTCACAGTTGCACACAGGAGGTGGCATCGGGGTACTGTGTTTAAGCCTATCGCTGTCATTACGGGACAAGACGCATTTAATGCACCTCTGACGTGTCCCCTTCCCTTTACGGCCGCTTCGCCCTGCCTTGACACGCGCCTGGGCCAGCGAGGTGGTCAGCGCCATGTAGGCTGGCTGGCTGCTGAGGTGGCACGATGGTAGGGCCTTCACGAAGATTTGCACGCCAGCACATAGGCATGCGCTGAGTTGGTCGAGAAGCCTCACACCGACACGCAGGCGCCTGCCCAGCTGGTGGGCTGGCAGCTGCATGGAAGCGGTGGTAGAAGCTTGGCGGGTGCGGGCCTGGCTGTTGTCTCGCGGACGTCCTCGGCAAGGGCCTTGCCGGGGCCCCGGCAAGGGTCTTGCCATGGCGTTGCGGTCGTCCCCGGCAAGGGTCTTGTCGGGGGTCTTGTGGGTTTCCTCGGCAAGGTTCTCGCCGAGGTTTGTCGTCTTCTACTCCTCTGATTTGAAGTGTTCCTTGTCTGCACAAAGATCTGCATGCCACCATGGAGGCGCCTCCCAAGCCTATGTCCCAATGTGGTTGGCGGTGTTGGAAAAATTGGGGCTCAAGGGTGGTGCGGTTCGCTGGTGTCGGGTAGGCTGCCCCGGCAAGGCCCTTGCCGGGGCCGTGGAGGCCACCCTGGCAAGGGTCTTGCCGGGGGAAACCACTTCGCCTTCTTGCTCTTTATGCTTCTGTCTTGGCGTTGCTTTGGCCGTCTTGCAGCTTTGATTCTGTGTCTCTGCCCTGCTTAAGTGTGGTCGTGGGCGCGGCTCTAACTGCCCATGCAATAATAAGGGCAACAAAGGAGCGCCCCTACTTTGGTACATTGACACATATGAAGGAGAATTCTTGCAAGAAACACTTCTTTCCAAAAAACATTTCAAGAACCTCTCTACTTCACCACAGAACATTAAAGTAGACAGCGACAATGAACCCGACTTCATCCTCAGCCAGAACAAGAAAAACCTAAACTATAAGAGGTTACTGCTGTGGATGACCTGTCAATTCTTGACCAATTACGTAGAGGTGCCCTTCCACATGATGATGCATTTATTAATGATGATGACGAGCACGATTACTGATAGTGATGATTATGATGATGATGCATTTATTGATCTCGAAGCATTTATTGAACCCGACAATCCAGATTATTATTAGGTATTCAATTTTTTATGTTGTGCTTGATTTATATAGTTCCTTGTATGATTGTATGATTTATATAGTTACTTGTATAATTTTCTTACTTTGTATGATTGTTTGTTACACATAGTGCCATGGTCTTAATATCCGTCCCCGTAAGCCCTCGCCCGCTTTATGATTCAGATGTGGTAAATTCTCTTTTATAACTATTTGTTGCATTTCGCATTTATGACAATTATGGCCATCAAGTTGACATAGAGATATTTTAATCTAGGAGGTATGTGAACCAGAATTTGCAACCAACCCTCTTGTCGAGAAGTTAAATTTAGTTTAAAAAGAAAAGGAGTATTTGAAAGAAAAAATTAAAAGAATTGAAGAATAGAATATGAAATTGGAGTTGTATGTTACCGATGTGGTCGATGATCACAAGATGAAGATGAATGCAACGCGCTTGAAGATGGATGCAATGCACTTGAAGATTAAGAAGATTAGAAAATATGTCATTGATAATGAGGCTTGGTATCATTATGTTGTTGGATCAATTGTTACCGTAGTTGCGATCCTTATCGCATTTGTTGTGAGAGGGTAAGTTTTCTCTAGTGTTTTGCTTAACAAATGCATACTTAGCTTACTTTCCTCCTAAATGGCATAATTACCTAAGTTAGACAAAAAATGAGCTATACTTAGCTTCTTCAGTTCATTTATGACATACTTAGCATACTTATGTCAAAAATAGCATGATAATCTTTGTTACCTCCAAAATGATATAGACTTAGGTTATTTTCCTCGAAAATGACATAATAACCTTACTAAGATCCAAAATGACCTATTTACCTAGCTTAGCTCTAAAATGACCAACACTTAGCACTTTTTCCTGGCTTAGCAATAAAATGGCACTTTGACCTACCTTAGTTATAAGAAGAAGAAGATAAAGAAGAGGAGAGGAGAAAAAGAAAGAGAAGAAAAAATGTTCTTCTTCTTCTTATTCTTCTACTTAGTCTTCTTCTTCTTCTAACTTTCTTCTTTCCCAATTTGCAGATTTGCTTTAGATGAGGAAGCTTGCGTTGATGTAGTCTACTCTTCTCTTTATGGTTCCTTCTTGTTTTGATTTTGTAGGATGAACAATGTGAAACTTGCTACCTATATATGTATGTATGGATGAAACCATTGTATGCTTGTTGTTGGATATGTTGGCTAGCTATATATATTGCATATGGACTTCTGATTTGCTATGTATATGTGTTGGATGATCATATCCATATGGCAGGGATATGATTTGGTATGTATATGTGTTGGTATGCTTGTCGAAAGTATTTTAATATGTGTGTGTGTGTATATACATGTGAAATTCTATGAAATTGAATGAATTTAAGAAAAAACTGAAAAAGCAGGGGCTATACAGGATCTTTGCGTCTACTGGTAGACAGCAAAGAGCTTTGTCATCAGCAAGCAGATGGCAAATATGCCACGTGTCAGCTACCTGTGCAACATAGGGGCAACGGGTTGGCTATTTGGTTGCTTTTCCATATGCTGGTAGACGACAAAGACCATTGCATCTTTGCTGTCCGCCAGCGGACAGCAAAGTAGCCAAATAGGCCAGCCCCCAGGTGCTGCCACGTGGCCTGCAATGCTGCTGGGAGACGACAAAGATGCATAGGTCTTTGTCATCCGCTGGTAGATGGCAAAGATGCAAAGGTCTTTGCTGTCTGCCAATGGACGGCAAATCACGCTGATAACCCCTTAATGGACCTAAGCTGACACGTGTGTCGTTCATGCCTTTGCCGTCTGCTGGCAGACGTCAAAGACCTTTGCATCTTTGCCGTCCGCCAGTAGAGGGCAAAGGTCCCTTTGCCATAGCCTGTTCAGCCGGACGTTTTGCCATTTGCTGGCTGATGGTAAAGGCCTTTGCCGTCTGCCAGGCATGCCTTTGCCTTCAGCCATGGCAGACAACAAAGTTCCTGACTCCTGTAGTGATGACATAATGTAGACAGTAAAACATCAATCAATATGACGAGACACAATCATTTTATCTGTAGTGGAAATAATACATTACATGTGCTGTCCCCTTCTGTCACTGGGATATGGAAAGCCACTAGATTAGAACCCACTATAGAGCACCACTCCCTCTAAAGAAAAACCCATCTAACCTGGACAATGAAGATAGATAAATCGGAGAGCATGCAAACTTTTTAATTATACAGAAAGAAAACCTCAAAAGATCAAGTTGAATTTAGTGAACAATCTGATCATAATGTGACAATTCATCATATTCCATGAATTACATCAAATTGATCCCGATCATGGGAGGCACCTCACATGCACTTGGTATTGAAGATCAGAGAGAGACACACACACACACACACACACACACACACACACACAGAGAGAGAGAGAGAGAGATAGGGAGAGAGAGAGAACCATCTCGCTACTGCTATGGACCATAATATCCTAAGGGAACTAATCACACATGGTCATGGAAGCAACAATGTTGACAAAGAAGCCTTCGGTTGTCAGCCCGATACGTCCATTTTGCATGATGTTTAACTACTATTATTTATAGTGTTTTTATCAATATTTGTCTTCATGAAGTGTTTCTAATGTCTTTTCTCTCTTATTATAAAAGATCTACATGAGGAGGGAAATTGCCGGCAGCTAGAATTCTAGAGCTAAAAAGAGCTACAGCGGGGATAGCAATTCTCCAAAGGTACAAAAGAACTAAAAATTTAAGTAGATTTATTTTGGAAATAATAAATAATAATTGAAGAAGAAACACATCGAGGGGCCCCACCAGTGAGCCACAAGCTTAGGTAGCGCGCCCCCTGTGAGCTTGTGGGCCCACCAGTAGGTCTCCGTGTCCCATGTTCCCCTATATGAAGCCAATTTCCCTAGAAAAAATGAGAAGAAGACTTGGACGAAGCACCGCTGTCTCAAGGGGGAAATCGAAGCCATCGACATCACCAACGGTCCTATCATCATGGGAGGAGTCATCTCCACCAACATCTTTATCAGGACCTTCTCATCTCAAACCCTAGTTCATCTCCTATATTCAACCTTTGCCTCACAACCTCAGATTGGTACATGTGGGTAGTAGTGTTGATTACATCTTGTTGTTGATGCTAGTTGGTTTATTTGGTGGAAGATTATATTTTCAGAGCCTTAATCATATATTATACTCCTCTGATCTTGTACATGAATATGATTTGTGAGTAGTTACGCTCTATGATTATATTGACAAAGGCTTCACTATTGAAGATTTCCAAGATCGGAGTACCCCTCCTCTTCCTATTAGTGAACCAACCACTGATCTTCTGCATCTTAAGCTTCGCAAACTACTTGAGGAATCTGAAGCCACAACACCGACAGAGAAACCTACCGAAGTCAATGTGCTATCTCGTGTTCCTCATGTGGCTGCCCCCAATATGCCCTGGTCTTCTCAGCCCCAAGTTGTTATCCCTGAAGAAAATCTTCTGCTGTTGAAGATGAAGCCGATCCAGTCACTTCTGAAGACGAAGTCACCTCGAACAGTTTTTCTGGAGATGCCACCGAGTGAACCAAGTTCTGCAATTTTTGCACTCATGTTATTCATCACATTTTTTACACTAGCTAATAAAAGGGGGGAGAGTTACACCGAGTCTCGATAGATTTTCTTTTTGTGTTTCTTCGGTTTGGTTTCATGCAAGATTGAAACTTCTAGTCTAAACTTATATGCTCTAAGTCGTAAAACTTTTGTGATGTAGTACTAATAACCCTGCCTGCTGCACTATTTCTCTTGAAGCATTTGTTTTGCAGGTTGAATTATTATCGGAAGTTATGAATGATTGCACTACAATCTCGATGGTTTATATAACATTAGTGCGAATCATTGACTCGAATGATTGAAGTTTCCTCTATATACTTCACTATTTGCACGGCAATTAATCTCATATCTTTATCCCCGCATACATTTAGGGGGAGTCTATTTCATCATCGATCAAAGTAACACTTATTCACTCTCGCTGGAATTATTTATCACTTATCTATCTGCACTATGATTATTATCTGTTTTGTCAACAACCGTCCAAAAAGGGGGAGATTGTTGGTGCAATAATTTGCCTTCTTATGTTTAGGAGTTTGTTGACATAAACAGTATGGGACTTATGTGGTTGCTAGTGCACATAGAGTAACAGGTCCCCGGAAACAAGAGGAGTTTGATTCAAACGACGAAGATAATCCCCTGCATAGGAGTGAAGGTTATCACCGAAGATTATGAAACAAGAGTGACCCTCAAAAATTGCTGACATGAAGAAATTGGTTCGATGCCTATCCAAAGGAAGTGATTGCGTCTGAGAAGATTGAATACGAAGTGAAGACGTAACATTTATTGCGTTGTTTATCTTCTCTTTTTAGAGTCGCAGGACCACCGTACTATTAAGAGGGGTGTAGCATTCAAAACTTTGATTCTCCGATGCTAAACCCAAATCCTATGGAAGTTGTGAGTGAGATCTCTTTGTGTTCTGAGCAAATACTTTCCAGCAGGAGACTGTGATCTTTTTCGCTAGGAGAGATTTGTCTCTGACCGAGGAGTTAGCATTACTTGTTCCTCAAGTAATGTTTTCGTTGCTCCAAAATCCTACCATTGTGAACGTGTCGGTTGGCCATTGGCTGGACCGCGTGTCCAAAATGGTTATTTTCCACCATGGAAGGTTGCGGCTATAAATAGCCACCCCGCACTGGCGTTGTCCTGTGGCTGCTCCATTTGATTGTGAGAAGATTTTTGAGCAACCCCCTCTCCTGAGTGATTTGAGTTTAATATCCACCAAGAGAAAACCCCATAGCCAAAAACTTAGATAGTGGTTCAGCATCACTCGAATCTAGGTCCAGTATACTCCTCTTGTTACTCTTGAGAGCTGCAAACTCTATAGATGGTTAGGTGCCAATTTCTTCAAAGACCAAGAGTAATTGTGGTTCTCGAAGAAGAAGTCTGTAAAGGTTTGGAGATCACCTCAAGTATCTACCACGAGTGATTGGCATAGGCGGACGAACCAATTGTCAAGGAGAATAGGGTGAAGAGAATTTATCTTCTGTGTTAAATCAGAACTCCTCCAACCAGACGTAGTCCTTGTGCAGAAGGGCGAACTGGTCGAACAAATCCCTTGTCGCCATCGAGCATCACAGGTTACCTCGGCTTCTGCTCTTTACATTTGAACTGTTTCTATCATGTGATTTGTCTCAATGCATGCTTCTAGTTTCCATTCGTTAGTTTATATTCGCTCAATGTACACTATTTACATTCGCTCCACTGCTGGGTTATGAGAGTTTTGATTTTTCCAAGGAAAAATTTAAACTCCCATTCACCCCCTCTGGTAGACATACTTCGTTCCTACAATTGGTATCAGAGTAAGGTACTCCTTGACTCTGCTCATTTTGGTATAACCACCTTGGAGTTTAAGTATGTCTTTAGTGAGCTACAAGTCGCACCTCAAGATACCCATCTTTGGTGCGATGGACTATCCCTTCTGGAAGGAGAAGATGAAGATGCGTCTTTGATCTATTGATGACGATATGTGGAACATGGTGCAGAATGGATACATGATTGAAGTGCCTCAAGTACCCACTGACTGCGAGAAGAAAGTCGTTTAGATGGACGCTCAAGCGAAAGATGAAATTGGTGGCCATCTCTCTTGTGCTCAATTTCTTCGCTATCGTCAGTGTGAAACTGCAAAGGAATTGTTGGACATTCTCGAAAAGATAGTTGAGGGTGTTTCAACTCAGAAGAAACTCGCATTGGTACTCTTCGGGCGAAGTTCAACTGGCTCAATCGAATAGGAAATGAAAGCTGCCAACAAACTTTCGATCATCTGAGTGACATTGCAAAAGAGGTGCAAGGTCTCAGTGCCAAAGACATCACTGATCATGAGGTTGTAAAGAAACTGCTCCAATATTTTGACAGCTCATTCGACACACTAGTTCTGATGATAAGGGAACAAGATGATTTCAAAGTTCTCGACTCTGCTGATATCATGGAAAGGCTAAACACCCACGAGGAACAAGAAGAATTGAAGAGAGAGCTCTATGAATCAAGTCACCACAAAGGTCATGCTCTCAAGGCTGTAGCTGATTCTTCCTCGGAAGGAAATGCCGAAGAAGATTCAGATGACCCATAAAGGATCAGCAAAAATCTCATATTAATCATTAAAAGATTCCAGTGTCTTCACAGGAAAAACTAGTTCCAAAAGAAAGTGTCCTGCAACTCTGGTTGTTCAAAATCTTCATCAAAGCCTATTGGAGATTACCTCCTTCAAGTGCAAAAAGCCATGTCATTTCATTTTGGACTGCCCTCTCTGGGAAGCTAAAGTCCATGCCAGTGGAAGATATGATTCAGGAAACTACCAAGGCAAATGCAAGAGCAAAAACTACGACTCCGATGATGAGAAGAAAACGAAGAAGTTCTTCAAGAAGAGCTCTGCCTCAAAGTCTTCGTCAAGATATTCCTCAAGGAATCCCTCCAATTCCTCCTCCAACCACAAAGAATACCTCTCACAAGGCCAATGCATACATCGGCAAGGAGATGGACTCCGATGAAGAAGAGTCATCTGACTCCAAAGAAGCTGATGAATCTGATGAGGATTCTGACTCCGGCATGGCTGGTATAGCATGTGCCTTCACCCCTGGATCATACTTCTTCAGGAATCATTCAAGCGACGATGAATCTCCTGCATACTGCTTCATGGACAAAGCTTCTAAAGAAAAGGTATACTCCAAACATCACAAGATTCACTCAAGTGATCAATATTCTCTGGATGAGGATGGCCATGCTAAACAGATCAAAATTGCAAATGTACAACAAAACTCTCTTGAGAAAATTGAGAAAACCCTCAGGAAATCTGAAGGGTTGTTGGTTGAGGAAATGGAGAAAAACCAGTCATCCACAGAAGAGCATTACGCTCTCATGTCACGATCAAAAGAACTGTCAAATCGTCATGATTTTCTGTCGGCCGACCATGAGAGATTGACTTAAGGATACTTGAAAAGGAAACAGGAACTCGAGTCGCTGAGAGAGGCTCATGATGACTTGATCGGAGAAAATTCACATCTCACCCAACAACTCAAAGAGAACCCTGAAGTGTTTGTACCACCTTTCTTAAAGTGCCCTGAACACAGTAATGCTGAATCAAATTCTGAATCTTCTGTGAATGCTAACTTCTCTGTCGAGGAAAATGGTTCTGTGTCTAATGAAAATGCTAGGTTGAAGGATCTTATCCGGACAGGAATGTTCAAGTCTCTCAAAGGGCATCAAACCCTTTGTTATGTTCTGAAGAAATCCGTTCTTCACAAAATCCTAGGAAAGAAGGTATCGACTTCAAAAAGAAACTGAATGAAAAGGGCTCCTACTGGGAACTTAATCAATATCCTCTGTCGGATATCGAGTTCCGGCAAAACCCTTAAGGTTCGAACTCTGGGGTGCGCACAAAGATCTTCTCCGTACCGATCCACGCCCCAAAACCTCGCCGCGATTCTAAGCTAGCACGATGAGCAACACAAGGGACACGAGGTTTATACTGGTACGGGCCACCGTTGTGGTGTAATACCCTAATCTAGTGTATGGTGTGGTGGATTGCCTCTGGGGCTGATGATGAACAGTACAGTGGAAGAACAGCCTCGCGAGGGGTGTTCTTGTGGTGGTGTGCTTGGAGAGGAATTGCTCCGTCTGTGTCGGCTCTAGGTGAGATCCAGATGCCTTCTACTTTGGTGGCTATATCTATATATAGATGCCCTAGTCCTCTTCCCAAATATTGAGTGGGAAGGGAGCCAACAATGGCCATTTTGAAGGGGGACAGCTAGTACAAGCTGTCCTGACTAAAGTTGGTCTTCGACTGCCAAAGGCACTGGTGATGACGCTGTCTTGGGCTCCACCCTGATCTCTGTCCTGCCGCTCTGCTGGTCTTGGTCTCATTGTACCGATATGGAAACCTTTGCCTGATGCCTCGATACTCCGAAACAAGTACACTGCGCAGGCTGGCACCCGCCTGGTCTTGATCGTCATGGCTTGCGTCACGAGCACCTCACGAGGTACTCCTTGCCTTGATCTCTCCGCCTCCTCGCGAGCCTGCCTGGTGAGGCCGCCCCTGAGGGAGCCTTGTGTCATCTGCCCCGTGAGGCTTGGCCCCTCGCGAGGGTCTTGGGCTTAGGTTGATGAAGACGGGCCGTATTGGGCCACTGCTCGAGCCACGCCGCAGGCCGCAGGCAGGCAAGTCTAGGGACCCCCGTTCCAGAACACCGACAGTAGCCCCTGGGCCCAAGGCGTGCTTGGACTTGGCTTAGCAGCGAAGCCAAATGGCAAGTGCGGAGCGCCCTGGGCCCCAATAGCCTGCGGCCTTGGTCGATGCATGGTGGTTGATTGGACGTAGGCGTCTCTGCTTCCCCATGCTGCCTCGGTAACTGCCTGATTTGACGAGTCCCTGCTGCAGGCAAAAAGAGTCATGATTACCTGTGATCGTGGAGGCCGATGGTTGGCCTCCTCTGCACTATTAGTACGGAGAGGCGTGAGCCCCCGTTGTCCATCTCTTCTTGCTCCACTTGCTTCTTCTTCATTGCTCCTCCTCCGTCTTGCCGCCAATGGCACCGATCCGCCGGTTCTCATCCGAAGAGAAAGGAAAGGCACCCCGGGAGATCCCCGACCTGCTCCCGCTGAAGAAGCGTCCGGTCCCTGACCGCCGTGACGAGGTTGCAAGGCCGGAGATGTCGAGGCCTTGGTACGAGCGCCCTCTTCCTGGGTTTCCGCTACCCCTGTACTCCTGGGCCGAGGGCCCCGGAGAAAGGGACGGTGAGCGACACCGCCCGCGTTGCTGGCGAGGCCGACGAGCCTTGGAGGTGCGCGCCGTTGCTCCTGGAGTCCACGCCGTGGACTCCTCTCGCGAGCTCGTGCTCCATGTTGTGATGCCTCCAAGCTCCTGGATCCGCTTTACTCCATTATCCACCTTCGAGATGCAGCCGAGGGGGCCTCTCGAGCTTTGGCTGCAGCACGCCGACTGCGGTACCCCGGCGACCAGAGCGGAAGTTGAAGTCGTTGCTCCGGGCAAGGTCTACATGATCCGAGGCTGGGGCGAGATCACCCGGGTCTGCCAAACAGGGGGTGCCCTCGTGATTCATTTCGAATACGATGGCGCCTCCTTGATGCTCTTCAAGGTCTTCGATATAGAAGGCCGCCGGCTGGAGTGCTGCCCCAGAGGGGGCAGCCAGGACATCGATGTGGAAAGGGCTAGGCCTACCACTCGCTTCCCCAATGGCTCCTCTGGCAGCAGTGGCGATGCTTGGGAGTCCAGCGACTCTCCCGAGCTCTTCGCGACTCCGAAGACTAGCGACGACAGCTACACGCCCCCAAGCTCACGTCGTGCCCGGAGCAAGGCTGCTGTGTCAGGCCGTCGGCACGGCTGATCTGGATGGGGTTGGCGTCGGCCACCTGTGGCCCACTGTTGATGATGGCGCCAGCCGCAGAGGCACCCGTAGTTAGGGCTCCTTAGGATTCGCACCTTTTGTTTCCTGCGAGGAATTGAGAAAACACCCCGTGGGGGCATCTAAAGGGTCCGCAATGTCTTTTGTTGATATTATCCTTATTATGAAATGATGCAAATGCATGTCCTGTTCTGGCTCAGCTCCTCCTTTCTAACCTCGCGACGACTTGGTGCTCTACGCTAACAGGTCCCGGTCCCCAGGCAGGCTTCAGCCGTCGCTGGTATGCCAGGTCGCGATGCCGTGGACAAGGCCAGGAGGTGAGCGGCCCGAGGTCCAGTAAGAGCCCCTGGGATGCAATGCTCAGGAGGTCCCCTTTAGCGCTCAAGCAGCCGCTGAAAGGTGAGAACGGAAGGCAACATCACCGTCACAGAGCCGCATTAAGTGGAGGTTTTGTGTCGCGTCAATCAGCTATTCCAGGGGGGAGACTTATCTCGAGAGCATGGGGTTGTTCATTCGCGAGGCGTCGGTCTTGCTGTCTACAGCAGGGATGTAGCTGGGTTAGGCCTTCGCGAGCTTCCACTCTCTTCCCCGCACTCTCATTCGTGCTCTACATCCTCAGGTCCCGTCCTTCGAGCGAGCTCAGCCGCCGCTGGTATGCCAGGTCGCGAAGCCGTGGAGAAGGCCAGGGGTGAGGGATGGAGAGCCAGTAAGAGCTCCTGAGTCGCGATGCTTAGGAGCCCCCCTTTTAACACGCAAGCGGATCCTGTGGGCAAGAGAGAAAGAGATCTCGCGATGCCTCCCGTTTTAGGCCTCAGGAAGTCCCTGTAAACCAACATGAGAAAAGAGTGGGTTGCCATTATGATTGCCGGCCGGCCATTGGTTGCTCCGAGAGAGTGGTGAGGGCACTGAGGGCCTGGTGAGGTGGCGCTTGCGGGGCTGCCGCGGTCTCGAGCTCGACCACTCAGATTTGCCGATGTTGCAGGGACGGACCCATGCACAAGCACCGTGCCAGCGCGAGCGGCTCCAAAAGTACGTGTCAATCGGGCAGGCGATTATCATAGGTAGGTTAGGCATGAAAGGCAAATCAGCTCAGATAATGCAGGAAGGATACATGCCACTGGGTCAGGTCCAAGCGGCTTAGGGATGATGCAGCCCGAGGGGCGCCCTCAGCAAGGTAAACTAAAGACATACGCAAAAGGGATACATGCCACAGGGATAGACCCACGCGACTTGGGGTGGATGCAGCCCTGAGGGCGCTCCCAACATAAATGAACTCGAAAGATGTCACCTGGTACCATTGTAGAGGGGGTGTTGGAGTAGTTGAAGGTATGCGGTGAAGGGACCGACCCTCACGAGCCACCGGAGCCCTGAGCCTCGGGAGGCTCTGGGGGTCCAGGTGGTTCCTCGAGGACCATCTCCATCTCCGCCAGGACTGCGTGGTGCCTGCCCTCCTGAGCTGCCAAAATGCTCCGCAAATGACGGTGATGGGTGGCAGCCGTGTTCGGCAGACTGAAAGGCATGCAAACGTAGTTGTGCGGTGGACCATTGCAGCGTCCCACGCATGAAGGCCAGAGGCGCTCCTAAGACGCGGCTCGGCTGAGCCCTGGGTAGTCGATGTAGATGCGCAGCCCGCCGTCCTCGCCTAGATGGGGAGCTACGCCAGGTAGGCGGCGATCGCCGCGTATGACTCTTGATTCTTGAAGCTCCTGAGTGGCCTTGGTGATGAACTCCTCAGGGTTGGGCCTTCCTTGGCCCATGCCTTCCTGAGGGAAACATGCTACGAAGCACACCTCCAAGTGGTGCCCGAGCGCCTCCCTCGTGATCTTGGCAAAGTCTGAGACCCTCCAAAAGAGAGCCCCCGAGCCCTGCCCGAGGAGGGCGCCGGGCGCGCCTTCCTATGCAATGGAGGGAGGCGCCCCTTGCACGGGCGCGGATTCTGATGCGACACCTCCAGAGATTCCAACCTCCTGAGGCCTTGAGCTGGGTGATGTCTTCTTCTTCTTGGGAACTGCCTCGGGAGGGTTCTCACTCCTGTTTTCTGGGTCCTCGATTGATGCAGCTTGGAAGGCACGCTCAAGGGAGCACACCGCATCCTTCTCTTTGTAGGGGACTGTGATGATTCCGCCGCTTCCCGGCATCTTGAAGACATTGTAACCATGGTGAGTTACCGCCATGAACTTGGCCAGGGTCGGATACCCGAGGATGGCATTGTATGGCAAGCGAATGTGGGCAACGTCAAAGTCGATGAGCTCTGTGCGGTAGTCCTTGCGCTGTCCGAAAGTGACAGGGAGGCGAACCTGCCCTATTGGAGTAGTGGAGCCATCAGTAACTCCTGAGAAAGGCTTGGTTGGCTGAAATTGGTCATAGGGCACTTGAAGGTTGTTGAAGGTCTCGACGGACAGAACGTTGAGTCCTACGCCACCATCGCTGAGAGTCCTGGTAACTTGCACGTTGCTGATGATTGGGGAACAGAGCATTGGGAGGATATCAGCCGTAGAGGCACAGTTGAGTTGATCCGCTGAGCTGAAAGTGATGGTGCACGTGGACCACCTGAGAGGGCGCGTGGCCTCGAGCTTGGGGAGGATTGCATTCACCTCGCGAGCAAACTGCTTGAAGATGCGCTGAGAGGCTGGGGCCTGGGCACCGCCCAGGATGCAAGCGATAGCACGTGGCTCCTGGAAGCCCCCAGCCCCCTCGTCCTAGTGGTGGTCGTCATTCCTTCTTGGCGGTGGCGGCAGAGGAGGAAGGCCTGCATTGCCCTGCGGGCGATCCTCGCGAGGACGGTCACGCCACTCCTGGCAAGGGCTTCGGTCGTCCCATCGTCCTCCACCTCTTCCTCCACCTCGGCCGTAGCACCGGTCGTTGCGCTTGGGGCATCGACTGATGCGTCCTTCTCGAACGGCTCTGAGCTCCTGGCATTCGTTGGTATTGTGAGTGTAGAGGTTGTGGTAGGCGCAGAACCGGTTGCCCTTGGACGACTCTGGCTGGTCCCTGCCGCGCTTCGTGTCTGGTTCTGCTGCGAGCACAGCTGCTCCCTTGCGCTTCAGGTCCTTGGCCTTGGCTTTCTTCTCTTCTGGGTCAGCAGCTGGAAGCTCGAGGAGGGAGAGGCGCCCCTCCTCAGCTCTTGCACACTTGGTCGCCAGGTTGAACAGCTCTAGAGATGTGCACAGGTCCTCGTGGATGGAAAGCTCATCCTTCATCTTGATGTCATGGACGCCGTCAGAGAACGCTGAGATGATGGCCTCCCGAGTCACCTTGGGAATCTTGACGCGAGCACAGTTGAAATGCTGAATGTACTTCTGCAGGGTCTCTCCCGGCTGCTGCTTGATGCGGCGCAGGTCACCCACGACCAGAGGGCGGTCGCGAGTGCCCTGGAAGTTGTCGATGAAATGGCTGCGCATCTTGTCCCAAGAGGAGATCAAGCCGGGAGGTAGGTTCAGGAGCCAAGTGCGGGCACCATCCTTGAGCGCCATGGGAAACCAGTTCGCCATGACCTTTTCGTCTCCGTTGGCTACCTCGATGCCCAGCTCATAGAGCTGCAGGAACTCCGTGGGGTCCGCAGTGCTGTCGTAGCGAGGAGGCAGATCCGGCTTGAACTTGCCTTGCCAGGCGATGCTGCATAGCTCGGTGGTGAAGGCGCGGCAACCTGCTGTTGCCACCGGATCTTTTTGCAGACACGGGGCCTGCTCTTGATGGTTCTCGCGCGCCGCTGCTTGGGCCAGCATGGGGTCTTGGCGTGCTGGTGCAGGGATGCGGTCTTGACGTGCCGGAGCAGGGAGCACGCGAGCGCCTTCTTGGGGCCGAGGGATTTTTGGGCAGCTCCTTTATTGTCGCGCAGGCACTGGACGCGGTGGGTCTCGTCCAGGGGCCATGCACCTTGGAGCCAGGGTGCCTTCTTAGGGAGTAGGTGGCGGACACACCTCCTGAGGTGCATTGCCCATGCAGGACGGCGGGCAAAGCAGCGAGAGGGATGGCACAGGGGAGCCTCCTGCGGCGCTAACGAGCTCGGTGATGCGAGCGAGCAACTCCTCGTAGAGGTCATCGACGGGGCGGTAGTGCAGGAGCTCACGTGCCAGGGGCAAAGTGGCCTGCGCGTCCATGGGAGCGCGACGAGCGTGAGACGATGAACCGACTGGTGTTAGCGACGGAGTGGCGGTGCGGTCTTCCCGCCGCACAGAGGGGTGCAGTGAAGATGCTTGCTGCTTGTTCGCCGACGGGACGGTGGCGGCGTTGGCGGCGGGCGACGGAGAACGACGAGGAGGCCCACCGACAGGAGCCATCTGGGCGACGCGGGCAGCGAGAGCAGCCCGATGCTAGGCGCGAACTCGGCGAGCGTCTGCCATGGATGCGATGAAGCGATGGAATGTAGAACAGCAGAAAGAAGATTCCGGCGCACCCCTACCTGGCGCGCGAAATGTCGGATATCAAGTTCCGACAAAACCCTTAAGGTTCGAACTCTGGGGTTCGCACGAATATCTTCTCCCAATCGATCCACGCCCCAAAACCTCGCTGCGATTCTAAGCTAGCACGATGAACAACACAAGGGACACGAGGATTATACTGGTTCGGGCCACCATTGTGGTGTAATACCCTAATCCAGTGTGTGGTGTGGTGGATTGCCTCTGGGGCTGATGATGAACAATACAGTGGAAGAACAGCCTCGCGAGGGGTGTTCTTGTGGTGGTGTGCTTGGAGAGGAATTGCTTCGTCTTTCTTGGCTCTAGGTGAGATCCAGATGCCTTCTACTGTGGTGGCTATCTCTATATATAGAGGCCCTGGTCCTCTTCCCAAATATTGAGCGGGAAGGGTGCCAACAATGACCATTTTGAAGGGGGACAACTAGTACAAGCTATCCTACCTAAAGTTGGTCTTCGACTGCCAAAGGCACTGGTGATGACGCCGTCTTGGGATCCACGGTGCTCTCCGTCCTGCCGCTTTGCTGGTCTTGGTCTCATTGCACCGATATGGAAACCTTTGCCTGATGCCTCGGTACTCCGCGCCTGCGCTTGCCCCCTTTGCACCAAAGAGGAAACGAGGACACTACGCAGGCTGGCGCCCGCCTGGTCTTGATTGTCATGGCTTGCGTCATGAGCACCTCGCGAGGTACTCCTTGCATTGATCTCTCTGCCTCCTCGTGAGCCTGCCTGGTGAGGCCACCCCTATGGGAGCCTTGTGTCGTCCGCCCCACGAGGCTTGGCCCCTCGCGAGGGTCTTGAGCTTAGGTTGATGAAGACGGGCCGTACGGGGCCACTGCTCGAGTCACGCCGCAGGCCGCATGCAGGCAAATCTAGGGACCCCCGTTCCCAGAACACCGACATCCTCGCACTGTGTGGGTGCCTACAAAGAGCAAAAGCTCGGTCTAACTTTGCTTTCAGGATATGACTCTCCTATCCGTTAATACTCTTATGATGATTCTCTGGACAACTATAAGATATTGAAAAACCAACATGGTGAAGCTTTTGCTCGCTATGTTGGACCAAATAGCAGGAATTGCCCCCCAAAGAAAGCTATTTGGGTGCCAGGAAAACTATCAAAGCATTTCCTCTTACTACTTTACTAACCACGTAGGAAGAAAGTGTGCTCGTTACTTCCTTAAGCAAGTTCGACAGAATGAGTACATGCATATACATCTGGAAATAATTTAAATGCCAATTCTTTTGATTATGCTCGCACTTCCTGAAGTAACAATTATGGTTATCGAAAGAAATCATATCCTGCTCACTCTATTGTTTCAAAGGCACCTGCAAATATGTGGGTAGTTAAGAAAGCCTAATTCTTCTGCAGGACTATGTCTCTGGGTGTACCGAGTGGATATTGGATAATGGATGCAGTTGTCATATGACCGGAGACAAGTCATTGTTTATCGACCCCAACTTAACTGATTCATCACTGAAGTATATTACTTTTGGCGACAACAAGAAAGGAAAGGTAATTGGGTTACATAAAATTGCTATTCCAAAGAGAAATCCATTGATGATGTTTTACTTGTCCAGTCTCTTGGATTCATTTTGAAGTCAGTTGGTAAGCTTTTTGATCTAGGCATGCTAGTTCTATTTTCCATATCCAAATGCATCATCTTTATGGCTTCTGACAATTCCTTCGTCTTTGAGGGAATTCCAAAGGGTGATTTATATATTGTGGATTTCTCTAAGGGTCCCTCCGTCCAAGCTTGTTTGCTTGCAAAAGCATCCGAAGGATGGCTATGGCACCAAAGACTTGGTCATGCAGGTATGAGAAATTTGCAGACTCTAGTGAATAAAAATCAACTCCGTGGCATTCTTGATGTAAAATTCGACAAGGATCGTCTCCGTGGTGTGTGTGAGGCTCGTAAATTTGCCAAGAAGCAGCATTCGTCAAGAACTATTGTGACCACAACAATACCTCTGGAAATTCATCATATGGATTTATTCGGACGTCAAAACTATGCATGTTTTAGAGGCATTCATTATGTCTGGTTATTGTTGATGATTCCTCTCATTACACTTGGGTATTCTTTATCAAAGAAAAAACATGCACCCAAAACATCTTTAAAAGATTCGCCAAGAAGGCCCAAAATGACTATGATGTGCGAATTAAGCATGTCAGAAGCGATAATGGTACTGAGTTCAAATATACTCATATCAAATATTTTCTCGACGAAAATGGTATAAATCATGGAGTTGTTGAGAGAACTATGATCAGTGAGTATATAACTAATATTCGCTTCAGGGATGATGCTATTAACACTGTTTGTCATGTTGTGAATCGTGTTTATCTTCACAAATTCCTTAAGAAAACTTCGTATGAGCTTATCACTAGCAAGAAACCAAATGTTCCTTATTTACATATTTTTGGTGCACCCTCCTATATTCGTGATATGAATCATAATTCCAAGTTTGCACCTAAGACACATGTTTTCTTCTTGGTTATGGATCGAACTCGCATACTTATCGTGTCTATAACTCTCACCACGGGAAAGTTATGGAAACAGTAAATGTGCAGTTTGATGAATCTAATGGCTACCAAAAGGAGCACCTGCCTAATGTGATAGATGAACCATCAATTTCGGATGCTATTCAGCAAATGACCATTGGGAGCGTCAGGCCAATTGAAGGAATTGTACCTGAGTCTTCCGTTGATGATGCCCCGATGACTCAAAGCAGAACTCATCAAGCCAATGCCAAAGAAAATGCCACTCCGAACACAAATGGCAACCAGAATGCAAATTCCAATCAAAATGGCAATCCCGATGGAAATGGCGTAACAAATGCTAATCCCGATGCTGATGCTGAGGAAAATGAAAATGATCCTCAAGATAAAAATCCTCACCCACGAGTGGCTAGTCAAGTTGACCCCTCATTAATCCTTGAAGATCTCGAGAATCTAGGTTATCGACCTACAACTCGTTGTCGCACTCCTTTGGCTAACTATTGTGGCAGTTTCTCCTTTGTCTCCTTGACAGAACCTACCAAGTATGAGGAAGACATGAATGATCCCGATTGGATGAATGCCATGCAAGAAGAGTTGGTCCAATTTGAATTGAATGTTGTATGGGAATTGGTTGATAAAACCAAATCCTAAGAAGCACACTATCATCAGCACTAAATGGATATTCCAGAATAAGCAAGATGAAAATGGCATTGTTGTGAGAAACAAAGCACGTCTTGCTGCTCAAGGGTATACACATGTAGAAGGTATTGATTTTGGTGAAACATTTCCTCTTGTTTATCGTCCTGAGGTAATTCAAATACTTCTCGCTTATGCACATTACAATAATATCCTGCTTCATCAAATGGATGTGAAAAGTGCTTTCCTTAATGGTGAGATTGATGAGGAAGTATCTGTTAGGCAGCTATCAACATCAAAACCGGCAGATCTCGGGTAGGGGGCCCCAAGTTGTGCGTGTGAGGATCAATGGTAACTATGGAGAAGGGAGACAGTGTTTACCCAGGTTCGGGCCCTCTTAATGGAGGTAAAACCCTACCCCTGCTTGATTATATTCGAGGGTATAGGGGTCACAAGAGTTGATCTACCTCGAGATCGACTCAGCTAACCCTAGATAGCTATCCTAGCAATGTTGTGATCCTGCCTCCGATCTAACCCTCTGGTGTATATAGACACCGGAGGGGTTTAGGGTTGTACAAAGTCGGTTTTACATAAAGGAATAGCATATACGGACACCTATACTTGTCATCCACGCATGTGAGAGTCCCCACCGGACACGAGAGATAATCTTCTGTCTTGTATCCTGACGGCCCATCAGTCCAGCCCACATCAATAGACCGGACGATCTGAGGATCCCCTAGTCCAGGACTCCCACAGTAGCACCTGAACCAGTCTTCAATGATGACATATTCAGCATTCAGATTGTCTTTGGCATTGCAAGGCGGGTTCTTTAAAGAGTGCACATCGGCTTTCCTCCGTAAAAGAATTGTATCCTGCTTTTCACAGTAAATACAACCCTTAGCCGCGAAGGAAGGATATATAAAAATTGAGAACAGTGTCTTTTACTAACAACTTTTCCTGACAAAGCGTCAGACTTGACCTTTCGGTATTTCTAACCATTTTCACACCCCGTGTTCCGTGTTTCGAGCCACGCCTCATTGGCACGTCCTGTCAAATAGAGATCATGCCCACTTAATACGGGATTGCATATCAATGATATTTTGGTAATCCAACCATTTGCGGCGCATGCCTTCATCGGGAATAGGCAAGATTCAAGGCTCGAGTGGGGGGAAATTGGCATTTTTACTGCCTATAAGAGGAAAATGGACCCCGACTTTCCACCTCATGCCTTCGCATCTCCTGAGCCTTCCAATCTCCCAAGCTCTCTACGCCCGCAAAGTCTCCGCCTTTCTCACCACCACCACCACCTACTCCGACGATGGCCGAAGCTGGCTCGAAAGGCAAGTGGGAGGCCTCCTCCGTGACGGAGAAGGAGATAACAGATATCCAGAGTGTGGGGTACCTCACCGCCGATATGAAGCACCGGCTTCCCCCTGAAGGTCAAGTCATTCCCACTCCCGAGCCCGGCAAATGGGTCGTATTCCTTCCCCACTTCCCTAGAAGGTCGGGTTTTCCACTCCACCTTTTCGTCCGCGGACTCATTTACTACTACGGGCTTTATTTTCATGATCTAGCCCCAAACTCATTCCTGCACATATCGTCGTTCATAGTCATGTGTGAGGCTCTCCTCCGTGTCTGGCCACACTTCGGCCTCTAGCTCAAGGTTTTCAACGTGAAGCCAAAAGTGATCGACGGGCAGCACGCGGACTGCGACGGAGCTATGATTAGCAAGTTGTTGAACACCACATGGCTAAAGGGGGCCTTTGTGGAGACCATGAAGATCTGGCAATAGGAGTGGTTCTATATTACCGAGCCGCGCCACACTAATTGGGCGGCCATTCCGAAGTTCAGATCCGAACCCCCCATGAGGCTCACCTCCTGGAACACGAAGGGCCTTGACTGGGGATCCCAGACGGAGGTGCTGGTGCTGCATACGCGCATTACCAACGTGCTGGGGAAAAACGCCGGTCTAACCAACATGGTACAGATCATGCTCTTTCGCCGCATTCTCCCCTGCGAGCGCCGAGCCTCCCCCATGTTGGAATTTAAGCCGGAGGATCCACGGATGCTGCAGCACTTCCTCCGCACCACGCACGAGGGAATGTGGAAACTGCTCTTCAAGGCGCAGAACAGCCGCTGGCCCATGGAGACCGAAGACATCAGCCTCAACTTCACGTATCCAGCCTCTCCAGTAAGTATTCGATATCTCCAAAGACATACCTAGTATATATATTCGATCTATGCCGAACTCATCGAACCATCTTTCATTACAGGGCCAGACCAAGAAGTCGGAGCGGATCAAGTGTCCGGTTCCACTGCCCGAAAACCCAGTCACTCCTCAGTTGAAGGAGATGCTAGTCCCGACGCCTTATCAGCCGCCGGAGAAGAAGGCCAAGAAGAAGAGCAAAGGGCCCAATAATGGGCCCCGCCCCAAAGGCCCTTCGGAAGCTGTGTCCGAAGAGACCGAGCCCATCTCCTCCAACGAGCAAGACGAGGACGAAGAGGAGGAGGGAGAGGAGGAAGAGGACATGGAGAGCGACTCCACCCTCAAGACGAGGAGGGGAAAGAGGACAGCCTCCGTGAAACCAGAGGGGGCGACGCCAAAGAAGGGGCGGATGGTCCTCTCCGATAGTTCGGACTCAGAGTCCGAACACAACTCAGAGAGGGTCCAAAGGGAGAAGCCCCTGGCCGAAACATAAGTGTTATAACTTACTTGCATAATTATCACTTTAATCTACCTGTTTAATGCCCTATTCTTTCATGCTTTTTAGCCATCCGCACGAGATTCCGATCCCGTCTTCTTCAATGGGGAACTCTCTAGCCCCTGAGGAGGCGGAGAGTGACGGCCCATCTCGCGCCCTTCCCCCCTGCCATGGAGGTGAAGGAAATATGCCCTAGAGGCAATAATAAAGTTATTATTTATTTCCTTAATTCATGATAAATGTTTATTATTCATGCTAGAATTGTATTAACTGGAAGCTTAGTACATGTGTGAATACATAGACAAAACATAGTGTCCCTAGTATGCCTCTACTTGACTAGCTCGTTAATCAAAGATGGTTATGTTTCCTAACCATAGACATGTGTTGTCATTTGATGAACGGGATCACATCATGAGGAGAATGATGTGATGGACATGACCCATCCGTTAGCTTATCCTTATAATCATTACAGTTTCATTGCTACTGCTCTCTTCATGACTTATACATGTTCCTCAGACTATGAGATTATGCAACTCTCGAATACTGGAGGAACACCTTGTGTGCTATCAAACGTCACAACGTAACTGGATGATTATAAAGATGCTCTACAGGTGTCTCCGAAGGTGTTTGTTGGGTTGGCATAGATCAACATTGGATTTGTCACTCCATGTTTCGGAGAGGTATCTCTGGGCCCTCTCGGTAATACTCATCACTATAAGCCTCGCAAGCATTGTGACTAAAGAGTTACTTGCGGGATGAAGTATTACGGAACTAGTAAAGAGACTTGCCGGTAATGAGATTGAACTAGGTATTGAGATACCGATGATCGAATCTCGGGCAAGTAACATACTGATGACAAAGGGAACAACGTATGTTGTTATGCAGTTTGACCGATAAAGATCTTCGAAGAATATGTAGGAACCAATATGAGCATCCAGGTTCCTCTATTGGTTATTGACCGGAGACGTGTCTCGGTCATGTCTGCATAGTTCTCAAACCCGTAGGGTCCGCATGCTTAATGTTCGATGACGATTTGTATTATGAGTTATGTGTTTTTATATACTGAAGGTAGTTCGGAGTCCCGGATGAGATCATGGACATGACGAGGAGTCTCGAAATGGTTGAGACGTAAAGATCTATATATTGGAAGGCTATATTCGGACATCGGAAAGGTCCCGAATGATTCAGGTATTTTTTGGAGTACCGGAGAGTTACGAGAATTCGTATTGGGCCTTAATGGGCCATACGGGAAAGGAGAGAAAGGCCTCAAGGGTGGCCGCGCCCCTTCCCCATGGACTGGTCCGACTTGGACTAGGGAAGGGGGCGACCCCTTCCTTCCTTCTCCATCTCCCTTCCCCTTTTCCTATTCCATGTGGAGGTGGAATCCTACTAGGACTAGGGAGTCCTAATAGGACACCACACATTGGGCTAACCCTATGAGGGCCAGCCTAGTCCTCCCTCCATCCTTTATATACGTGGACAGGGGGCACTGTCGGCATTGTGGGAATAGGGGTCCCCGGACTTGCCTGCCTGCGACCTGCAGCGTGCCTCACCAGCGGCCCAGTACGACCCGTCTTCATCAACAAATGCTCAAGACCCTCGCTAGGGGCCAAGTCTCGCGGAGCGGACGACGCAAGGCCTCCTCAGGGGCGGCCTCACCAGGCAGGCTCACGAGGAGGCGGAGAGATCAAGGCGAGGGGTACCTCGCGAGGTGCTCGTGAAGCAAGCCATGACGATCGAGGCCAGGCGGGCGCCAGCCCGCGCAGTGTCCACGTTTCCTCTTTGGTGCAAAGGGGGCCAGCGTAGGCGCGGAGTACTGAGGCATCAAGCAAAGGTTTCCATATTAGTGCAACGAGACCAAGACCAGCAGGACGGCAGGATGGAGGTCACCGTGGAGCCCAAGACAGCGTCATCGCCAGTGCCTTTGGCAGCCGAAGACCACCTTTAGTCAGGATAGCTTGTACTAGTTGTCCCCTTCAAAATGGCTGTTGTTGGCTCCCTTTCCGCTCAATATTTGGGAAGAGGACCAGGGCCTCTATATATAGAGATAGCCACCACAGTAGAAAGGGGGATCATCTCATCTAGAGCCAACAGAGATGGATCAGTTCCTCTCCAAGCACACCACCACAAGAACACCCCTCGCGAGGCTGTTGTTCCCTTGTACTGTTCATCATTAGCCCAAGAGGCAATCCACCACACCACACACAGGAGTAGGGTGTTACACCACAACGGTGGCCCGAACCTATATAAACCTTGCGTCTCTTTTGTTGTTCATCGTGCTAGCTTAGATTAGCGGCGGGGCTTTGGGGCGTGGATCGGTAGGGAGAAGATCTTCGTGCGCACCCCAGAGTTCGAACCTTAAGGGTTTTGCCGGAACCCGATATCCGACATTTGGCGCGCTAGGTAGGGGTGCACCGAAATCTTTCTTCCGCTCTTTTGCATCCCATCGCTTCGTCGCATCTATGGCAGACGCTCGCCGAGCTCGCGCCGAGCGCCGGGCTGCTCTTGCCGCCCGCTTCGCCCAGACGGCTCCCATCGGTGGGCCTCCTTGTCGTTCTCCGTCGCCTGGCGCCAACGCCGCCACCAGCCCGACCTGGGAAGGCCGCACCGCCACTCCGTCGCTGCCTCCAGCTGGTTCGTCGTCTCACACCCGTCGCGCTCCCACGGACGTGTAGGCCGCGTTGCTCCTGGCACATGAGCTCCTGCACTACCGCCCCATCGATGACCTTTATGAGGAGTGGCTCGCTCGCATCACCGAGCTCGTCAGCGTCGCAGGGGGCTCTCCTGCACCGTCCCTCTCGCTGCCTCGCCCTCCGTCCTGCATGGGCGTTGCAGCTCAGGGGGTGCCTCTGCCACCTCCTCCTCAAGAACGCGCTCTAGCTCCAAGGCGCACGGCCCCTGGATGTGACCCACCACGTCCAGCGCCCACGCGACAAGATAGGAGCTGTCAAGAAATTCCTCGGCCTCAAGAAGATGCACGCGTGCTCCCCGCTCCAGCATGGCAAGACCGCATCCCTGCACCAGCGTGCCAAGACCCCGTGCTTCCCCTGGCAGCAGCGTGCGAGAACCATCAAGAGCAGGCCCCACCTCTGCAAAAAGCTCCGGTGGCAACAACAGGTTGTCGTGCCTTCACCACCAAGCTACACAGCGTCGCCTGGCCACGCAAGTTCAAGTAGGATCTGCCGCCTAGCTACGACGGCACGGCCGACCCTGCGGAGTTCCTGCAGCTCTACGAGCTAGGCATCGAGCCGTCCAACGGGGACGGAAAGGTCATGGCGAACTGGTTTCCCATGGCGCTCAAGGATGGCGCCCACACCTGGCTCCCGAACCTGCCTCTCGGCTCGATCTCCTCCTGGAACGAGATGCGCAGCCGTTTCATCGCCAACTTCCAAGGCACTCGCGATTGCCCTCCGGTCATGAGTGACCTATGCCGCATCAAGCAGCAACCTCGAGAGACCCTGCAGAAGTACATCCAGCATTTCAACAGCGCTCGCCTCAAGATTCTCAATGTGACTGAAGAGGCCATCAGCTCAGTATTCTCCGATGGCGTCCGTGATGTCAAGATGAAGGAGGAGCTCTCCATCCACGAGGACCTGTGCACATATCTGGAGCTGTTCAACCTGGCGACCAAGTGCGCAAGAGGTGAGGAGGGACGCCTCTCCCTCCTCGAGCTTCCAGCCACTGACCCAGAAGAGAAGAAGGCCAAGGCCAAGGACATGAAGCATAAAGGAGGAGCCGTACTCGCAGCAGAACCGGACACGAACGATGGAAGGGACCAGCCGGAGTCGTCCAAGGGTAGCCGATTTTGTGCCTACCACAACCTCTACACCCACAACACCAACGAATGCCAGGAGCTCAAAGCCGTTCGAGAAGGACGCATCGGTCGATGCCCCGAGCGCAGCGACCAGGGCTACGAGCGAGGAGGAGGAAGAGGTGGAGGATGATGGGACGACCGAGGCCCTCGCCAGGAGTGGCATGACCGACCTCCCGAGGATCGCTGGCTGGACCAGCCTCGCCAGGGGGCTTGGAGGGATCAACCTCGCAAGGATCGCCCGTAGGGCAACGCAGCCTTCCTCCTCTGCCGCCACCACCAAGAAGGAATGATGACCACCACCAGGATGAGGGGGCTGGGGGCTTCCAGGAGCCATGTGCTATCACTTGCATCTTGGGCGGAGCCTAGGTCCTAGCTTCCCAGCACGTCTTCAAGAATTTGCTCGCGAGGTGAATGCAGTCCTCCCCAAGCTCGAGGCCGCGCGCCCTCTCCGATGGTCCACGTGTGCCATCACTTTCAGCTCAGTGGATCAACTCAAGTGTGCGGCTACGGCTGGCATCCTCCCAATGCTCTGTTCCCCAGTAATCAGCAACGTGCAAGTTACCAGGACCCTCATCGATGGCGGCGCAGGGCTCAACGTTCTGTCCGTCGAAACGTTCAACAACCTTCAAGTGTCGTATGACCAACTCCAGCCAACCAAGACTTTCTCAGGAGTTACTGATGGCTCCACTACTCCAATAGGGCAGGGTCGCCTCCCTGTCACTTTCGGACAGCGCAAGAACTACCGCACCGAGCTCATCGACTTCTACGTTGCCCACATTCACCTGCCATACAATGCCATCCTTGGGTATCCAGCCCTGGCCAAGTTCATGCGGTGACTCACCATGGCTACAATGTCCTCAAGTTGCCGGGAAGCGGCGGAATCATCACAGTCCCCTGCGAAGAGAAGGATACGGTGTGCTCCCTCGAGGGCGCCTTCCAAGCTGCATCATTCGAGGACCCAGACAACAGGGGCGAGAACCCTCCTGAGGCAGTTCCCAAGAAGAAGAAGACGTCACGCAACTCAAGTCCTTAGGAGGTTGGCATCTCCGGAGGTGTCGCATCAGGATCCGCGCCCTTGCAAGGGGCTCCTCCCTCCATCACATAGGAAGGCGCGCCCGGCACCCTCCTCGGGCAGGGCTCGGGGGCTCTCTTCTGGAGGGTCTCAGACTTTGCCAAGGTCACGAGGGAGGCACTCGGGCAACACTTGGAGGCGTGCTTCGCAGCACGTTTCCCTCAGGAAGGCATGGGGCAAGGAAGGCCCAACCCTCAGGAGTTCATCACCAGGACCACTCAGGAGCCGCAGGAATCGAGAATCATACGCGGCAATTGCCGTCTGCCCAGCGTAGCTACCCATCCAGGCAAGGATGGCGAGCTGCGCGTCTGCATTGAGTACCTAGGGCTCAGCCGAGTCGCGTCTCAGGAGCGCCTCTGGCCTTTGTGCGTGGGGCGTTGCGAGGGTCCACTGCACAGCTACGTTCGCATGCCTTTCGGTCTGCCGAACGCGGCTGCCACTCACCAGTGCCACCTGCGGAGCATTCTCGCAGCTCAGGAGGCCAGGCACCACGCGGTCCTGGCGGAGATGGAGATGGTCCTCGAGGAACCGCCTGGACCCCCAGAGCCTCCCGAGGGACAAGGCTCCGGTGGCTCGTGAGGGTCGGCCTCATCACCGCGCACCTTCAGCTACTTCAACAACCCCTCTACAAAGGTATCAAGTGACATCTTTCGAGTTCATTTCAGCTAGGAGCGCCCTCAGGGATGCATCATTCCCAGGTCGCGTGGGTCTGTCCCTGCGGCATTATCCCTTTTGCTTATGTCTTTAGCGTACCTTACTGGGGGTGCCCCCCGGGCTGTATCGTCCCCAAGCCGCTCGGGCCTGACCCAGTGGCATGTATCCTGCATGTGTTTATCTAAGCTACTTTGCCTTTCATGCTTAACCTGCCTACGATTACCATCTGCCGCCTACCATGGGCCTTTTCTCCCTCATGCAAATCACTTGCACATTAAAAGGGGGGCTCCTGAGCATCGCGACTCAGGAGCTCTTACTGACTCTCCAGCCCTCACGCACTGGCCTTGTCCATGACATCGCGACCTGGCATACCAGCAGCGGCTGAGCTCGGTCGAAGGCTGGGACCTAAGGACATAGAGCATTTGTATCTAACCATCTCGCAGGAACACACAACCGCCCAAGGCTCAAGACCAAGCGCAACCCGCCTTGAGGCAGGGCCTTGTGAGTCCCGTGCTGGCTCATGAGTGCCCAGATACACCTCGTCCAGCCCTGCCGTGCAAGCCACGTGTCAGGGCGGGGTTGTACACGCCCCGGGGGCTCCTCCTGGAGGGCCCCCCCTCCCATGTACAAGTGGAAGCACCATGCTCCGCGCTGGCTGACGACATTGCCGAGGAGTGGCTATACCCATACACATATGGAAGAGCTATGCTCCGCGCTGGTGATAAACAACTGAGGGCGGCCCACGGCCGTATCAACCTCAGGGAGCCCAGAGCTTAGTGTTCGGCGTCATCGCTACACCTCCCCTTGGGAGCGTCACGCGAGGGGGCTAGACACGGGGGCTGCGCCCGGGTCACGCCTGAGCGCACGCCACCCAGCCAGGTCCCTTGGACTTGGTCGTCGCGCACCCCTCCCCGAGCGGAGCCAAGGTATGAAGACCGTTTAAACTTCAAGGGGGACTCCTGAGCATCGCGACTCAGGAGCCTAACTGGTTATGTAGCCCGTCACCCCTTAGTTCCGCAAGGGCGGTTGAGGTATGCGCGGGGCCGGGCCCTGCCGACGTAGAATGCCAGATCCACCCCTACACTCCCTACCTATTTGCTATTTGCGCGTCAAGGGGGACTCCTGAGCATCGCGACTTAGGAGCCTAACTTGCCACGTAGCCCCTCACTCCTTGGTTCCGTCCTGATGGTCCGGTCGGGGCTAACGGCGGTTGAGGTATGGGCGGGGACGGGCCCTACCGACATAGAACACAAAGCAAATAGGAAGGAAACCGCAAAATCTCGAAGCAAATCCAGAAGCAAATATTACAAACCATAATTGTTTTCACAATAGCAAACACAAGTTTAAATGCTTCCACGAGGCATGATGCATATTGCAGGAGTTGAAACAGGAAAGAAGCCGCGAGAAGATCACCCTTGGGCGGAGGCGTCACTCGCCAGGAGCCCTGCCTCCGTGGTGGCGTTGCCTCCATCTGCTCCACCTCCCGAGGCCGCGGGATCAGCAGTACCTGCCTTGGGCGCAGTGGCAAAGGCACGGAACTTCGCCAGCAGGGCTTCCGCTCGGCCCTTCATGGCTTCAGCAGTAGCGGCGGAGCGCTCGCTGTCCACGGGCTCCAGCAGCTCATCGAGGTTGGCGTCAGGATCGCGAAGGTAGACGTGGTTGAGGACACGCGTCAGCGCTGCAGAAGAAAGGACGTGAGATTCAACCTCGGCCATGGGGCCGACACCGGTCATGACTTCCTTAAGCGCTTCGACCAAGAAGGGAAGAAGCTGGGTGGGGCCGTCCTTGGCCCCGGCCAGCGGCTTCTCCAAGCCACCATCGTAAAGCGTCTTCAGCGCCTTGCGAGATCTCACCTAAAGATCTGCGAAGGCCACGCAATCCTCGTCTAGGACCTTCGTGTTGGCATCCAGCTCGGCCCTTTCCATCTTCAGCTTCTGCTCCAGTGTCTTCAGTCGGCTGCATTCAGCGGACAGCTCGGCGTCGCGGTCCCCGATGGTGTCCTCCCGGGCCATCATCTCCTCCTCCCTTGCCTGGCGGTCGCGAGCCTCTTTGGCGAGCTCATATTGTGCAAGCCCTGCAACTCGTCCTCCAGCGCCTTGCAACGGTCCCAGGAGACCGTGGCATCCTTCAACGCCGCATCGCGGGCGGCTGCAGCCTGTGTGGCAGTTTGCTTCTTCTCCTCAGAAGCTGCCGCAGCCCGGCTCAACGCCGCTCGGATAGAGGCATCAGAGTGAGCCCATCCAGAGACCAGCTCCAGGCGCTCGGCTACCAGGTGGGAGTTGGCGCCCTAAAGGTCTACTCTCAGCTGGCCCAGCTCAGCAACGACATGATCCAAGACGGCGGAAGAGGCAGAGGAGTCCGGAACCAGTGGTGGAGGAGGAGACGGCGGCATCATGATCACAACTTGAGAGACCAGGAGCTCCTGAGTCTTGTCCGGCTCAGCAACTGTATCAGGCACTGGCGCCTCCAGAGTCAGCGAGGCCACGGGGGCTGGCACCCTACCAGGGTGCTCCTCCTGGCCTCGCGAGGATGATCGGGCAGGGGAAATGCGAGCTCCACCGCCTCCCCTTCCCACAGGCGAAGGCACGGCCGCACCAGACGAGCCTGCCCCAGGCAGAGTCACCGTGTCCCCTTTCAGCTTCTTCGCTGCAAGCGGCGGCCTGACCAAGCCATGGAGAACATCAAGACCTAGCAGCAAAAAGAAGAACAAGACGGAGTTCGAGAACTCACTGGTCAATCACGGCATAGGTCGGCGGCCGCTTGCTCAGCTTAAAGCCCGTAAGACTCTTGGTCCACGGTGCAGCCTCAAGAGGTCTAGGAGCAGAGGAAGGTGTACCAGAAGGGCTAGAGCCGGCCTCGGGCGGTGCCTGAGCTGGAGTAGCCCCTCGGGTGATCAGCCCCGACCTGTCTTTCTTCGCGATCACGGGCGGGTCCTTTGCCTCTCGCCTGGCATCAGCCTCATCATCGTCCGGCAGGGTGCGGAGGATGCTAGCCCTGCACCGGGGGGAGGTCTCCCCCGTCCCCTCAGTAGTCGCCTCCGAGTCGTGCTCCTCTTCTTATTCGTCTTCCTCTCCTCCCTCACGGGATTCCTCAGAAGACTCCTCCACCGGCGCCGTTGCCCCCTGGCCCTCAGGAGGCACCGCCGGCACCAGGCCACTCCCATCGAAGGTGGGCATGGCATCCACCACCTATTGCTAGTTTTTGCGAAGGAACAGGGGGGAAGGAGCGCCCTCCAGACCTTCCACATCCTCTCCGACCAAGAGGAGGAGAGCTGCGATCGGATCCTCGTCGGCCAGGGCCACCGAGTTCAGGTGGAGATCGCCGTCTGCACCCCCAAGCGTCCACAGCGGGCGTGAGTGCGCATGAAGTGGAGCCACCCACTGCGCCAGGAATTCCCTCAGGAGCGTGGCCCCTGTCAGCTTTGCCGCCTTCATGTTGCCGGCCCTCAGGACGGCGTTCATCTTCTCTAGCACCGACTTCGCCCATCGGTCATCAAGCTTCGCACGAGACCACGCCTCGTCAGCCTGGGGCTGCTCCTGGGAAACACCAACCGAGAGTGGATCCATCTGGCATCCATCATGACCCACTTGCTCCGGAAGCCATCGACCCTCTTCCTGGTCTTCGAGATTGCATTGGCCTTGGAGTACGTGACGAAGCCAGCACATGTCGATGTATGGCTGCCAGTGATTCGGAGGGAGAAGAAGTGGCACAGCAAAGCCACGGACGGCATCACCCCAACGTGCGCCTCGCAATAGTAGGAGAAAATCGACAGAAGGAGAACTGAGTTGGGATGGAGATGAAGGACCTACAACCTGTAATGGAGGAGGACGACATAGAAGAACTTGGAGAAGGGAGGCACCAGGCCGGCGATGACGGTGCTCATGAAGAAGGGCTAGAAGGTGCTTCTCTTAGCCTCCGGCTGGGCGGAGCTGGCCCGGAGTCCGGTCTCCCCCATCTCGCTGCCCTGCACCACCTCCATCAGGCGCGTAGCGGTGAGATTCTTCTCCGTCATGTTGGGTGGATCTAGGGCAGGCGAGTACCAAGCCGGCAGGGCCTCGGCCACGGCCTTGCGGGGCGCCATTGCTCGCTAAAAGGGGAAGGATGGAGCGGATCTGGAGATTTCAGAAGCAAGAGAGCAAGGAATGGGATCTGGAGTAAGGAGAGTGAGAGCAATGAAGGTAGGACTAACCCAGGCCAGCCTTTTGTCAGTCGAGCAGTTGCCGAGGCAACGTGGGGAAGCGGAGAAGCCCACGTCCAATCAACCACCACACGGCGACCTAGGCCGCAGGCTGTTGGGTCCCGCGGCGGTCTGCACTTGCCCTTTGGCTTTGCAGCTAAGCCAAGTCCGAGCGTGCCTTCGGCCCGGGGGCTACTGTCGGTGTTCTGGGAACGGGGGTCCCCAGACTTGCCTGCCTGCGGCCTGCAGTGTGGCTCGCCAGCGGCCCAGTACGACCCGTCTTCATTAACAAACGCTCAAGACCCTCGCGAGGGGCCAAGCCTCGCGGGGTAGATGATGCAAGGCCTCCTCGGGGCGGCCTCACCAGGCAGGCTCGCAAGGAGGAGGAGAGATCAAGGCGAGGGGTACCTCGCGAGGTGCTCATGACGCAAGCCATGACGATCGAGACTAGGCGGGCGCCAAGAGGGCGCCAGCCCGTGCAGTGTCCCCGTTTCCTCTTTGGTGCAAAGGGGGCCAGCGCAGGCGTGGAGTACCGAGGCATCAAGCAAAGGTTTCCATATTGGTGCAACGAGACCAAGACAAGCAGGATGGCAGGACGGAGGTCACCGTGGAGCCCAAGACGGCGTCATCGCTAGTGCCTTTGGCAGCCGAAGACCACCTTTAGTCAGGATAGCTTGTACTAGCTGTCCCCCTTCAAAATGGCCGTTGGTGGCTCCCTTCCCGCTCAATATTTGGGAAGAGGACCAGGGCCTCTATATATAGAGATAGCCACCACAGTAGAAGGGGGATCATCTTGTCTAGAGCCAACAGAGACGGATCAGTTCCTCTCCAAGCACACCACCACAAGAACACCCCTCGCGAGGCTGTTCTTCCCCTGTACTGTTCATCATCATCCCAAGAGGCAATCCACCACACCACACACAGGAGTAGGGTATTACACCACAAAGGTTGCCCGAACCTGTATAAACCTTGCGTCTCTTGTGTTGTTCATCGTGCTAGCTTAGATTCGCGGCGGGGTTTTGGGGCGTGGTTCGGTAGGGAGAAGATCTTCATGCGCACCCCGGAGTTTGAACCTTAAGGGTTTTGCCGGAACCCGATATCCGACAGGAACCCCATAGACACACAAGTTGACATTTTTTAGCCGTGTGCGGTGCTGCCCTCCACAGTTACACACCTCGGTCATATCGTCATAGTGCTTAGGCGAAGCCCTGCGCTGGTAACTTCATCATCACCATCACCACGCCGTTGTGCTGACGAAACTCTCCCTCGGCCTCAACTGGATCAAGAGTACGAGGGACGTCCCCGAGATGAACGTGTGTTGATCGCGGAGGTGTCGTACGTTCGGTTCTAAGATCGGTCGGATCGAGAAGACGTACAACTACATCAACCGTGTTATCGTAATGCTTCCACTTTCGGTCCACGAGGGTACGTGGACACACTCTCCCCTCTCGTTGTGATGCATCACCTAGATAGATATTGTGTGATTGTAGGATTTTTTTTTGAATTACCGCGTTCCCCAAAAGTGGCATCCGAGCCAGGTCTATGCGTAGATGTTATATGTAGGAGTAGAACACAAAGAGTTGTGGGCGATAATAGTCATATTGCTTACCAGCATGTCATACTTTGATTCGGCGGTATTGTTGGATGCAGCGGCTCATACCGACATTACGCGTATGCTTAAGTGAGACTGGTTCTACCGACGTGCTTTGCACATAGGTGGCTGGTGAGTGTCTGCTTCTCCAACTTTAGTTGAATCGAGTGTGGCTACGCCCGGTCCTTGTTGAAGGTTAAAATAGCACACTTGATGAAAATCATTGTGGTTTTGATGCGTAGGTAAGAATGGTTCTTGCTAGAAGCCCGTAGCAGCCACGTAAAACTTGCAACCACAAAGTGGAGGACGTCTAACTTGTTTTTGCATGGCTTGCTGTGATGTGATATGGTCAAGCATGATGTGATATAAATTGTTGTATGAGATGATCATGTTTTGTAAAAAAGTTATCGGCAACTGGAAGGAGCCATATGTTTGTTGCTTTATTGTATGCAATGCAATCGCCATGTAATTGTTTTACTTTATCACTAAGCGGTAGAGATAGTCTTAGTAACAATAGTTGGCGAGACGACAATGATGCTATGATGGAGATCAAGGTGTCGCACCGGTGACAATGAAGTTCATGACGATGCTTCGATGTTGGAGATCACGAGCACAAGATGATGATGGCCATATCATGTCACATATTTTGATTGCATGTGATGTTTATCTTTTATGCATCTTATTTTTCTTAGTACGGCGATAGCAATATAATATGATCCCTTACTAAATTTCAAGGTATAAGTGTTCTCCCTGAGTATGCACCGTTGCTACAGTTCTTCGTGCCGAGACACCACGTGATTATCGCGCGTGATAAGCTCTACGTTCACATACAACGGGTGCAAGGCAGTTTTGCACACGCAGAATACTCGGGTTAAACTTGACGAGCCTAGCATATGTAGATATGGCCTCGGAACACTAAGACCGAAAGATCGAACGTGAATCATATAGTAGATATGATCAACATAGTGATGTTCACCATCGAAAACTACTCCATCTCACGTGATGATCGGACATGGTTTAGTTGATTTGGATCACGTGATCACTTAGATGATTAGAGGGATGTCTATCCAAGTGGAAGTTCTTAAGTAATATGATTAATTGAACTTTCACTTATCATGAACTTAGTCCTGACAGTATTTTGCAAATTATTTTGTAGATCAGTAGCACGCATTATAGTTTCCCTATGTTTTTATATGTTCCTAGAGAAAACTAAGTTGAAAGATGATAGTAGCAATAATGCGGACTAGGTTCGTGATCTGAGATTTATCCTCACTGCTACACAAAAGAATTATGTCCTTGGTGCACGCTAGGTGACAAACCTATTGCAGGAGCAGAAGCAGACATTATGAATGTTTGGCTAGCTCAATATGATGACTACTTGATAGTTTAGTGCACCATGCTTTACGGCTTAGGATCGGGATTTCAAAGATGTTTTGAACATCATGGAATATATGAGATGTTCCAGCACTTGAAGTTAATATTCCAAGAAAATGCCCGAGCTGAGAGATATGAAATCTCTAACAAGTTCTATAGCTAAAAGATGGAGGAGAATTGCTCATCTAGTGAGCATGTACTCAGAATGTCTGGGTGCTACAATCATTTGAATCAAGTGGGAGTTAATTTTCCAGATAAGATAGTGATTGAGAGAGTTCTGCAGTCACCATCACCAAGTTACTGTCACTTCGTGATGAATTATAGTATGCAAGGGATGACGAAAACGATTCTCGAGCTCCTCGTGATGCCAAAATCGATGAAGGTAGAAATCAAGAAAGAGCATCAAGTGTTGATGATTCACAAGACTACTAGTTTCAAGAAAAGGGCAAAGGGAAAGAAAGGGAACTTCAAATAGAATGGAAAGCAAGTTGTCACTCCCGTGAAGAAGCCCAAAGCTAGACCTAAGCCTGAAACTGAGTGCTTCTACTACAAAGGAAATGGTCACTGGAAGCGGAACTACCCCAAATATTTGGTGGAAAAGAGGGATGGCAAAGTGAACAAAGGTATATTTGATATACATGTTATTGATGTGTACCTTGCTAGTGTTCATAGTAGCCATTGGGTATTCGATACTTGTTTGATTGCTAAGATTAGTAACTCGAAACAAGAGTTACAGAATAAATAGAGACTAGTTAAAGATGAAGTGACGATGTATGTTGGAAGTGGTTCCAATATTGATATGATCATTATCGCACACTCCCTATACTTTTGGGATTAGTGTTGAACCTAAATAAATGTTATTGGGCATTTGCATTTTGCATGAATATGATTTGATCATGTTTATTGCAATATGGTTATTTATTTAAAGTCGGAGAATAATTGTTGTTCTGTTTACATGAATAAAACCTTCGATGGTCATACACCCAATGAAAATAGTTTGTTGCATCTCGATCGTAGTGATACACATATTCATAATATTGATGCCAAAAGATGCAAAGTTGATAATGGTAGTGTAACTTATTTGTGGCACTGCCGTTTGGGTCATATCGGTGTAAAGCGCATGAAGAAACTCAACAAAGATGGACTTTTGGAATCAATTGATTATGAATCATTTGATGCTTGCGAGCTGTGCCTTATGGGCAAGATGACTAAAACCCCATTCTCCGGAACAATGGAACGAGCTAGTGACTTATTGGGAATAATACATACCGATGTATGCAGTCCAATGAGTGTTGATGCTCATGGCGGGTATCGTTATTTTCTGACCTTCATAGATGATTTAAGAAGATATGGGTATATCTACTTAATGAAACACAAGTCTGAAACATTTGAAAAGTTCAAAGAATTTCAGAGTGAAGTGGAGAATCTTCGTAACAACAAAATAAAAGTTTCTACGATCTGATCGTGGAGGAGAATATTTGAGTTACGGGTTTGGCCTTCATTTAAAACAATGTGGAATAGTTTCACAGCTCACGCCACCTGGAACACCATAGCGTAATGTTTTGACCAAACATCGTAACCGCACTTTATTGGATATGGTGCGATCTATGATATCTCTTACCGATTTACCACTATCGTTTTGGGGTTATGCATTAGAGACAGCTGCATTCACTTTAAATAGGGCACCATCAAAAATCCATTGAGACAACGCCTTATGAACTATGGTTTGGCAAGAAACAAAAGTTGTTGTTTCTTGAAGTTTGGGGCTGCTATGCTTACGTGAAAAAGCTTCAACCTGATAAGCTCAAACCCAAATCGGAGAAGTGCATATTCATAGAATACCCAAAGGAAACTATTGGGTACACCTTCTATCACAAGATCTGAAGGCAAGATATTTGTTTATAAGAATGGATCCTTTCTAGAGAAGGAGTTTCTCTCGAAAGAAGTGAGTGGGAGGAAAGTAGAACTTGATGAGGTAATTGTACCTTCTCTCGAATTGGAAAGTAGTTCATCACAGAAATTAGTTCCAGTGATTCCTACACCAATTAGTGAGGAAGCTAATGATGATGATCATGAAACTTCGGATCAAGTTACTACCGAACCTCATAGGTCTTCCAAAGTAAGATCCGCATCAGAATGGTACGGTAATCCTGTTCTGGAAGTCATGCTACTAGACGATGATGAACCTACGAACTATGAGGAAGCGATGATGAGCCCATATTCCGTGAAATGGCTTGAGGCCATGAAATCTGAGATGGGATTCATGTATGAGAAAAAAGTGTGGACTTTGGTGAACTTGCCCGATGATCGACAAGCCATAGAATATAAATGGATCTTCAAGAGGAAGACGGACGCTGATAGTAGTGTTACTATCTACAAAGCTCGACTTGTCATAAAAGGTTTTTCGACAAGTTCAAGGTGTTGACTACAATGATATTTTCTCAACTGTAGCGATGCTTAAATCTGTCCGAATCATGTTAGCAATTGCCATATTTTATGAAATCTGGCAAATGGATATAAGAGTTGTATACGATGCAACCAGAAGGTTTGTCGATCCAAAGGGTGCTAACAATGTGTGCAAGCTCCATCGATCCATTTATGGACTAGTGCAAGCCTCTCGGAGTTGGAATAAACATTTTGATAGTGTGATCAAAGCATTATGGTTTTATACAGACTTTTGGAGAAGCCTGTATTTACAAGAAAGTGAGTGGGAGCTCTGTAGCATTTCTAATATTATATGTGGATGAAATAGTGTTGATTGGAAATGATATAGAATTTTTGGATAGCATAAAGGGATACTTGAATAAGAGTTTTTCAATAAAGACCTCGGTGAAGCTGCTTACATATTGGGCATCAAGATCTATAGAGATAGATCAAGACGCTTAATTGGACTTTCACAAAGCACATACCTTGGTAAACTTTTGAAAAAGTTCAAAATGGATCAGTCAAAGAAAGGGTTCTTGCCTGTATTACAAGGTGTAAAGTTGAGTAAGACTCAAAGCCTGACCACGGTAGAAAATAGAAAGAGAATGAAAGTCATTCCCTATGCCACAGTCATAGGTTCTAAAAAGTATGCTATGATGTGTACCAGACCTATTGTGTACCTTTCCATGAGTTCTGGCAAGGGGGTACAATAGTGATCTAAGAATAGATCATTGGAGAGTGGTCAAAATTATCCTTAGTGAAGATAAGGAAATATTTCTCGATTATGGAGGTGATAAAAGAGCTCGTCGTAAAGAGTTACGTCGATGCAAGTTTTTACACCGATCTAGATGAATCTAAAGTCTCAATCTAGATACATATTGAAAGTGGGAGAAATTATCTAGAGTAACTCCGTGCGGAGCATTGTAGACATAGAATATTTGCAAAATACACACGGCTCTGAATGTGACAGACCCGTTGACTAAACTTCTCTCACAAGCAAAACATGATCGCACCTTAGTACTCTTTGGGTGTTAATCACATAGCGATGTGAACTAGATTATTGACTTTAGTAAACCCTTTTGGGTGTTGGTCACATAACGATGTGAACTATGGGTGTCAATCACATATAGATGTGAATATTGGTGTTAAATCACATGGTGATGTGAACTAGATTATTGACTCTAGTGCAAGTGGGAGACTGAAGGAAATATGCCCTAGAGGCAATAATAAAGTTATTTTTTATTTCCTTAATTCATGATAAATGTTTATTATTGATGCTAGAATTGTATTAACTGAAAACTTAGTACATGTATGAATACATAGACAAAACATAGTGTCCCTAGTATGCCTCTACTTGACTAGCTCGTTAATCAAAGATGGTTATGTTTCCTAACCATAGACATGTGTTGTCATTTGATGAACGGGATCACATCATTAGGAGAATGATGTGATGGACATGACCAATCCATTAGCTTAGCATTATGATCGTTACAGTTTCATTGCTACTACTCTCTTCATGACTTATACTTGTTGCTCAAACTATGAGATTATGCAACACCCGAATACCGGAGGAACAGCTTGTGTGCTATCAAACGTCACAACGTAACTGAGTGATTATAAAGATGCTCTATAGGTGTCTCCGAAGGTGTTTGTTGGGTTGGCATAGATCGAGATTAGAATTTGTCACTCCATGTTTCGGAGAGGTATCTCTGGGCCCTCTCGGTAATACTCATCACTATAAGACTTGCAAGCATTGTGACTAATGAGTTAGTTGCGGGATGAAGTATTAAAGAACGAGTAAAGAGACTTGCCGGTAACGAGATTGAATTAGATATTGAGATACCGACGATCGAATCTCCGGCAAATAACATACCGATGACAAAGGGAACAACATATGTTGTTATGTAGTTTGACCGATAAAGATCTTCGAAGAATATGTAGGAACCAATATGAGCATCCAGATTCCGCTATTAGTTATTGACCGGAGACGTGTCTCAGTCATGTCTGCATCGTTCTCGAACCCTTAGGGTCCGCACGCTTAACGTTCGATGACGATTTGTATTATGAGTTATGTGATTTGTTGTATCGAAGGTAGTTCGGAGTCCCGTATGAGATCATAGACATAACGAGGAGTCTGGAAATGGTCGATATGTAAAGATCGATATATTGGAAGCCTATATTTAGACATCGCAAAGGTTCCGAATGGCTCGGGTATTTTTTGGAGGACCGGAGAGTTGCGGGAATTCGTATTGGGCCTTAATGGGCCATACGGGAAAGGAGAGAAAGGCCTCAAGGGTGGCTGCGCCCCTTCCCCATGGACTGGTCCGAATTGGACTAGGGAAGGGGGCCGGTTCCAATCCTACTTGGACCAGGGAGTCCTAGTAGGACTCTAGACTTTGGGCTAACCCTATGAGGGTCGGCCTCCTCCTCCCTCCATCCTTTATATACATGGCCAGGGGGCACCCCATAGACACACGAGTTGACATTGTTTAGCCGTGTGCGGTGCCCCCCTCCATAGTTACACACCTCAGTCATATTGTCATAGTGCTTAGGCGAAGCCCTGCCACTACAAAAAAATACACTTCCATGATGATACGTGTTTCTCACAGTAGGTCACGTTTTCTGTCATGCATGTACATCCATGATGATTGTATGACAGAATCAAGATAGTCATACTTGTGCTGTCGTAGAAGTGTTCCATGACATTACTAAAATTATCATCATGGAAGTGTCCACTTTCAAGATGAAAAATCGCGCGTCACCGAATTGCTTTCGTCAAGGGTGATCGACACGTGGCATCCACCGTAACGGAACGCCGTTAAGCTATCGGGTCCGGTTTTGGATCCGATAACCCGTTAACAGCCCAGACCAATGGGGATTTTCCACGTGTAAAATCATCATTGGCCGGAGGAAACATGTGTCAGCTCCCCGTTGGCACAGGTGTCAGCCATCCAATGGGCGAGATGCACTTATGAAATGTTGACACATGGACCGGCACAGAAGTGGCCCATAAAGTTTAAATGGGCCGTCCCAACTAAAGGCCCACAAGATTTTACAGTCCATAATGGGTCGGACCGAGTAAAAGGCCCCCAAGCTTTTCCGGGCCATAATGGGCCGGCCCAGCTAAAGGTCCGTGAGATTTTGCGGACCATAATGGTCCGGCCCAGCTAAAGGCCAACAAGATTTTGTGGACCATAATGGGCCGGCCCATCTAAAGGCCCATGATATTTCGCCGACCATAATGGGTCGGCCCAGCTGAAGGCCCAAAAGATTTTGATGACACTAGTAGGCCGGCCCATGTTTTGGGCCAAATGCCGGCCCATATTCGATCCGGTCCATTAATAGCCTGCCACGTTCTGGGCCTAATAAAGGCCCATATGAGATCCAACCCGTTAAAAGCCTACCACGTTTTGGGCCAAATTACGGCCCAGATCAGATCCGTCCCTTTGAGAGGCTTTGGGCTAAATTATGGCCCATATCAGATTCGGCCCGTCAAGTGGACGCTAAGCTTTTGGGCCCACTTGATAAAGGCCCATTTATTAATTCGGCCTGATACTTGTTTCGGCCTATTAAAGGCCCGTTTAACATTTCGGCCCTATATATATTTAGCCCTGTTAAAAGCCCGTCATATAGTTGGGCCTAACTAAGGCCCCGTTTGCATCTGACCTGCTCACAACCGATAATCTGATTGGGCCAAACAAGGACCAAGACAATTTTGGCCTGTTATAATCCCATGATTTGATTGGCACAATCATGGGTCTGGGTCTGTTTCGGCCTGCTGCCGGCCCGTGAGCTGTTCGGCATGTTTTAGGCCCAACCTTCTTTTCAGCCTCCTAAAAGCCCATTGAGTTTTGTTGGGAAAATAGGGCCGATGGTTTACCCGTCCTATTAAAGGCCCGAATCTACTAGTGGTCCAGTTTAAATTTAGGCCGGTTAACGGACCAAGATGACGGGGCCCATGATGCGGATCATACATAGTGATTTGCATGATGGCCTAATTATGTACCATAATTTTACGGTTTGCCGGTTTACTGTGAAGACAGGATATGTATTAAGTGAAATAACTGCATCATCTTGAATACGAAAAAAACCTAGACTATAGAATAAAGAAATTATGGCGTATTACATCCACTGGGCATCAAAGTTCGCCACTATGATAATAAAGCACAAGCAGACAGTAGATTGCATACACTGGGCATCAAAGATCTCCACAAGTGCAATTAAACATGCCGACAAAATAATATACAAAACCAACAGCACTTCAATAGAGTTCAAGAAAGGTTAGCCCTGCTCGGGGGTTGCAGCGCAAGCAGCTGAGCAAGCTGATGAGACTGTGCTTGTTTGACACTTATATCCTCCTCACTCTGGAAGATAAACAAGCAGATAGATGACAGGTTTTGCACATATAAGTATCAGTGCTGACAATTCATCACATTTCTTACTGACGAATAAAGTGACATAGTTTAAAATAGCATTAACACAATATGATATTGTTCAGGTCAAGACATGGAAGGAAATGGCATTGCGAAGGAGTTGGCAGCTTCACGACACCACTGGATTACAGATCAAGAACTCATGAGTATCAATGGTTAGTGCGTTGTCAATTTCTCCCATTTCAGATTGGCAAAATAATATCACTTGCTCCGTATAGTTTAATTTACATGGTATGAATAAGGAACTTGGTTGTACAACTGAAAACTTAAATTGAGAAGGACAAACTTTTGTTTGTGAACTACATAATAAACTTTAAACATGCAATTTGATGCAAACACCAAAAATAAACAGCTGTTGCAATCATGCCTAACCAAATATACACAACAAAGTTTGAAGGCTTGAGAAGGACGAACTTACATTGTTGGTGAAGGCAGGCTCTATAAAGCCATTGTCCATGCTGATGGGGGGGGGGGCAATTCAAGAAGTTTACACAGATCTTCTTCATAAGCATTGCCTTTATTCTACATTTTGTTAAGAGTAAATATATATGTGACAATATAAGAAAAAATGTAGAATATTTAAGATAAGATGAAGAGTGATGCTACATAACCAAGTAGCTATAAATGTAAGTATAGTGATACAGGCAAAAGGTACGACCAAGAGCAATGCAGAACTAAACTTCTTCAGTACCATCGGTGTTATCCAACCTTATGGTAAGAGTAAATATAGATCTTATGTGTAGAAAATGGAGGGCAAAGGAATATAAGCTGCAGAGTGATGGTACATGACGAACTACTTGTCAATATGAGTACACTGATAAAGGAAAACTGGTACTTACAAGAACAATGCAAAGCTAAAAAATTTCATTGGCATTGGATATATTCTACACTAATGTAACTATTCATATAGATCAGATAATTTTGAGCGAACAATTGATAAGCAAGCTATCATGCATACTGCTGTCACATAATGAACTAGGCATGTACGCAAGTACAGTGATACAGGACAACAGGTACTAACAAGAGCAAAGCAGCGGGCAGCATAGTTGCGATATCCTATCGTTCTTTTCAAACCGGAATTCTTTTTCGAGCAGATTTCCTGCAAAAAAGATCCGTAAGGCACATGCGGAAAAGTAGAAGTTCAAATTGTCATGCGATATCATAGACAGTACCTCATTCTCGGAACGAGACCAGTGCATAACAAGGTTTTTCCATTCAATTAGCATAGGAGACTTCACCGGAAATTCATCTATAAACTTGCCATCGAAGTGTGATTTCCTCAGGTAACACCGATACTGCTGCAATGCTTCCTTGAAAAGAGCAAGCAAGCTTTGCTCGTCATGACTATCCATATTGACCCTCGCCTACTTACAACAATGTAACGTAAATCATTGATGTGTTCAATCAGCAGAAAATAGGAAAATAATCAACATGAATAATAGCACTTACACGTAACTGGGACAGGAAGATGTGAAAATGGTGTTTGTCTTCACTATAATCTTCCCATGGTGGGACTATGTGCACGTAGTCCCTATCAACACTGAAAGCATTGTCTTTTAAACTGGGGATAACTGGAATGGGGTTCCAATCTACAGGAATTGCCCGTCTCTGCAGTTGGGATAGGTCTTCGGCCGGTGGACTTGCTGTACTTTTTGCTGGAGTGGGATTTTCTGTGCTACGATTGGTGCTATGGTAACTGAAATCGGCATACCTTTTGCTGGAGGGCAGGTCCTGTGTGGTGGGGCTAGTGGTCTGGCCAGTGAAGTATGGATACAGTCTGCTAGTCGGTCCTACGTTTTGTGTCACTGGTTGTACAACCAATATAAGTGGGGTGTTGTCTGCTTTCTCCGGCACAACCATGTTTTTCAAGGACTTTGCTGGTGCTCCTTCAGGTTCGGCAATCACCCTCTTCCTTTTTTATGTCTGATGCACAAAAACAGCATTTGAGTGGAAAAACATGGTATGATGATAGATGGAATATGTATTGATAATGGATGGGCATGGCATCTCGACATATATGATGAGTAAACTAAGCAAATGGTAGTGCAACAAACTAGAAGAAATGCAAGACAACATATGCAAGATACGCACAATCAATAAAACCTTGCAAAATTAGAACAGGCACCTTGATGGGTGAACATGACAGGCCATCTGCCTTTGACTCCTCGAGGTTAGAATAGTCATTAGGATCATATTCTGAACAAAAATCTACAGGTGCGGAGCGTATGAGTTTCATTGCATCCAGAATGCCACTCATGCCTTGGTGGCAATTTTGTAAGTCATTGCAGTGTTCCACAATATTCTTCTGATGTACGGATTCTGATATTCACTATAATTACGTATAATATCTGAGAACCATGAAAACATAAATAGTTGTGAGATTATCTTTGTAATGCAAAGGATATTCTAATATAGGGGCGCCCCTGTAAACACTTGTGTGCTATCACTGGATTCTGATGAGAGAGCTCATGTGTGCTGTAATATGGTGTGTGCATTTATATAATCTGGCACAAGTACATAAAAAATAGGCTCCATAAGTAAGGATAGTTGGCAGATGATAGGTTCATAATATATTGTATAGAGAGTTTATTTCCAGACCATGACAACAAGAGCACACAACAACTAGGCAGATCATAGTGTACATAAAAGGGGTACACCATAACCACGATATATAAATCGGGAAAGTGGAACTGGCTTGAAAATACGGTGTTGTATTGCCGCTAGTAATTGAAAGCATATCAATCACGTAAAGGCTAGCTCTCTCAGCTGTTGACTGCAGATGTCCCTGCTCCCCTTCCTGACAAGGAACATACTGTACGTACTAAATACAGAATAACAAAAGAGGAACATGTTAAAGAACAGAAGAGGAAGCATACTCTTGAGGTTCCGCTTCATTACATACAATGTTGGTTGCCCACTCATGATGAATCACAACGCCCAAACAAATGCAATTCCATGTTGTCTCTCTATATGTGGCAATTTTGAAAAAGAGTCATTAGGATCATATTCTGAACAAGAGTCAACAGGTGGGGAGCGTATGAGTTTCATTGCATCCAGAATGGCACTCAATGCCTTGGTGCCAATTTTGTAAGTCATTGCAGTGTTTAGCTTCAAGAGTGGACTGTTGCTAGTGCGACACAAAGCAGCTACACAGATCATAGTGTAGATATAACGGGAAAACCTTAAGCATCAGAGTAAAATCAGCAAAGTGGTACTTCCTGGAATATATGTGCTAGTATTGCCGGTACGTCTAGAAAGGCTTCGGATACCAGTTCTCTTCAACTGAAGGTGCGGTACTGTTAATATTAGTGTTACTCTCAAAGGCGACAGAGCTCCCCGCATTTCCTTGCTATTCTTATAGGATTCAAGTGGGCATGCCACTACAAATCCTATTCCCATGTTTACAAAATCCTACGAATCAAAGAGGCCCGAAGAGTTCAAAGTGTCCATCACAACTGACCGTAAAGACCTCTGCACTGCAAATGTCCCTGCTCATCTTCACTATAAGGAACATACTGTACTACCATCATACTCCCTACGTTCCAAAATATAAGTCTTGGTAGAGATTTCCACTATGGATCACATACAGATGTATCCAGATACATTTTAGAGTGTAGATTCACTCATTTTGCTCCATATGTAGTCCATGGTGGAATATATACAAAGACTTGTATTTAGGAATGAGGAGAGTACTTATTAAAAAAGAACGTAAGAAGAACATGCTAAAGAAGAGCATGCAGATTTTGGATAATAAAATGTTCGTTGTGCAGTGCCCACGCATGATGAACTAGAGCACATTAAGAATGCAACTCCCTGCTGTCTCTCGACCGTTTCAGGCGGTTGGATGAAGATCCTACGTCTCCTAACCCTTCTTCTTCCTCCTCTCTGATTCTTCCCACACAGAACACCGCATGGGCCGCCGGCCAGACCACCGGCCCCCACCGCCTGTGTTCCTCCGCCACCCCCACCCCGCAACCCCCACCCGTGTCGAGTTTTCTTCGTTCGGCGAGGCCCCACCACAGCCCCCCCACAACCATTGTCCCCACCCGAGCCCCTTCGTTCGCACCGGCGAACTCCGGCGAGCTCTGAAAAATCGACTGACCCAATTTTGAAATTTAGTCTACTGTGATTTAACTATTGTGGAATATAAAAGGGGAAAACCATAAGCATTGGGAGTATAGTGTTGAGTGTGCCATGGCAGATCTGCAGGTCCAAACCGGACAAAGGCAACTTTGCAACCAATGTTTGCTTTCAACTAGCAAGTAAGTGATGGACAAGAAATCAGAGTAAAGCAGTGGCGATCTATTTTTTTGCTGTGATAAATAAGTTGAGCAGATACGAAAGAGTACCGCCTCTGGTGCAGCGCCGTGTATGCATCTGTTGAGAATTTTATGGTGCTGCGGTAGCGATGGCTGTCAGCAGCGTGGAAGTAGATCTAGGAGGGTAGACGGTGGCGGCGGGGCACGATGGATGAGACGGTCGTAGGAGCGGCGCCGGCATGGTGGACGACGGCGGGGATGAAGCGAGAGGACGGGACGCAAGGATCCCGGTCCGAAGCCGTGGATGAGATAGGTCGATCTCTTGTAATGGACGGCGGCGTCGGGGTATCAGCTCCGGCATGGTGGAGGAGGACGACGGTGGATGGGGTGGCGGACGGAGGAGGCTGGGGTGGAGAGGGTGTTTTGGTGCCCACGGAGTATGAATGGGGAAATGGAGGTAGAGAGGAAGGGGGGAACCATGTCTTTAGGGCGTGCTTGTCTCAAATGCGAGGAAATTTAAGAACTTAGCCCCCGTTTGAAATTTCCTACATCACAGCAATATTAGTCGGTTGGGGATAGGACGGTAATCTCGCATACACTGAATATTTGCCGACGAGAGTTTGTTTTTGGCGCCCACCATGTATGAATCTGGGAGGGAATCGATTTCGGCCGAGGAAACACTGTGGTTTGGCGCCCACCGTGTATGAATCCGGGTGAGAGGCGATTATGTCATGTTTGAGTGAAATTACAAACCTACCCCTATCGAAACCTATAGAAATCGAGCAGATAGGCTTTGCGTGGCAGGGATAGGCAGTAGTAATTTCCATCTCACAGATTTTGGTTTTGGGAGGTTACTGCGACTTTCCCCGCTTCATTCAAATTTTGCAGAGTGCACGTTTACCGTGCCAACTCAATTCGAATCCCGTTTGTATTCTATTTTTTTCGGGCGGGATCCATCTTTGATTGGAATAAAATTCTATATGCAACATTTTTTTATATATGCTTTCAAAAGCACAACACCCTTTATACATAAATATGGTTTACAAATGTCATGATCTCAGATTCACAAGGTTGTATGCATCAATTTGGATGTTCAAATATTTCAAAACAATTTATGTTGAAATCCAATGTATGCTTTCCTTGCTAACTGTCTCCAATTAATGTGGGTTTCATGCGGTTTTTTTTACTTCTCATACATGTATAATGTGTTTCACACACGCAACATATAGTGTAATCCCATTTAGACATTAATTGCATATAAACCATGCATTGTTTCTAATTAAAGAATCTATGGATCACCAATATTGATAAACTATATAACATTACACGTGTCCCCAAATTCAAATGAATATGCATGTTTGATACACCAATTTGCGTTATGATATTATCGATGTTGTGATGTCCAGTTTAAATATTTGAATCCCCTTTAATCCAGATATTCGCCCCATATAGCTATCACTCATGCTTATATAGGACTATCTCTCTAGACCTATAAGTGTTCATTGTCTCTGGGGTATCTCTCGTGCTACCTGTATGTTGACAATGATCTTCTATCTTCGTAACACACTGACGGTACTCTATCCCTCGACCTTCATCACTCTATCTCTCTCTAAGTATATCTCGCTCCCTGCTATGTGTCTCTAACTATGATTCTCCATGTGGAAATCTCTTTCTCTCACACAAACACAAAACATTGTCTCCCGGGGTCTCATTTCTCTCTACTATTCCCCTGTGTGCCACTCGCACACCCCTCATACAGAGATGTCTTTCACTCCTTAGGTATGAGAACCTACAACTCTTCCTCTTAAATATCTCTTTCTCACACACAAACACAAACTCTGTCTCCCAGGGTCTCATATTTCTCCACTGTTCTCTTGTATGTCGCTCACACACACTCTCTCTCCCTAGAGATATCTTGTGTTCCCTCATATTTCTCTCTAGCTAAACACAAAACTCCGTCTCTCGGGATCTCATTTCTCTCTAATATTTGTTTGTATGTGACTCACATGCACCCTCTCTCTATCTCTCTCACACCCACACACATAACTCAGCCTTCTGATCCACTCGACTCCTATCTCTAATGCACACTAGCTAGCATCTTTATCTTTCTATTTATCTGTTTCTCCATCAACCTTCTTTCTCTCCCTCACTCTTGCTTCCTATCACGCACACTACATATGTTTCTCTCTACATGCAGTCAAGTGCCCTCTTTTTATCTCTCTCTCACACACACATAACTTCACCCTCTAAACCACCCGGTGGTCATCTCCAACACACAAACTAGCGAATGTCCCTCTAGCTAGCATCTCCATCTCTGTATCTATCTATAGTTTCTCCATCAACATCTCTTTCTCGCACATAGTCTTGCTTCCTATCACCCATACTATATATGTCTCTCCATACATATGCATTTATAGGTTGATCTCTTTTGCACAATCGTTGTGCCTCACTCCCTCTGCTCGCCATAGATGTATGCTCCAGCCCACGCCACTATCTCTTAAAGACAAAAACACATGCTCAATTGTCGGGCCTTCTTCCTTGCATTCTCACATGCATGCATATTGTCATACCGATCCGTCTCTCCCATGTCGTTGATCTTATGACTTATGTCTTCTTTCTTTTATCTCGATCATGCGCGCGCACACACACACACATCCCACGTATACATCTATACCTCTCACACATGCATGTTCAAGGTCTCTATGTCTCCATACGTAGTTAATTACCCTCAACCATAACGCCACATCGAATCGTTCTCTTCTTGTGTGCACATAACTTCCACCTCGATGGGTAAAACACACACTCACACTTAATAATCTCCTTCTAGTTACCCCCTTCTCACTCTTCCCCTATATCCCCAAAACCAATAAGACCATCCCTTCATTTAATTCCGGCCTACATGCACCATCGATATATACTAGTCTTCCTCGGTGTCTCTTGAACAAACATGTTCTCTCGATGTCGACTCCTCTCACGCGCACACACCTTCTCTTCCCTCTCTACGGGCATTTTCTCTCTCGCACCCCATCGTTGGTGGCCTCTGCCATATACATCACCTCTCTATGATGAAGCAATGCACACTTAAATTACATCCGCCACCGAGGACCCCGCGACACCCACACACCCACACACACACACAAAC
>NC_041381.1:241161721-241184155 GCF_002162155.2 Triticum dicoccoides | reverse complement strand
ATCACACACACACATAGAATCCATCTCTCTCTCTCTCTCACTCACACACACACACACAAACACACACACACACACGAAGACTCCATCTCACACACACATGCTCTAGGTGGAGCATTTGTTCCTACCACCCTTCATCCAACCTTACCCATATGATAAACAATCATCTTAATTTACTTGTATAACATGGACAAATTCCACTTTACTTTAGTAGTTAGCAAACTTATCATCTGTACCCTTATAAAAAACAGAGTTGGCGATGATGGTGTGCCTGCCATCTTGTAATATAGACTGTCTGATCTATATTTGACGGATAGAAAGCAAACTATGATAATTTTACCAAAGATACCCGCACCTCTGTCCACATCCTTATCTCCCACAACCTCATTGCTGAGCTATTAAAAAAGGAAGTCTCTAGAACAATCTAGCATGGTGGCCGCTGCCGCCTACCGGCGCCGTCCATCCCCATGCCTCCGCCCATTCCGACCACCAGTCACCACCACGCTCCACTCCTCCTCACCTTATCTCTCATCTTTCATTTTTTCGATGGCATTCTCGAGATACCAGTTTTCTGATAAAATTCTCGAGATATCATTAGTTTTTACACATGGGATTACTCCTGCATGGGTTAATCACAACAGTTGTTTTGTAAAAAAATGCATATTGATGTTCCATGTAATGCACGAGCATCTTGCTTGTAATTATATAAAGCAAATCATGAGCAGGAAGTGACATTTTTTTACACAACCACGTTAACATGGCCACGTAAATCACTAGCTAAAGTAAATACCATTATACTTATATCCAGATGCAAAAGGTTGAGTACATGTCCGAAGAGTAGAGTCGTACACACGCACTCTATCTCTCAGAATCTCTCTCACACACACCAGTTACGTGACGCCCACTTCAGCAGACACGTATGTTACAATTTGTGCACCCGCGGGTACACGTGATGCTGCGCATTTATTTAAGACGGAGGGCAAACCCAAACAGTAGCTGCATTCATTCCCCTCCCGCCGCCTCTTCTCTGGTCGCCGTCGCCCAGTAGCCATGGCCCGGCCGAAGGTAACTGGTAACAACATACGCCATATTCCCGCCGGAGCAGCGCTTTAATCTGGAAATTTTAGTGGTCATGCATGCATCTTTTTGTGCTACCACTCCTATATAAGGGTTGACCGATCGCTTCCCACGGATGTGCGTGGGCGGTGGAAGAGGAAGGAGAAGGGAAGCGGGTTGTGGAGTAACGTTTTTTACCACAATTTCTTAGGAAACCGAGTGCAATAATTGAGTAGTTTGGCAAACTACCAGTACTACACCTAAAACGGTTCAAAACCTATACTCCCTTGTCAGCGCGCGCTTCCCACATGAAACGGTCAGCGTCGCCCTGGAGCGTCAGTGCCGCATTAATGCCTGGCCAGAGCGGATGCGACCTCTCACTGGCGCCGACTTTGAAGCGGCGTGACGGCCGAGAGAGCACCGCTTCCCGGTGCACGCGACTACTCCGCGTCGAGGCTGGCCACAGGCCCTGTTTGGATCCAAGGGTTAGAGTTAGTTTGAGCTTGTTGGGGCTCAAATAGCCCTAAAGTATCCAAGCATGAGGGTTTAAATTGGATCAAGTTGCACCAAACCCACCAAAAAACTATCCCACCCAAGAGGTGCTAACTGGAGATAGTTCTCATTGGGACCACTGAAAAATCACTTTTCTCTCTCTATCAAGTGCATTTGTTGTCAATCTAACCCTGTCACCCAAACACCTCTTTGGCTACAGTTAGTTCAGGGTTAGTCATGAGTTAGTCTAACCTCTAGCTAAGTTAGAGTATCCAAACAGGAGCAGTATAGGACATACAAGTTGCTAAAAGCATACAGTCAAATTCGTACGTGAAAGGATTTTTTTCTTTTTGAAAACGGAACATGAAAGGAATTTTTTTAGAATGCTCTTGGCATGTCACTAACATGTGATGAGTTAACCGACCTCAATAGACGGCAAAAATGCCAGCCCGCCACACTTTGAGAGAGACGAGGAGGGAGAAGCGATACAGGCTGCTGGATTACTAGAGATAGGTGTCGCACGGAAGCCAAGAAATATGGTGATAGCGTGGGTTAGCCATGTACTAGTATGATGTGACTACACTGGGCTATCGTGTTTCGTACTCTTCCAGTCCACTATGGAGATGATTGGTTGATTTTATATCGCTGAATAATATAAAATATTATGAGTGCAGACGCTCCACCACGAGGTTCCTTACTCCTTCTCGGTCATCGGGAATCTATGTTCTTCCGCTCTATTTTTTTATGTGAGCTCTATTCATCCTTTTGCCAACACGCGAGATATCTAGCATCAAGGTGCACGTGTCATGCAAGGATCATTCCATCTATATGAAGGACATGTGGGACTGGAACTACGAGACGGACATGTACCTAGGAGTGGACGTACGAACCTGAGTAATGTAGCGCAGTAAGTGAATTAGAACGGCACAAATGGTATGAACATGTGTGGCATATAGGGTGTGTTTGGTTGCGTTCTCGTCTCAGCATAGTCGTTCCCTCTTCATGCATGCTCTCTTCATGCATGCTCTCTTCATGCATGCTTCTAGTGTATTTGTGCTAAACTAGTGTGGACTCATGCACCCTCCATACACTCTACCAAACACCCAAAAATGGGTCGAGAAGGGAACTCTTGGGCGGCATTTGTCTCTTACTACGTACTCCCTTCGTTCCAAATTACTCGTCGTGGTTTTAGTTCAATTGAACTAAAACCACGACGAGTAATTTGGAACGAAGGGAGTACCACTAAATGTTGTACGTGCAATGCACGGTGATGTTATGGAGTACGTGCCTAAGTACTCTACTACTACTATATTAGTTGGAGGCATATATTAGCTTTTATATTTGTTTACGTGTATGTCCCGAGACCTTCCAACTAGACGTGTCTTTCTCTCCAGGTCGCACTTTGTATCATTCATACCACTAGTACTACTACGTGTGGTCTCCGACCCAGAAGTGGAAGAAGTGGAGATGCTCTACCACACTGTTTTTTTGTGCTGGGCTCTACCACGCTGTTGATGTCCCACTCCTTTCGCCGACGTGTGGTACATCCAGTGATGGGGTTATGTACCTAGGGTAGGGTCATGGACCTGTTCCAAGTAACTTACCCTAGGACATCCCTAGAAGAGGTCGCCTTCCAGTCGACCAACAAGGATTCACTCGACTGATCTGAAGGACTCGACCACGAAGACTCACTCGACCACCAGGAGGTCAAGAGGCACTCTGCACCGCAACGGCCTGTAATTAAGTAGACTTTATGATAGTAAAGGCACTTTATGTGGGGCGTTACCAGTAACGCCCCAGACTTAACTCACCTTAAACCCTCTCCTACGTGGGCTGGCTGGGGTCCTGGCGCACTCTATATAAGCCACCCCCCCTCCACAGGCAGAAGGGTTCGGCACCTTGTAATCCATACATTGATAATCCACTCGACCGCCTCCGGGCTCCGAGACGTAGGGCTGTTACTTCTTCTGAGAAGGGCCTGAACTCGTACATCCCTTGTGCTTACAACCTCTCCATAGCTAGGACCTTGCCTCTCCATACCTACCCCCCACTCTACTGTCAGGCTTAGAACCACGACAGTTGGCGCCCACCGTGGGGCTAGTGTTTTAGCGATTTTGTGGAGAAGTTGCGATTCTTCCGAGTACTTTCATCATGGTGTCTGCTGGAATTTTGGTCGAGGGTCAAGAGATCCGTCTCGGCGCTCTCGCCTTCATCGCCGACGACTCCGCATGGCTCCAGGAGGCTCCACTCGACGTAGATGCGCTCCCCGTCCGCGGTGCGACGCATTTTCGCGCATGTGTCCGCGGCGTTCTGCTGCGGCAACCATCGACCCAGTATCGGTCGGCTCCTCCATCTTCCACCCTCCCGGTCTCCCGCCAGCGCAAGCGCTCAGGCCGGTCGAGGCTTCAACGATGGGTGAGTCACGCGGTGGCTCGCCAGTCGGCCACTACACAAGTTGCGGCAATCGAGCCCAACGAATCTCTCTACGGCTTGTTCGATCAGTCGACTGGCTCCGGAGAGACTGCATCCGAGTGCGGAAGCAGTGATCCAGCGGCGGAAATCTTGATGGTCGACGGGCCCCACAGTCCTCCTGGCTTCGCCCGTGGTGGTGGAGCAGGCGACGGCGGTGACCCTGCACGAGGCTACGAAGAGTACCAGCCCGAGCCACTCGACTCTCTGCAAAGAGAAGAGCTTCGCCGCAGGAACGAGGATCCCCTGCGTATTCCCATCACAGGAGAAACCCCCGAGGCTCGTGCCTTAGAGGAGGCGCGTCTCGCCAATTTGGCCGAGCGCACTCGACTGGAGAACCTTCAGCGAGCACTCGACGAGCGCGCGCGGCAACGAGTTCCCGACACCAGTCGACGTCAACTCTTCCCGCCGACTCAGGTATATCGAACCCCAATTCAGAAATTAGCAGCTGCGACCCGTATAGCAGAGTCCATTCAGCCTTCGCAGTCGGAAGCTGGCAGAGGTTTGCTGCAGATCAGGGATCTGCTCTGAGCAGCAGGAGATCAGAATTCAGCCGTGTCTCAGTCGCGCAACAGAATTCACAGTCGATCCGTCACTGTGAATACGGTTCAGTCGGCTCACAGCCCCAGATCGCCTCCGCGGCGCGAAGGGCGTGAGAATCGGCGAGATCAATATGGCGACAGACTCGACCGAGATGATAGGCGTCGAGTGCCCTATTCCCCTCCGAGGGGTGGGTCTTACGCTCCTCGGCAGCCAGATGATAGGCGTCAGTACAGTACAGGGCGTAGGGTTCCAGTTGACCCCAGAGAGCCAGGCTTTGACGCGCGATCCATTATCGTGCAAGGGTTGGTCGACCGGAACAGAGCCCATCGAGGCGCACTCGACAGAGATGTGCCCACGAGCAGTCGAGTTCATGTTTCTGGTCCTGAATGTTTCAGCAGAGCTATCAGAGCCGCAGTTATCCCCCCCAATTTCAGGCTGGCAACAGGAGTCAGCAAGTTCACTGGTGAGTCTAAGCCTGAAACTTGGCTTGAAGACTACCGAGTGGCAGTTCAGATCGGTGGTGGGAATGACGAGGTGGCCATGAAGCATTTGCCCCTCATGTTGGAAGGTTCTGCCAGGGCATGGTTGACTCAATTGCCTCCTAGCAGCATTTACACTTGGGAAGATCTGTCCCGAGTGTTCGTCAGAACGTTCGAAGGGACTTGCAAGCGACCAGCGGGATTGACAGAGTTGCAAGTCTGCGTGCAGAGAACCAATGAGACTCTCAGAGAGTATATTCAGAGGTGGATCACTTTGCACCACACTGTGGAAAATGTCTCTGACCATCAGGCAGTATGCGCCTTCAAAGATGGTGTCAAGAACAGAGAACTGAGTTTGAAATTTGGTCGAACCGGTGACATGACCTTGAGTCGGATGATGGAGATTGCTACCAAGTACGCCAACGGCGAAGAAGAAGACCGACTCCGAAGCGGCAAGCACAAGCCGAGTCAGTCGGAAAAAGGAAACACCAGTCGGAAACAGAAGCGGAAGGCTGAACCGGCGGCTCCTGGAGAGGCTCTGGCCGTGACTCAAGGAAAGTTTAAGGGGAAATCAAAAGGATGCTGGAACCCCAAGAAGGTAAAGGATAAAGAAGGGAACGACGTGATGGATATGTCGTGTCATATTCACACGAAGAAAGATGAAGAGGGGAATATCATTTACCCAAAGCACACCACTCGCCAATGTCGACTCCTGATCCAGCAGTTTCAGGGAAAACAGTCTAAGGACAAGGAGAAGGAGCCGGACAAGGCCGAAGACAAAGAGGACAGTGAGGGAGGATATCCGCATATCAACTCCACTCTAATGATCTTCGCAGATGTGGAAAGCAGAAGTCGACTGAAAGTGATTAACCGAGAGGTTAACATGGTTGCCCCAGCAAAGGCAAATTATCTGAAGTGGTCTCAAACACCCATCACATTCGACCAATCTGATCACCCGACTCATATTGCCACCCCTGGGAGGCAAGCTTTGGTGGTCGATCCAGTTGTCGAAGGCACTCGACTGACAAAGGTGCTGATGGACGGTGGAAGTGGGCTGAATCTGTTATATGCAGACACGTTGAAAGGTATGGGCATTCCGATGTCCCGACTGAGCACTAGTAACATGAGCTTCCATGGAGTTATACTAGGGAAGAAGGCCGAGTCACTCGGCCAGATAGCTTTGGACGTAGTGTTTGGCGATTCAAAGCATTTTCGCAAAGAAAAGTTGACGTTTGAGGTCGTGGATTTTCAAAGTGCATATCATGCCATTTTGGGGAGACCAGCCTATGCACGGTTCATGGCTCGACCATGTTACGTGTACCTCAAATTGAAGATGCCCGGTCCCAAAGGTGTGATCACTGTCACCGATGATAGGAAAAAGGCAGAGGAGTGCTTTCAGAAGGGCTCCAAAATTGCCGATTCCCATGTGACAGCGGTCGAGTTCGAAGAATACAAGCAAAACGCAGATCCAAGTGACTTGCTGCGATCCAAGAAGCCCGCCACAGAATCTGCATTCCAGTCGTCCGGTGAGACGAAGCCTGTTCACATTCACCCGACCGACCCCGAAGCAGCTCCGACCCGCATCTCCACAACACTCGACCCAAAATAGGAAGAAGCGCTCATCCAGTTCCTCCGTGAGAACTGGGACATTTTTGCATGGAAGCCCGCTGACATGCTAGGTGTTCCCAGGGGACTGGCTGAGCATCACCTAAGAGTCGACTCGTCTGCAAAGCCAGTCAAAGAACATCTTCGGCGGTCCGCCGTCCAGAAGAGAAAGGCCATCGGTGAAGAAGTGGCTCGACTGTTGGCGGCAGGATTTATCCGAGAGATATTCCACTCCGAGTGGCTCGCTAATGTCGTCATGGTTCCTAAGAAGGACAAGTCGCTCCGAATGTGCATTGATTTCAAGCACATCAACCGGGCCTGCCCGAAAGATCACTTTCCTCTCCCTCGCATAGATCAAATTGTTGACTCGACCGCGGGATGCGAGAGGTTGTCTTTTTTAGATGCTTACTCCGGGTACCACCAGATCCGTCTGTATGGGCCCGATGAAGTAAAAACAGCTTTCATCACTCCATTCGGGTGCTTCTGCTATATCACCATGCCATTCGGCCTCAAGAATGCCGGAGCCACATTTATGCGAATGATTCAGAAGTGTCTACTCACTCAAATCAGTCGGAATGTGGAAGCTTATATGGATGATATTGTTGTCAAGTCACGAAAAGGTTCCAACCTGCTCGCTGACCTCGCCGAAACATTTGCCAACCTCAGAAGGTATGATATCAAGCTCAATCCATCAAAGTGCACATTTGGAGTTCCTGGTGGCAAGTTACTCGGTTTTCTCGTTTCCGAACGGGGAATCGACGCCAACCCAGAAAAGATTGGCACTATTCTCCGAATGAAACGCCCTGTGCGAGTGCACGATGTCCAGAAGCTTACTGGATGCTTGGCCGCATTAAGTCGATTCATCTCACGACTCGGTGAAAAGGCATTGCCTCTTTACCGACTGATGAAGAAGGCTGACAAGTTCGAGTGGACTCCAGAAGCTGATGCAGCGTTTGCCGAGCTAAAAGCTCTGCTCTCCACCCAGCCGGTGCTTGCTGCTCCAATCAGCAAAGAGCCTCTGTTGCTCTACATCGCAGCCACAGGACAAGTCGTCAGTACTGTGCTAACGGTCGAGCGGGAAGAAGAAGGAAAAGCTCTCAAAGTTCAGCGCCTAGTGTATTATTTGTCTGAAGTCTTGACTCCATCCAAGCAGAGATATCCTCATTATCAGAAGCTTGTGTATGGAATATACATGACCACAAAGAAGGTTGCTCATTATTTCTCTGACCATTCAATCACAGTCGTCAGCGACGCTCCACTATCAGAGATTTTGCACAACAGAGATGCAACTGGTCGAGTGGCCAAATGGGCGATTGAACTTCTTCCCCTTGATATCAAGTTTGAGGCAAAGAAAGCCATTAAGTCCCAGGCAATAGCAGATTTCCTCGCCGAGTGGATCGAACAGCAGCAGCCGACTGAAGTTCACTCGGAGCATTGGACCATGTTTTTCGATGGTTCTAAGATGTTGAATGGTTCCGGTGCTGGGGTTGTCCTGGTTTCCCCCAGAGGAGATAAGCTCAGATATGTGCTCCAGATTCACTTTGATTCCTCCAACAATGAGGCAGAATATGAGGCCCTCCTATACGGGTTGCGCATGGCCATTTCACTCGGCGTCCGTCGCCTAATGGTCTATGGCGACTCGGATTTAGTGGTCAATCAGGTGATGAAAGAGTGGGACGTGAGAAGCCCAGCCATGACTGGATACTGCAGTGCAGTGAGGAAGCTGGAGAAAAAGTTCGAGGGGTTGGAGCTCCATCATATACCCCGACTGAAAAATCAAGCAGCTGATGATCTAGCAAAGATAGGTTCCAAGAGAGAAGCCATTCCGAGTGGTGTGTTCTTGGAGCATATACATACTCCGTCAGTCAAAGAAGATCCTTTCACCGAAGAAACTCCGCAGCCCAAGAGCGCCACAGATCCGACTGAAGTTGAAGTCCCAGCGGTGGTCGACTTGATCATGGAGGTTTTGGTAGTCATTCCCGACTGGACGATTCCGTATGTCGCATATATCTTGAGGAAAGAGCTTCCGGAGGATGAGGAAGAGGCTCGACAGATCGTCCGTCGATCTAAGGCCTTTACCGTCATCAAAGGACAATTATACAGAGAGAGCACGACTGGAGTCGGTCAGAAGTGCATAACACCAGAAGAAGGTCGACTCATCCTCAATGATATTCACTCGGGGACCTGTGGTCATCATGCGTCCTCCCGGACCATCGTGGCCAAAGCATACCGAGCCGGGTTTTACTGGCCCAAGGCGAATGAGATGGCAAAGGAGATAGTGGATAAGTGCGAGGGATGTCAGTTCTACTCGAATATGTCGCACAAGCCTGCGTCGGCTTTGAAGACCATCCCACTCGTCTGGCCTTTTGCAGTTTGGGGGCTGGACATGGCCGGCCCTTTGAGAACAGGACGAAGTGGCTTCACGCATGTACTGGTGGCAGTCGACAAGTTCACCAAGTGGATCGAGGCTAAACCAATCAAGAGCCTCGACACCGGTACTGCTGTTAGCTTCATCATGGAACTAATATTCAGATATGGAGTCCCGCAGAGCATCATAACGGATAATGGGTCGAACTTTGACTCAGAGGGATTCAGAACCTTCTGCAACTCCCAGGGCACACGGGTCGACTACGCATCAGTCGCCCATCCGCAGTCGAATGGACAAGCAGAGCGAGCTAATGGACTGATTCTCAAGGGACTGAAGCCTCGACTGATGCGTGATCTCAAACACGCGGCTGGAGCTTGGGTCGACGAACTTCCATCTGTACTCTGGGGACTGCGGACCACGCCCAATCGGTCGACCGGAAGAACTCCATTCTTCTTGGTCTATGGAGCCGAAGCAGTCTTGCCGAGTGATCTTCTCCACAATGCTCCTCGAGTCGAAATCTACAACGAAGCAGAAGCTGAACAAGCGCGGCAGGACGCAGTCGACCTTTTAGAGGAAGAAAGGGAGATGGCTCTGATCTGGTCGACCATCTACCAACAAGATCTGCGGCGTTTCCACGCCCGAAATGTGAGAGGTCGAGCCTTCCAGGAAGGGGATTTGGTTCTCCGAGTGGATCAGCACAAACCACACAAGCTTGCTCCTTCTTGGGAAGGTCCCTTCATCGTCACCAAGGTTCTCCACAACGGGGCGTACCGTCTTTACAACGTCGAGCATAATATCGACGAGCCCCGAGCTTGGAACGCGGAGCTACTCCGCCCATTTTACACTTAAGTTTTATCACTCGGATGAGTTGCAATAAAGTACTTCTGTAGTTCATGGGTTTGGAAATAATAGTGTCATCACTTTTTATTTTTGTCCACATAAAAACTCCCCCTCAGTGGGTGACTTAGCCGCGAATCCGTTTCGCCTAAGTTTGTAAAAATCCTACCGAGTGGTGAGCCAGACTCTCACTCAGAGGCTTAGCTGCGAATCCGTTTCGCCTAAGTTTATCAAAATCCTACCGAGTGGTAAGCCAGCCTTCCACTCGGAGGCTTAGCTGCAGTCCAAGGACTCGCCTAAGTTTATCAAAATCCTACCGAGTGGTAAGCCAGCCTTCCACTCAGGGGCTTAGCTGCAGTCCAAGCACTCGCCTAAGTTGTGAAAATCCTACCGAGTGAAGAGCGATCCTCTCACTCGGAGGCTTAGCTGCAGTCCAAGGACTCGCCTAAGTTTATCAAAATCCTACCGAGTGGTAAGCCAGCCTTCCACTCGGGGGCTTAGCTGCAGTCCAAGCACTCGCCTAAGTTGTGAAAATCCTACCGAGTGAAGAGCGATCCTCTCACTCGGAGGCTTAGCTGCAGTCCAAGGACTCGCCTAAGTTTATCAAAATCCTACCGAGTGGTAAGCCAGCCTTCCACTCGGGGGCTTAGCTCCAGTCCAAGCACTCGCCTAAGTTGTGAAAATCCTACCGAGTGAAGAGCGATCCTCTCACTCGGAGGCTTAGCTGCAGTCCAAGCACTCGCCTAAGTTGTGAAAATCCTACCGAGTGAAGAGCGATCCTCTCACTCGGAGGCTTAGCTGCAGTCCAAGGGTCATGGACCTGTTCCAAGTAACTTACCCTAGGACATCCCTAGAAGAGGTCGCCTTCCAGTCGACCAACGAGGATTCACTCGACTGATCTGAAGGACTCGACCACGAAGACTCACTCGACCACCAGGAGGTCAAGAGGCACTCTGCACCGCAACGGCCTGTAATTAAGTAGACTTTATGATAGTAAAGGCACTTTATGTGGGGCGTTACCAGTAACGCCCCAGACTTAACTCACCTTAAACCCTCTCCTACATGGGCTGGCTGGGGTCCTGGCGCACTCTATATAAGCCACCCCCCCTCCACAGGCAGAAGGGTTCGGCACCTTGTAATCCATACATTGATAATCCACTCGACCGCCTCCGGGCTCCGAGACGTAGGGCTGTTACTTCTTCCGAGAAGGGCCTGAACTCGTACATCCCTTGTGCTTACAACCTCTCCATAGCTAGGACCTTGCCTCTCCATACCTACCCCCCACTCTACTGTCAGGCTTAGAACCACGACATCCAGCACATGCCATGTTTGGCACTCTTCGTTGTAATAGTTGAAATGCTAGCATTCATCAGAAATAAAAAATAAATATAAATCAACAATGATACTATTTTATTAGAACCAATCAGCAGTGATACTATACCACACGGTTTCCTTGCTCCTCGATATCGGAAAGAATACTTCCGTTCGCCAACATGTGGGACGTCGACCATCCTGGTCCACTTGCCATGCATGCAGAACTCCAAGGGAGAGTCACCCCTGTCGTCGCGCCGCAGTAATAATGACTAATGAGCCATCAAATCAGAGGCCCAACCTTTCCCATGAAGTTGCTCGGACAAAGGAACCATCATGACTTCGTTGAATTCCGCTTCTTGAAGAAAACTTCTGTAGCAGCAGTACTGCTAGCTACAGTACTTACTCCAACAGAGGCCTCCTTTCGTTCATAGTATAGGAATTTTATAGGAATATGAAAATCATAGGAAGTGAGATGACATGCATCTCAATTCCTATAGAGAAAGAGATGCCATTTGCTGCATAGGATAGGAATTTTTCCATTGAGTCTAGGCTAATGTACTGGTAATTTGCTCTAAAAACTACAGTAGTAACTAGTAGTACTGGTACATGCTCGTACTCAGACACAGACACACACACACTAACTACTAGTACTACTACTTCTCACATGCTGGCCAGACGGCGTCGTTCTCCTTCCCGGCTTTGTCGGTGACACCCCACCATGCTCGGATCTCCGTCGACCTCTCCGCAGCAGTGTGTGCGTCCTCTTCTTTCTTGCAGCAGCGGGCCTCTCTTTTGTTGAGTGCTTTCTGACTTTTATGCTCCCTCTGTGCGGCTTTGGCCGCCTCTTGCTCTACCCCCCATTCGGCCTTGGCAGCTTCAAATTCCTCCCACATAGGTGTGAGGTCACGAGCGGCGATGAACTCGACACGGCGGGATGCCATCGCTTCCCTACCATTTTGCGTGTAGTCGTGGGCGGCGAGGAACTTGGCGCGGCGGGATGCCATCGCTTCCTTACCGGTTAGTGTGCGGCGCGGTGGCATGAATGATGCTTGGTGAGAGCTCTAGGATGGAGTGGCCGGACAACCATAGAGTGCATTGGTTTGTCAAGAGCTCAAGGACAGAAGACGAAGGAAATTTGGATTCCCCTTCAATCCTGGTCATTTATTACAGAGCAAAATGCATTGGTGGTCATCGAACTTGTCTTGATAGCTCACTTTGATCATTGTATACGAGATATGGTGATTATACAGTCATTGGCTCAGCGTATAGCTCCGTATTTGTCTGGTTGACCAGTCAAACAGTCCACATGCGCCTCATCAGCTCGTGTTGTTTATCTATCTACGCGGGCCTACCTGTCAGTGGAGAAATAAATAAAAACCAAAATTATGCGTATGCGGGGAATCAAACCACGGGCTCGTCGCTGCAACGCACACTCGTCAGCCAAATGAAAAAGAAATACTTTGCGTCCGGCACTCACGCTCATGCTGTCAAAGCATGCTAATGCATGCACGTCGCCCTCTCAATCAAAGTCCTGCTCATGGCCTACGCGAACGCCGAGCATGTATTCACCTGGCTCAACACCAATAGTCATACTCGGAGTGCCTTGCTCATGTATATCGTCCATCACAACGACAATCTATAAAACAGCCTAGCTAGAGAGGGTACTATGGTATAGAGTATGTACTATCGTGAGCGACCGATCTTAGTGCCACTGTACATGAGTGTGTGTCTGATTGATTCATCCATTATTCGTAAGTTATGCATGGTTGTGTGGTGTCTAATGGTGGTCGTGAAAGGCTAGCTGGCGACAAGAGCAGTTGCATGGACACCTGGTTGTCAATAAGTGACGCATATGCTTCAAAGGATCGTCATCCATGAGTTCACACTTTACGACCACGCCAGCGTCTGACCACCCTGGCCTACCGAAACCCCTTTCATCACTAGCACGCGCTTCCCGCCTAAAATGGTCACCGTCTCTCCAGAACGTCAATGCCGCATTCACCGACCTTAACTACAAGTGAAGTTGGTGTGTCACTGACATGCGGGCCAGATGCCCGTTGGGCCCACACGTCAGTAACCCAACGCACCTATAGTCAAGTCACTGAAGCAGCATCCACATTCACACCCGATGAACCTACTCCGGCGCCAGCCGTCCATCCGTCTACCGCGGCCCATTGCCATTCGCCCGCAATATTAACTTGAGCCCCAGCTCCCAGCCATAGCCAAAGACCCACACTCATTCTCCTCTAGTCCCTTCCTTTTGTCGGCACCACTCCAACCATGGCCTCCTGGCGCTCCGAAGCTCTCTTGGATGTATTGTGTACTGTCGCAGGAGCAGACGAGGGACATTGGCGGCTCCGCTCCGGGCGCACTCCAAAGCTCTCTTCGACGTACTGTCGCAGGAGCAGACGAAGGAGATCCCTGGCACCCCCCAGGCCGCCCTCTGCCGCCATGACCACGAAGCTGGCGTGCGTGTGTGGGCGCAGCCGGGAGCGAGGAAGAGTAGTACACGGTAGGTCGCCGTCGCTCTGGTCCCAGGAAGGCCACCGCTACTCCACTCAGTCGACGCCAAGCTTGGTGTGGCAAACATCGGCGGCCGATTAGCCCCTTGACGGCGACGTGGAGGCTGAAATCTTCAGAACATTGTGCTCCGGGGGAGGAGGTTATCGAGGCGGATGAGGAGGAGGAAAAGGCAATGGCCGGCTTTCCCGGGTTCATGGCCGAACATGGTGGTCGGGCGCTGGTGATCGTTTAGATTAGGTTTACAGTAGGTTTTAGTATGGTTTGTGCAAAATATGTAATGAATTTTGTCCAGTTTATAGGAAAAGTTTTCAAAATGTAATGAATTTCATCCGGTTAATTTGAAATTTGCTTTTTTTGCATGAATTTCGTCCGGTTAGTTCATATAGTTGTCGAAAGGTATGCAGGCAGCATCAGATGGCATCCATCAGTGTCCTCAGACAGATGCCGGTGTAAATTTGTGGGCCAGCGCTGGAGATGCCCTAACTATCATGCTATAATCTCTAACAGTGCTCCATTATTTGGCAGGGAACGGTTATCCCTCGATCAAAATCAGATCCGCGTTGTTTCGCACTCTGCTACCTCTTGGGCACTGTGTTGGATTTCCCCGAAGAGGAGAGGATGATGCACCAAAGTAGCATAAGTATTTCCCTCAGTTTTTGAGAATCAAGGTATCAATCCAGTAGGAGACCACGCACAAGTCCCTCGTACCTACACAAAATGATAGCTCCTCCCAACCAACGCGATTAGGGGTTGTCAATCCCTTCATGGTCACTTACGAGAGTGAGATCTGATAGAGATGATAAATAATATTTTTTGGTATTTTTGGTATATAGATGCAAAGTGAAAAGTAAAAGGCAAAGTAAAAACAAAGCAAGTAATAAAGTAATGGAGATTGATATGATGAGAATAGACCCGAGGGCCATAGGTTTCACTAGTGGCTTCTCTCAAGAGCATAAGTATTCTACCGTGGGTGAACAAATTACTGTTGAGCAATTGACAGAATTGAGCATAATTATGAATATATCTAGGTATGATCATGTATATAGGCATCATGTCCGAGACAAGTAGATCGAAACGATTCTGCATCTACTACTGTTACTCCACTCATCGACTGCTATCCAGCATGCATCTAGAGTATTAAGTTAAAAACAGAGTAACGCCTTAAGCAAGATGACATGATGTAGAGGGATAAATTCATGCAATATGATAAAACCCCATCTTGTTATCCTCGATGGCAACAACACAATACGTGCCTTTCTGCCCCTTCTGTCACTGGGAAAGGACACCGCAAGATTGAACCCAAAGCTAAGCACTTCTCCCATTGCTAGAACTACCAATCTAGTTGGCCAAACCAAACGGATAATTCGAAGAGACTTGCAAAGATAACTCAATCACACATAAAAGAATTCAGAGAAGATTCAAATATTATTCATAGATAAGCTGGATCATAAACCCAAAATTCATCGTTCTCAACAAACACACCGCAAAAAGAAGATTACATCGAATAGATCTCCACAAGAGAGGGGGAGAACATTGTATTGAGATCCAAAAAGAGAGAAGAAGCCATCTAGCTACTAGCTATGGACCCGAAGGTCTGAAGTAAACTACTCACACTTCATCGGAGGGGCTATGGTGTTGATGTAGAAGCCCTCCATGGTGGATGCCCCCACCGGCGGAGCTCGGAACAGGCCCCAAGATGGGATCTCGTGGATACAGAAGGGTGCGGCTGTGGAATTAGGTTTTTGGCTCCTCGTCTGATCGTTTGGGGATACATAGGTATATATAGGAGGAAGGAGTACATCGGTGGAGCACCAGGGGGGCCATGAGGCAAGGGGGTGCGCCCTAGGGGGGGGCGCCCCCCACCCTCTTGACCGACTCTTTTGTTCCTTGGAGCAGGGTCCAAGTCTCCTGGATCACGTTCGGTGAGAAAATCACGTTCCCGAAGGTTTCACTCCGTTTGGACTCCGTTTGATATTCCGTTTCTTCGAAACACTGAAATAGGCAAAAAAACAGCAATTCTGGGCTGGGCCTCCGGTTAATAGGTTAGTCCCAGAAATAATATAAAAGTGGAAAATAAAGCCCAATATAGTCCAAAACAGTAGGTAAAGTAGCATGGATCAATCAAAAATTATAGATACGTTGGAGACGTATCAGGCATCCCCAAGCTTAATTCCTGCTCTTCCTCGAGTAGGTAAATGATAAAAAAGAATTTTTGATGCGGAGTGATACTTTGGCATAATTTCAATGTAAATCTTCTTAATTGTGGCACGAATATTCAGATCCGAAAGATTCAAGACAAAAGTTCATATTGACATAAAAAATAATAATACTTCAAGCATACTAATCAAAGCAATCATGTCTTCTCAAAATAGCATGGCAAAAGAAAGGTCATCCCTACAAAAATCATATAGTTAGGCTATGCTTCATTTTCGTCACACAAAGATGTTCCCAACTTCTATACCCCCGATGACAAGCCAAGCAATTGGTCCATACTTAAATAATCTCAAACTTTTTCAACCTTCACGCAATACATGAGAGTGAGCCATGGATATAGCACTATGGGTGGAATATAATATGATGATGGTGATTATGTGGAGAAGACAAAAAAGGAGAAAGTCTCACATTGACGAGGATAATCAATGGGCTATGGAGATGCCCATTAATTGATGTCAACATGAGGAGTAGGGATTGCCATGCAACGGATGCACTAGAGCTATGAATGCTCAACAAAAATAAGCTAGTGGGTGTGCATCCAACTCGCTTGCTCACGAAGACCTAGGGCATTTGAGGAAGCCCATTGTAGGAATATACAAGCCAAGCTCTATAATGAAAAATCCCCACTAGTATAAAAAGACAACTTATGAGACTCACTACATGAAGAACAAGGTGCTACTTTGAAGCACACTATATGAGACTCACTACATGAAGAACAAGGTGCTACTTTGAAGCACAAGTGTGGAAAAGAGATAGTAGCATTGCCCTTTTTATTTACTTTTATTTTTGGGCCTTTTTTTTTCTTTTGGCCTGTCTCTTTTTTTTGGGCAATGCTCTAATAATGATGATCATCACACTTCTATTGATTACAACATGAGGATTACAACTCAAAACTTAGAACAAGATATGACTCTATATGAATGCCTCCGGCGGTGTACCGGGATGGTGTAATGAATCAAGAGTGACATGTATGAAAAATAATGCATGGTGGCTTTGCCACAAATACGATGTCAACTACATGATCATGCAATGACAATATGACAAAAGTAATGTGTGTCATGATGATGATGATGATGATGATGGAAGTTGCATGGCAATATATCTCGGAATGGCTATGTAAATGCCATGATAGGTAGGTATGGTGGTTGTTTTGAGGAAGATATAAGGAGGTTTATGTGTGATAGAGCGTATCGTATCATGGGGTTTGGATGCACCCGCGAAGGTTGCACCAACTCTCAAGGTGAGAAAGGGTAATGAACGGTACCGAAGAGGCTAGCAAAGGCGGAAAGGTGAGAGTGCGTATAATCCATGGACTCAACATTAGTCAAAAGAACTCATATACTTATTGCAAAAATTTAGAAGTCATCAAAAATCAAGTACTACGGGCATGCTCCTAGGGGGATAGATTGGTAGGAAAAGACCATCGCTCGTCCCCGACCGCCACTCATAAGGATGCACAAGCCAGGTACACTTCATGTTTCAAATTTGTTACACAACTTTAACCATACGTGCATGCTACGGGACTTGCAAACTCCAACACAAGCATTTCTCAAATTCACAATTACTCAACTAGCACGACTTTTATATTGTCACCTCCATATCTCAAAACAATTATCAAGCATCAAACTTATCTTAGTATTCAATTCACTCAAAAGAAAGTTTCACATATCTTGAATACCAAGTATATTAACATTGAGCAAATTACCATGCTATTAATGACTCTCAAAATAATCTAAGTGAAGCATGAGAGATCAATAGTTTCTTTAAAAAAATTCCACCACCGTGCTCTAAAAGATCTAAGTGAAGCACTAGAGCAAAAAAATATCACGCTCAAAAGATATAAGTGAAGCACTATGAGCAAAACTATCAAGTTCAAAAGATATAAGTGAAGCACATAGAGTATTCTAACAAATTCCAATTCATGTATGGCTCTCTCAAAAGGTGTGTACATTAAGGATGATTGTGGTAAACTAACAAGCAAATACGCAAATAATACAAGACGCTCCAAGCAAAACACATATCATGTGGTGAATAAAAATATAGCTCCAAGTAAATTACCGATGGAATTAGACGAAAGAGGGGATGCCTTCCGGGGCATCCCCAAGCTTTGACTTTTTGGTGTCCTTGGATTATCTTGGGGGTGCCATGGACATCCCCAAGCTTAGGCTCTTGCCACTCCTTGTTCGATAATCCATCAAAAGAATTCACCCAAAACTTGAAAACTTCACAACACAAAACTCAATAGAAATCTCGTGAGCTCTGTTAGAGAAAGAAAACTAAAGACTAATTAAGGTACTATAATGACCTCATTATTTATTTATGTTGGTGTTAAACCTATTTTATTCCAACTTCTCTATGGATTATAAACTATTTTACTGGCCATAGATTCATCAAAATAAGCAAACAACACACGCAAAACGGAATCTGTCAAAAACAGAATAGTCTGTAGTAATATGGAACTAACGCAAACTTATGGAACTCTAAAATTCCTACCAAAATAGGAAGTCCTGGACAATTTGTCTATTGAACATCAGCAAAAAGAATTAACACAAAAGCACGTTTCTGTGATTTAACAAAATTATATTCATGCGCGCAAAGTTTCTGTTTTTCAGCAGAATCAAAAAACACTAATTAAAACATAAAACCACATCCAGACAGAGTCTGGATGGATTATTTATTCTTGAACATAAGCAAAAACAAAAAACAAAAATAAAATTGGGTTGCCTCCCAACAAGCGCTATCATTTAACGCCCCTAGCTAGGCATAAAAGCAAGGATAGATCTAGGTATTGCCATCTTTGGTAGGCAATCCATAAGTGGCTCTCATGATGGATTCATATGGTAATTTTATTTTCTTTCTTGGGAAGTGTTCCATGCCCTTCTTTAAGGGAAATTGGAATCTAATATTCCCTTCCTTCATATCAATAATTGCACCAATCGTTCTAAGGAAAGGTCTACCAAGAATAATAGGACATGAAGGATTGCAATCTATATCAAGAACGATAAAATATACGGGCACATAATTCCTATTTGAGAAAAATAAGAAAATCATTAATTCTTCCCATAGGCTTTTTAATAGTGGAATCTGCAAGATGCAAGTTTAGAGAGCAATCATCAAAGTCACGGAAATCTAGCAAATCACACAAAGTTTTGGGAATAGTAGAGACACTAGCACCCAAATCACACAAAGCATGAAACTCATAATCTTTAATTTTAATTTTAATAGTAGGTTCCCACTCATCATAGATTTTTCTAGGGATAGAAACTTTCAACTCAAGTTTTTCTTCATAAGATTGCATCAAGGTATCAACAATGTGTTCGGTAAAGGCCTTATTTTGACTATAAGCATGAGGAGAATCTAGCACGGATTGCAACAAGGAAATACAACCAATTAAGAGCAATTTTCATAATTAAATTCCTTGAGATCCAAAATAGTGGGTTTAGCAACATCTAGGTTTTTATTTCTTTCAATCCCACTTTTATCAATTTCACCATCAAGATCTAAAAACTCCGAATTCTTAGAACGCCTTCTAGGTAAAGGAAGATCATATTCAGTTTCATCAAGATTCATATTGCAAAACAAAGATTTAATGGGGGACACATCAATAACTTTTAGATCTTCATCTTGATTTTCATAGGAATTGGAAGAACACGCTTTAATAAAGGCATCTTTGGAAGCACGCATCCTAGCGGTTCTTTTTTTGCACTCATCAATGGAAATTCTCATGGCTTTGAGAGACTCATTGATATCATGCTTAGGAGGAATAGATCTAAGCTTTGAAGAATCAATTTCAAGAGAAATTCTATCAACGTTCCTAGCCAAATCATCAACTTTAAGCAATTTCTCTTCTAGCAGAGCATTAAAATTCTTTTGTGAATTCATAAACTCTTTAATGCTATTCTCAAATTCAGAGGGCATCTTATTAATATTTCCATAAGAGTTGTTGTAGGAATTTCCATAATTATTATAAGGATTACTAGGATAAGGCCTAGGATTAAAATTCCCTCTATACGCATTGTTTCCAAAACTATTCCTACCAACAAAATTCACATCCATAGATTCATTGTTATTATCAATCAAAGTAGACAAAGGCATATCATTGGGATCAAGAGGAGTATTTTTACAAGCAAACATCTTCATAAGTTCATCCATCTTTTCACTCAAAACATTGATTTCTTCTGTAGCATGCACTTTTTTACTAGAATATCTTTCGGTGTGCCATTGAGAATAATTAGCCATAATATTATCAACCAATTTTGTAGCATCTCCTAACGTAATTTCCATAAACGTGCCTCCCGCGGCCGAATCTAAAAGATTTCTAGAAGCAAAATTCAATCCGGTATAAATTTTTTGTATGATCATCCATAAATTCAAACCATGAGTAGGGCATTTGCGAAGCATCAATTTCATTCTTTCCCAAGATTGGGCAACATGCTCATGATCAAGTTGTTTACAATTCATAATATCGTTCCTAAGAGTGATGATCTTAGCGGGAGGAAAATACTTAGAGATAAAAGCATCTTTGCACTTGTTCCAAGAATCAATACTATTTTTAGGCAAAGCCGAAACCGAACTTTGGCACGATCTCTAAGTGAAAACGGAAATAACTTCAATTTGACAATATTGTTATCCGTATCTTTCTTCTTTTGCATATCACACAAATCAACAAAATTGTTTAGATGAGTAGCGACATCTTCACTAGGAAGGCCGGTGAATTGATCTTTCATAACAAGATTCAACAAAGCGGTATTGATTTCACAAGACTCATCATTATTAAGAGGAGCAATCGGAGTACTAAGGAAATCATTATTATTGGTATTCGAGAAATCACACAATTTGGTATTATCTTGCGCCATAGCAACAAGTAATCCAACACACAAGAAAACAGAAAGGCAACAGGAAAAGGCAAACGGGAAAGAGAGAAGGAGATTGGGAAAGAGAGGGCGAATAAAACGGCATGGGTGAAGTGGGGGAGAGGAAAATGGCAAATAATGTAATGCGAGAGATAGGGATTGTGATGGGTACTTGGTATGGTTGACTTGCTTGCGTGAGCCTCCCCAGGAACGGCGCCAGAAAGTCTTCTTGCTACCTCTTGAGCACTGCGTTGGATTTCCCTGAAGAGGAGAGGATGATGCAGCAAAGTAGCGTAAGTATTTCCCTCAGTTTTTGAGAACCAATGTATCAATCCAGTAGGAGACCACGCACAAGTCCCTCGTACCTACACGAAATGATAGCTCCTCGCAACCAACGCGATTAGGGGTTGTCAATCCCTTCACGGTCACTTACGAGAGTGAGATCTGATAGAGATGATAAATAATATTTTTTGGTACTTTTGGTATATAGATGCAAGGTGAAAAGTAAAAGGCAAAGTAAAAACAAAGAAAGTAATAAAGTAATGGAGATTGATATAATGAGAATAGACCCGGGGCCATAGGTTTCACTAGTGGCTTCTCTCAAGAGCATAAGTATTCTACGGTGGGTGAACAAATTACTGTTGAGCAATTGACTGAATTGAGCATAATTATGAGTATATCTATGTATGATCATGTATATAGGCATCACGTCCGAGACAAGTAGATCGAAACGATTCTGCATCTACTACTATTACTCCACTCATCGACCGCTATCCAGCATGCATATAGAGTATTAAGTTAAAAATAGAGTAACACCGTAAGCAAGATGACATGATGTAGAGGGATAAATTCATGCAATATGATAAAAACCCCATCTTGTTATCCTCGATGGCAACAATACAATACGTGCCTTGCTGCCCCTTTTGTCACTAGGAAAGGACACCGCAAGATTGAACCCAAAGCTAAGCACTTCTCCCATTGCTAGAACTACCAATCTAGTTGGACAAACCAAACGGATAATTCAAAGAGACTTGCAAAGATAACTCAATCACACATAAAAGAATTCAGAGAAGATTCAAATATTATTCATAGATAAGCTGGATCATAAACCCACAATTCATCGGTCTCAAGAAACACACCGCAAAAACAAGATTACATCGAATAGATCTCCACGAGAGAGGGGGGAGAACATTGTATTGAGATCCAAAAAGAGAGAAAAAGCCATCTAGCTACTAGCTATGGACCCGAACACTACTACAAAAAGGGCTATAGATGGAATGGCCACTAATGGCGCACCTGTGATGTGGTGCGCCATTACTATGTTCTAATGGCGCACCATGTCTTGGTGCACCATTAGTAATAAATTACTAATGGCGCACCTGGCGTGTGGTGCGCCATTAGTAGTTTTGGAAAAAAACATAAATTTTTTTTGTTACTAATGGCGCACCGTTGTATAGTGCGCCATTACTAATTGACATAGTAATGACGCACCACATCCATCATGCGCCATTAGTAGTTTTGAAAAAAAAGTAAAAAAAAAGTAAAAAAAATGTTACTAATGGCGCACCATGTCTCGGTGCGCCATTACTAGTTTTAACTAGTAATGGCGCACTGACCACTGGTGCGCCATTACTAAGTTTTTTTCAAAAAAAAAAATAAAAAAAATATCATTTTTTTTCATTTT
>NC_041381.1:241092906-241161393 GCF_002162155.2 Triticum dicoccoides | reverse complement strand
TTTTAAAAAAATAAAAGAAAATGTTGGAAATGTCAAAAAAATAAAAGAAAATAAATTTCCCATGTGATATGTGGTCTAGTTGTTGCGAAAATTTACAAATATGAATTTCGACTTTATTTTCAAACTCTCTCTAGAAATTTGTAAAATGGGCATAACTTTTGCATACGAACTCGGATGAAAAAGTTTTTTATATGAAAAATCATCTACTCGAAAAGTTACATCCAAATTTACGGAAAATCCCCAAAAACCTAACAGAAAAAAAGTTATGGGGCTTTCAAGATCTAGAGGCAAAAAAATCAAAAAAAATTAAACTTACTAGTGGCGCACCGTGGATGTGGTGCGCCACTAGTAACAGAAAAAAATTGGTTTTGAATTTTTTTTGGATCTTTTTTCAAAAAATGATAGGTAATATGACCGGGAAGTTTGAAATATTTTTCAAAATTTCATCATAGTCATGAAGATGAACAAAGTCCTAGACATCAACAAGGTATAACAGGATTGATATGCTCGATATATCAACAAGTGCCTGTGAAGTGAGCTGTTGCTGTGGTTGGATAGAACTTTGAAGTTAAGCGTGCTTGGGCTGGAGTAGTGTGAGGATGGGTGACCTTTCGGGAAGTTTGACAACGGAGTGCGATTTGACCTGAGATTAAGCCATAGTGAACTGAGATTAAGAAAAAAACGAAAAAAAATTGGAAATTTTTTTTTGATTTTTTTTTTAAAAATTTAAAAAAATTTGAAAAAATATTGTTACTAATGGCGCACTTCTATGTGGTGCGCCATTAGAATAGCACTAATGGCGCACCACAGGTGCGCCAATAGAAAAAAAATTCTAATGGCATGATGCTAATGGCGCACCAGTAGTGCGCCATTAGAAGGCAAAACCGGTGTGCCATTAGTAGGCCTTTTCCTAGTAGTGGAAGGTCTGAAGTAAACTACTCACACTTCATCGGAGGGGCTATGGTGTTGATGTAGAAGCCCTCCGTGGTGGATGCCCCCTCCGGCGGAGCTCCCGAACAGGCCCCAAGATGGGATCTTGTGGATACAGAAGGTTGTGGCAGTGGAATTAGGTTTTTGGCTCATCGTCTGATCGTTTGGGGATACGTAGGTATATATAGGAGGAAGGAGTACGTCGGTGGAGCAATAGGCGGGCCACGAGGCAGGGGGGCGCGCCCTAGGGGGGGCGCCCCCCACCCTCGTGACCGACTCTTTTGTTCCTTGGAGCAGGGTCCAAGTCTCTTGGATCATGTTCGGTGAGAAAATCACGTTCCCGAAGGTTTCATTCCGTTTGGACTCCGTTTGATATTCCGTTTCTTCGAAACACTGAAATAGGCAAAAAACAGCAATTCTGGGCTAGGCCTCCGATTAATAGGTTAGTCCCAAAAATAATATAAAAGTGGAAAATAAAGCCCAATATAGTCCAAAAGAGTAGATAAAGTAGCATGGAGCAATAAAAAATTATAGATACATTGGAGACGTATCACACTCCTCCCACGTAAGAGTGTAAACTCTTGCTTACATAAAAATGGAGCAAGTGGACGGCACTTTAGCACGTCATATCACTCAAACTAGCCCGCCCAACGAGTGGGAAAGCACTGCCCTCGTCATTTTGTTCTGGATTTCTATCGATCGATCGCGGGAAAATGTTATGCCTTGCAAATTCTGAAGGGAAAGGCGGCACACTTACGACTTGTACGCATCGCACCCCCGACAGTCCGGTTCGCACGCCGCTCACCAGAGGGGACACGTGTTGTCTTGCAATTTCACTAACATGTGGGACTACAATTGAATAAACCGTCGATAGCCGAAATCTAATCACTCGGCGGGCGTCGGCTGAGAAGAGAGAGACGGGGGAGGGAGAAGAGATCGCCCGCCCCCCGTGCACAGACTCCAAGAAATATATGGTGATAATGTGAGGTGGGCCATGCGGGAGTCCGGGCCGCTTCCAAGCCCGCTTCTGACCGCCCTGGCCCCTCAGACGCCAGCTGCCCGCCGCATGCGTGCATAGAAAGTAGTACCAGTAAAATACTGGGCTATAAGACCGCTTATGTGGAGGAGAGAGAGGCATTGACAAAGTCAAGGTGTGGGCTCTGCAAGAGCCCGTCTCTACACATGCTCCTAGGTATAAAAAATAATTGTAAAAAAAGAGGTATAAAAAAATAATTGTGTCTAAAAAAAGAAAGGTAAAAAACATTTGAGAGGAAATAGACAGAGAGAAAGTGAGAAAAAGTTGTAACCTTATAGCCAACCTTATAGTCAACAGTATGGTAGTATTACATGAGGAAGGAGGGAGTGGTGCACATGCCAAGTTCACTGGGCTGCCGTGTTTCACAGTCCTCCGTCGTAACAGTGGAGACAACAGATTTCATCAAAAATAAACAATGAATACTCATTGCTCGTCCTCTTATCGAAAAGAATGCATTCATTCGCCGACATGTGGGACGTCAACCATCTTGGTCCACTTGCCATGCACAAAATTATCTTGGTCTACCCTGGTCGTATCGCAGGCCCAACATTTCACACTGTAAGTTGGTTGGACGAAGGAACCAGCATGACTTCGTTGAATTCCGCTTCTTCAAGAAAACTTACTGTACCCGCAATACTGCTACCACACGCGAAGACTGGACGGCACTGTACCACGTCATATCACTGAAACCCACTAGGCCATCCTAAAAAAACCACTAGGCCAAACTAGCCCGCCTATAGGTCATCTATTTTGGGACAGAGGGAGTACGTCTCTGTACTACTATGATTTTGTGTTGTACGTCTTTGTACATTTGCTACGATTTTCCTACCCTATGAACCAAATGAGGCCTGAATGTATATGTGTCGACTAAGCCTACTATTTTAGGAGCTTGGGCTATTGGCCGATCGACGACGGATAAGTATAAGCGTACCATGAGCTCATCAGCCCTAACGTTTCTCTTCGGTGAGTGTTTTGCAAGTACTATAGCTCTCACAGTAGCTAGCCTACTAACACCAAGAATCATTAAACAAGCCCTGCTGATATGATAAACAGTTCAAACTTACATCTAAGCATGCCATATATTACATCAAAAGCTGGTAAGGATACATCTGTTTCCATAACTCGGAGAGGGTTCACATGATTCACTATCAAACAAAAGTAGCAAGTACTACCCACACAAGACAGTGCACTAGCCCTAAGATGGTTTGATAACACGCATCGTTCTGGTAATTAAACATAGGGCAATGCAAACTACCCTGAAAGATTGGCGTGACCAACTATTTCTTGTCATCGATCTCTCGGGCAATGACCACAGCATGGACAGCGGTATGGGAATCGATCTCTGGGGCGATTTCCAAAGGACTGACTGTGACATTGGAATCGATGTCTGGAGCGACGTCCACAGGATGGACAGCGTCATCGGAATCGATCTCCGGGGCGATGCCAACAGGACGGACCGCGACATCGAAAACGATCTCTAGGGCGTTGTCCACAGGACGGGCTGCGACATCGGAATCATCAAGGACGTCCACCGGCACTTGCACAACCCTAACATATTAGAAAGCACATTGCAAATAATCAAAAACCACAACTATGGTAATAAGCCATTATTTTTTACCTTGTGCAACTCACCGAGGGATCCCATCCCTCCGGGGGCCATCTCCTCGTCCTCGATGGGGGCCATCACCTTGCAAGGGGAATACTGCTCTCAACGGCGACTATCTCCTCAAACTCGGCCTTGAGCCTCGCATAGGTGGCCATCAGAGTTTTTGGGATAGGCACAGTGGGGCCGTTGCTGTTCTTCCAACTTTGTTTGAGGACTTCGTCCGCCAACGTTGTCAACTCTTTAGCCAGTGCTTGTTTCTTGGAGTTCTTCATCTCCATGGGTTGGCCCACCAACATGGTCAACTCGTTGGTTAGTGCTTGCTTCCTGGAGATCGCTATCTCTAGTGGGTTGTCCGCAGGCAACTCTTTGCCTAGTGCTCCAGGATCCATCAATGAACTGACAAACAAAAAGCAATTGAAAGGAAACCACAATCGCAATGAAAATGGGAAAAGAATAGGCCATGAGAATCGGTCGGTGCTTCGCAAAAAGAAGATTCTTGGAATGAAAATATAGCAGCATCACTGATTCTCCCACCTTTCCTTCGTCAGTACAGAGGAAAAATGGCAGAAGTGAGTAGCCTGGAGTGATGTTTTCTTCAAGAAAGGGGATAAAGGGCTTCAACGAGAATTCCAGTGAAATGATGGTTGCTTCGTCCAGTCCAACTTCGAGGCCACTTTACCACTGCTAGTAAAGGTGTGGGTTTTGGGATATGACGGGTCATGATTGCCACACCGGGGTGACCGGTGAGTCTTGACTGTAGCATCTCTCTATGATTTGCTGGATGGCACGCGGGCCCGGATGCTTTGATGTCCCGCATGTAGATAGAGCGGCTAGTCATATAGGAGTGCTCAATATTGTGCACCGCGACCAAGGCGGCGAGGAAAACGAGAGAACTATGTAATTAATGCATGAGTTTAATTAGGGTAGTTTTGTAAAGTATGAGATACATTCCTCCAATCGCAAAATGCCTTGGTTGATGAGATTTGAGGTTTGAGCCCTATAAACCGGAAGGGAGGGAGTACTGCACGCGGTGTAGTCTAGTCACTTGTTGAAATCTCTAGAAAGGCAAATACTCCTTTCCTGTTTACAGGGCTATACTAGCAAGTACTAGTACTAGAATTGTGGGCTCAAATAGAAATTTTGTCTCATGCAATAGCCTGGCTATATGCGTGCTCCAAGGCACCGCACCACGCCCCACCCCTACACAAAGACTGCCACGTGAGTGTTCGCAACTGCCATGTTCGGGTTGCGCCTGGCTCTTCGCCTCTTATAGAAGACGAACAATGATGTTACTCCTACTTCTACAGTATCGAATCCACTGCTGCATGTCCGTCCACCTCGTGCGGGAGGGATAGCGTGTAGCAAAAGCTTCTACTAGTCCTGCAGCCACCACGCTCATGCGCGAGGGAGGAATGCAGCTTCATTAACTTATTGCTCCGGCTTTTGCATCTATGACAGGTGTGCCCAATAGGTGGTTGGCCCACCTGTCATGCTGCCAAAGGCAGGTGCAGTTAAGGCACCGGAGCTCCGTCCACGAGGGAGAGGGTGTTGTCATAATCAAACTTCTCGGTCCTGTACGAGTTGACGCGACACATCAAAGCACTGCACTTGATATAAGTCTTTTTACACATTTGAAATGGACTACAACATACGGATGTATGTAGACATATTTTGCTTCATATGTAGTCACTTGTTGCAATCTCTAAAAAGACTTATATTTGGAAACGGAGGGAGTACAATGCATGCATGCATGCCATGACTTTCCTTTTGATACTTGCATGTGTTGATTTGATGCAGCTTGCCAAATTTTGACTATAAATTTAACTAACCAAATTTTCATGCATGTCACAAAAAATTACGGGGCTGTTTGGATTGTGACTATGTTTGTCTTATGTTGCCACATTGTTTTTCCCACACTTGCCACACTTGCCTAACTTGAGTTTCTCAAATTGTTAGACACACTTTGGCTTGCCTAAGGGAATCTTGCCACACTTTGGTGTCTATGACATGTGGGGTTCACTGCTAATAGAAACATTCTTGTCTTAGGTGTGGCTAATAAAAAATACTTATATTTAGGAACGGAGGGAGTAGAAAATATGAATAATAATGCATGTTGGGGCAACCCACGTTTCCGATAATTTTAGCCGTCGGCTTGTTCACAATTTTTATGAGGGGGTGGTTGTTCATTTAATGGAGGGACTTGTACCAGACTTGAATGATACAAAGTGCAACCTGACACATCGTAACACCACTTGTAACAAGCGGGTAGCTATCTCAAAAAACAATCAACAACTAAAAAACGGCACCCTGGCACGTAGTACACAATTTTAAACGATTGTTTTGATGGAGTGAAAAAGGAAAACTACCCCACTACGTATATATAGGTCGGAGCCTTCGCGCTTGCTTGCTAGGGTTGCTCTATTCACACACTCTCATCCTCTTCAGATCTAAACAAGATAGGGGTGGTAACGCTGTCTTTCTCCCTTCAAAAAATACTGTCTTTCTATCCTCACCGCTGGTTATAGATCCGGACGTATCCCCCTCCGCCGGTGAAGGGGAGGAGGGGCAGCGTTTAGGCCGTCATTGATAGCGAGGGAGGAGACCCACTGTCAGCCGCACCGTTATCTCTGGCCGAACATCGGCGCGGGAGGTCATCCAATCCCTTCGCCGTTTCCCTACTGTGGGCGGATCCGTCCTCCCGCCGCCCACCTATCCACATGCCAACGACCTTCAGGTATATCTTCCTGCAAAACCGCCTTAGCTCTACTTCCCAACTTGCTACGTCGCTGCATGTGCATCATTTTCTACCTCTCAGCCCCTCTCGATCAGATGGTCCAACGTCACCTATTTTTCTTCTTCTATTGTTAGAGTTAAAGCTACTTCATGGAGTCGAATCTTGTACTTGGTTCAAACAAGAAATAAAGTGGGGGTGAGGGAATTTAGTATGTACATCGGACTTGGTAGAAACAGGAAGGAAAGGGGGTGAAATTAGTACAGACTGGTCATCCAACCGGTATCTTGGTCGAAAAAGGAAATATAGGGGTAATGTTGTACACACTGGTATGACTAGGACTAGATTTGCTATCCACACATAGCAGTAGGTGGCTAGAGTGAACAAAAATGGGACCAACCCAGATATGTTTCTTGGATGTTTGGTTCTCGGGGCAACAAACTATGAATCACCACTTAATGCCCCTGTTTAGGTACATAGTGTTGGACGGCTGGTGCACCCACTGTCCCATGCCCTTATACCAAATATTTAGTTGTTCTTAATCTAATGCCCCTGGTAAAATGAAGCCATGCCACAGTTATAAGCCATGACAAGTTTAGCCAAATGTTTTTGCCTGTAATTGTTTGAGACTCTGAATGTTTCCTCTGTAGCTTTTTGTGCAAACAGGGATATCCATTTCACCTGGTTGCTGTTGTGACTTTTTGGTGCACTGCACAAAACTCTTCTTAAAAGAAGTGACTTTTGTGCTGTTTGACTGGAATGTCAGAATGGAACAGTTGGTTCATTTCGGTGGAACTACACAAAGGGAGATCTGTGTTCCAATCCCCATCATCCATATTGGCGCCATAACCTTCCTTTAGGTAAGAATAATATTTAATGCATGTGTTCATCTCTATTTTGCGACTGCCATGAGAAAATAATGCTATTTTTACTAGTACACTTGTACTCCCTCGCTGACAAAACTAATTCTGAAATAGAAGGCCAATCATGTACTTGGTTTCACCAACTGGTGAGGAGAAAGAGAAACAGAGCATGAAGAGGAAGAAGAAGAAGAATAAACAGTGCCAAGGCGATCTTGCTGAACCCAGAGGCCTCAGTCGAGGCCATTCAAGGGCTCCGACAACGACTACCTTACATGTGAGACGATCCTCCAAGGAGCCCTTCCACTTCTGTTGTCTCACTTGATTAATTAGGAGTACTTAAGTACCACTAATTTATTGCTGCCTAATTTTCCTGTCGGAGTTAAACAAATCTTTAGTAGCAGCCTATGCTGAATCATGTACGTGTGTATGTTTGTCTATGGAGGTGAATCATGTGGTGGAGCAGGAAGGGAATATTATTAGTGTCATGACATAATAGTGCTATTGTTTTGCATGTCAATTTATTGCGATTGGTTCAATGAGGCAATGTTTTGCGTATTGTCCATCATGAATTTGATGCTACTGTTAGAGTAATATTCTAATGTCTTTCTATCCTTTATCACTAAGCTAATGAAGGTTTCACCTTGTTCCTACTTGTGCAAACGGGGATCATGTTGTGCCAATCATACATTTTAGTGGAACTACACAAGACAATACAAGGAACTGTATCCCAGCCAGTGCTTTAACTCTGCTAGAAGTTCTTGATAATCTTTCGATATAATCTCAGCACTCGTAAACAAGAGTGATTTCAACCATACATTTGAAGTGCACAAAAATATATACTATTGAGTGATTCCAGTGAGTGCTTTATCATCTCTTATGGGACTACATGAATAAGCTTTTTTCCTCAGGTTGGTATAGGCCTAAGGCCTTCATCCATATTAGTTTGCTGTCATCTCTATTTGTATCATGCTACTGTCATGAGAAACTCCTTTATCTTTGCACGTTAAAGTTTTGCAACCTATGATACATGGCAATGCTTTGAGTGTTGAGCTAATTAGCACTGATTAAATAAACTAATACCTCTCTTTAAGCAAGACTACTATGTTGCTAACTTTACCCATTAAGATAATGACGGTGCTTCTATTTGTTAGTGTATGTTTCATCAATTAGTACCACTATTACAGTAATCTCACTCTCCCAATATGTGTGCCAATAGGGATGCTCGATTTTGGTGGAACTGCACAAAAAGTTTGGGTGATATGCTACCTCACACAGGTTGGTACTAGTCTTTATCCTGATTATTGTGCTTCTCATGTATTGGTAATTTGGTATTGTGCTACTATTTGCCGATTTTATAAAGGAGTAACTTGGAGCCTGAACTCACAGGCAAATCATTGCATTGGGTGATTTCAGTAGAACTGCACAAAAAGATCAGATGGACAGATACTTATGCTGCCGCTATGTACTCCAAAGTTCACTCAAACAAGCATCGGTGTTGACAAGAAGTGCCTATATTCATTCGAGTATCAACTGGCGTCAACCAATTTTCAAACTCCAAGTATTAGAAGAGTGAACACCAAAAATATTGCTTGGCGCATAGCCCAGAAAAACAAAGTCCATTCTTTGGTCCCAACTTGTGCCTTTTGGTTATCGGCAGATATGGTAGCGAACTGTATGGCATGGAGACTAAAGATTCCGGACAAGTTGGTTGATGCGTATATTCATCTGGCACTTAATCCGTCTGCACGCTAGGGATGCTCCATTTCAGTTGAACTGCAATTTTTTTGGGGTGGTTCATTTTCTCAACCGCCTCCTTTCTCATCTGCAATGTAGAATTTTGGCGAGCTACAAGACCAAGATGAGCCAGTAAACTAGTTGGATGAAAGTAGTGGCCAAGTTGCTCAAACCTCCCTCGGCACGAGGCCACTATTTGAGGATAAACCTATAGGCAAAGTTCAGATTCTCTGTGCTGCCTCTTATGTACTCGAAAGTTTACTCGTACAAGCATTAACTTGAGCAAGAAGTACCTCGGACTGAACACCATTTACCAGTCTGTACCCTAGGTAATTAAAGTTCGTCCATGGATCATATTGGCTATGATATCAATCATTTGGATGCATAAACAAACTGAACATGTGTATATCTAAATCTTTTTGTGAATTATCTATGAATATTGTCGTGTGTTCTATCAACCATTTGGATGCATAGACATGTTGAACTTGTGTATATATGAATATTTTGAGTTGTTGATAGTGAATGTTGGCTATGAATATGAACGTGTCCTGTGAACCTGAGTTTGATACGAATGTTTACCTTTTCTGTTGTACTTGTGTGTGAACTTGTTAGGATGCCTACTGTGGGGTATGTGACGTGTGGGTGTCAACGACACACCTTCTTCCCGAGAAGAATTGCACCTGCTTTGTTAGGGTAGCAACGGCGCATCAGCTCTTTTTAATATTTTTGCTCTGTCTTCCCCCTCCCCCACTCAACCCCTGCCGTAATGTTTTTGGCGTCAAAACAAACATAGTACAACGTTGTTTTGGGGGCTTGATGAAAAATTGAGTGCTGGTTTCTGTAGGTTGGACCGCTCGGCAAATGGGCTGCTGGTGCCCCATAGACTGGGAGGCTAAAAATACAAGTTGTATGGTGTAGAGGTAAGTAAAAAAACGCCATCGAGAGCCATCCACTAAAGAAAAAAATTGCTCCTGATGTGCTTCTTTAGTCGTGCCACCGGCCCCCTCTTTAATACAGTTCGCTCGGGGATCCGGCATCATTTTTTTCCTGAGGGCGAACAAGTATCAGCTAGGCCTAGGTTTTGTATTTTAACATGCGTAGCCCACGACATACGGAGACAGTGGTTTCAACTTTTTTTTGAGGTCCATACTGGCCTATGGGCTTTTTCTTAAAGATTGGCAGCCCAATGTATTTTTTAATAAAACACAGGTCTCTTTTCTATTTATCTATATATGAGAATAATAATGCTGTGTCCAATTTATGTTTTCCCTTCTAACCACATTATATACATTTACATTATTACTATTATCATAATTTTATAGAGACTTATATATACAATATAAAACCATCCCACGTGTTATTAACTAATAAAAGTAAATGTTTAATAGAAGTTGGCAAGGAAAATCATGGTTGTTTTTGACTCACAGGCAAGGAAAATCCTGGTGATTGCGTACAAAAGCTTGCGAAGTTTTTAAGGACCAACGTAATAAAAATGAGGTCATTTTTTTTTTGAGCAATAACTCACTAATTTGTTAATTATATATATATATATAATGTGCCTCTCTAGTTTATTTTTTGATATTAATTGCTCCTTCTAACATAACATTATATTTATAACGGGCCTAGCTAATTCGTGTATTTCAAGGAAGTGCAAATGGGCTGGGATTTCTTAGAAAATATAAATGGGCCGCATTGACGCAAAATTATTTGTTCACCCAGCCCAGCAAATGGATTGTACATTCTAGAAAACATGGGTTAAATATATGCCACATTCTTACAGGCCGACATGTGGGCTAGTAGGTAGAAGCCTACGCAAGGCGTTGTCAACTTCGATTTATATCCAATAGCCGGCATGCATCTTCAATCTCTCGTCTTCTTCCTCCAGCGTCGTCGGGACCGCCTGGTCCAGCCTCCGGCAGCTAGCGGCTCTGCTTAGCACGCATCATTGCGAAGCGCTACCCCACCGCCGGCCAAGCTATCCCTCCACCCCTCCACACCTCCTGTTATTCTCCATCGACTGTAGCCCCGTGCGCCACCAGAACCAATTATAACCCTTCTCCTCCTCTCAATCTGCGACTCCACTGCCTCGTCTTCCCATCTCTGAGTTGTTCCCGTTCGGGGCCTCGCTATCGTCCACCGCATTGCTGCGCTCGGTGCGGCATGGTCAACAAACGAGAGTCATCGGAAGAGGACTGTACGTGGAGAGCCTGACGGCTGGGACCCATGAGGTCCATGGTCACTGATACGTCTCCAACGTATCTACTTTTCCAAACACTTTTTCCCTTGTTTTGGACTCTAATTTGCATGATTTGAATGAAACTAACCCGGACTGACGCTGTTTTTAGCAGAACCGCCATGGTGTTGTTTATTATGCAGAAAACAAACATTCTCGGAATGACCTGAAAATCCACGGAGATAACTTTTGGAAAATATAAAAAATATTGGCGAAAGAATCAAGGCCAGGGGGACCACACCCTGTCCACGAGGGTAGGGGGCGCGCCCCCTCCCCCTGGGCACGCCCCCCTATCTCGTGGGCCCCCTGATGCTCCACCGACCTCAACTCCAACTCTATATATTCCGTTTCACGGAGAAAAAAATCAGAGAGAAAGTTTCATCGCGTTTTATGATACGGAGCCGCCGCCAAGCCATAATCTCTCTCGGGAGGGCTGATATGGAGTCTGTTCGGGGCTCCGGAGAGGGGGATTCATCGCTGTCGTCATCATCAACCATCCTCCATCACCAATTTCATGATGCTCACCTCCGTGCGTGAGTAATTCCATCGTAGGCTTGCTGGACGGTGATGGGTTGGATGAGATTTACCATGTTATCAAGTTAGTTTTGTTAGGGTTTGATCCCTAATATCCACTATGTTTTGAGAATGATGTTGCTATGACTTTGCTATGCTTAATGCTTGTCACTAGGGCCCGAGTGCCATGATTTCAGATTTGAACCTATTATGTTTTCATGAATATATGTGAGTTCTTGATCCTATCTTGCAAGTCTATAGTCACCTATTATGTGTTATGATCCGACAACCCCGAAGTGACAATAATTGGGATACTTCTTGGTGATGACCGTAGTTTGAGGAGTTCTTGTATTCACTATGTGTTAATGCTTTGGTCCAGTACTCTATTAAAAGGAGGCCTTAATATCCCTTAGTTTCCACTAGGACCTCGCTGCCACGGGAGGGTAGGACAAAAGATGTCATGCAAGTTCTTTTCCATAAGCACGTATGACTATATTCGGAATACATGCCTACATTACATTGATGAACTGGAGCTAGTTCTGTGTCACCCTATGTTATAGCTATTACATGAGGAATCGCATCCGACATAATTATCCATCACTGACCCAATGCCTATGAGCTTTTCACATATTGTGCTTTGCTTATTTACTTTACCGTTGCTACTGCTACAACTACTACAAAACTGCTATCGATACTTTTGCCACTGTTACCATTACTATCATACTACTTTGCTGCAGATACTAAGTTATCCAGGTGTGGTTGAATTGACAACTCAACTGCAAATACTTAAGAATATTCTTTTGCTCCCCTTGTGTCGAATCAATAAATTTGGGTTGAATAATCTACCCTCGAAAGCTGTTGCGATCCCCTATACTTGTGGGTTATCAAGACTAATTTCTGGCGCCATTGCCAGGGAGCATAGATCTATTCTTTGAGTCACTTGGGATTTATATCTGCTGATCACTATGAAGAACTTGAAAGACGCAAGAACTAAGATTTTCCCCTCAACTACGAGGGGAGGTAAGGAACTGCCATCTAGCTCTGCACTAGATTCTCCTTCTGTTATGAGTAAGCTTGCGACACCTAAACCTGCTACTGCTATGAATTCTGATATGTCGCATGTTATTGATGATGCCACTTCTGCTATGCATGATACTTATGATGAAACTACTTCTATGCTTGATACTACTATGCCATTAGGTGAATATCTTGATGAACAACTTGCTAGGGTTAGAGAGAATAAAATTATTGAAGATGAAATTATTGATGATAGTGATGATGAAGGTTCTCCCCCTAATTATGAATTGCATGTTGTTCGTGAGGGTTATGTTATGGATGAAGAAACTGCTAGAGATCTTTTTGCTTGCAATGATAGATCTGATCTTAAGAAATTACTAGCTAAACTTAAACTGAAAACTCTGAATGCTAGAATGAAATATGACCCTGCTTTTGTTACTTCACATATCTTCGTTACTGATAAGGATTATGAATTCTCTGTTGATCCTGAGATAATCACTTTGGATAAATCTAATCCTTTTTATGGCTATGAATCTAAAACTGCTGTGCACATCTTACCAAGTTAAATGATATAGCCACCCTGTTTACTAATGATGAGAAGTCTCGCTATTATTATATCCTTAAGATATTTCCATTCTCATTAAAGGGTGATGCTAAAACTTGGTTTAATGATCTTGATCTTGGTTGTGTGCATAGTCCCCAAGATATGATTTATTACTTCTCTGCTAAATATTTCCCTGCTCATAAGAAACAAGCTGCCTTGCGGGAAATATATAATTTTGTGCAAATCGAAGAAGAGAGTCTCCCACAAGCTTGGGGGAGGCTTCTCCGATTACTTAATGCTTTTCCTGATCATCGTCTTAAGAAAAATGAAATACTTGTTGTTTTTTATAATGGACTAACCGAGGCTTCCAAGGACCACTTGGATAGTTGTGCTGGTTGTGTTTTCAGGGAAAGAACAGTCGACCAAGCTGAATTACTATTGAATAATATGTTGACTAATGAAAATAATTGGACTCTTCCCGAGCCAATTGAGCCAACTCCTGAGCCTATTCCTAAACCAACTCCGAAGAAGAGGGGTGTTCTATTTCTCAGTCCTGAAGATATGCAAGAGGCAAAGAAATCAATGAAAGAAAAAGGTATTAAAGCTAAAGATGTTAAGAATTTACCTCCTATTGAAGAAATACATGGTCTTAATTTATCGCCTGTCGAAGAAACACACTGTCTTGATAACCCAACACAGGTAGTAAAGGTAAATTCTCTCTATAGATATGATAAAGTTGAAATCCCGTCTACTAAATTTCATAGCCAATTCTTAGATGAATTTGATGACTTTATGGCTAGACAAGAAATTTTTAATGCTTATGTTGGTAGAGAATTAAAGAATAATGATTTCGAGATAGGACGCTTGAGTGATTGTATGGCTAGATTTAAAGGTGAACTTAAACTCATTAGCAAATATGCTTCTATGGTTACCACTCAAGCTGAGCAAGTACTTAAAGCTCAAAGTGATTTGCTTGATGAATTAAATAATAAACATGACTTTGTTGTTAGAGTGGCTACTAGAACTGGTAGAATGACTCAGGAACCTTTGTATCCTGAAGGCCATCCTAAGAGAATCATGCAGGATTCTCAGAGAAATAATTTAGATGCACCTAGTCCTTCGAAAAAGAAGAAAAAGAAAAACAATAGGACTTTGCATGCTTCTAGTGAACCTGTTGTAGACACACCTGAGAATCCCAATGATATTTCTATTTCTGATGCTGAAACACAATCAGGTTATGAACATGAACCTAGTGATAATGTTAATGATAATGTTCATGTTGATGCTCCACCTAGCAATAATAATGATGTAGAGATTGAACCTGCTATTGATCTTGATAACCCACAATCAAAGAGTCAACGTTATGATAAAAGAGATTTTGTTGCTAGGAAGCACGGTAGAGAAAGAGAACCATGGGTTCAGAAACCCATGCCTTTTCCTCCTAAACCATCCAAGACGAAGGATGATGAGGATTTTGAGCGCTTTGCTGAAATGATTAGACCTATCTTCTTACGTATGCGCTTAACTGACATGCTTAAAGTAAATCCTTATGCTAAATACCGGAAGCTGAAATTTCCACCATGCTTTCTAATTATAATTTTAAAGGTGGAATACCAAAGAAACTTGGAGATCCAGGGGTACCAACTGTATCATGCTCCATTAAAAGAAATTATGTTAAAAATGCTTTATGTGATCTTGGAGCCGGTGTTAGTGTTATGCCTCTCTCTTTATATCGTAGACTTGAATTGAATAAGTTGACACCTACTGAAATATCTTTGCAAATGGCTGATCAATCAACTGCTATACCTGTCGGTATTTGTGAGGATGTGTCTGTTGTGGTTGCAAATGTCACTATCTTAACAGACTTTGTTATTCTTGATATTCCCGAGGATGATAGTATGTCGATTGTCCTTGGTAGACCCTTTTTGAATACCACAGGGGCTGTTATTGATTGCAACAAAGGCAATGTCACTTTTCATGTTAATGGTAATGAGCATACAGTAAACTTTCCGAGGAAACAACCTCATGTTCATAGCATCAATTCTATTGGAAAAGTTCTAACTATCATTATTGGAGGTTTTGAATTTCCTCTTCCTACTGTCAAGAAAAAGTATGATATTTTTATTGTTGGGGATGTTCATATCCCCGTTGAGGTAACCTAGTGTTATTCGAAATTTCTCCGGTTCCATGTTATTCAGAATGAGTTTGTTAACAAGACTTGATTAACCTTGTTAGTGGATTCATTTTTATGATCATGAGATGGATGAAACTAGAAGGCACAACCTTCTGTACCCTCTTTTTACTTTCTATTATTTAGATTAAATAAAGCAAAAAGAGTATTATCTGTCTGTTTTCTGAATTATCCATGCAATAAAAAATATCCCAGAAATAAATGTGCTCCAAATGCCCTGTAAATTTAGTATGATTTTTTATGGAATATTTGAGGATTTTAGGCACTGAGAACACAGCAGGGGGGGCAAGCACCTGTCCATGAGGGTGGAGGGCGCGCCCACACCCCCTGGGCGCGCCCCCCTGTCTCGTGGGCCACGGTGGCCCCCCTCCGCTTATTCCTGCACCCACACTCCATGTTCCTCCCCAAAATAAATCCCCATCCAGCTGAAGCACGAGTTCTAGCTCATTTTTCTGCGATTTTCGATCTCCTTGCTCAAAGCTCCATTCATAAATCTTCTTTGGGAGATTGTTGCTTGGTATGTGACTCCTCCATTGGTCCAATTAGTTTTTGTTCTAGTGCTTTATTCATTGCAAATTTTTGCTGCATAGGTGACCCTGTTCTTGAGCTTGCATGTCAAATTTATGAGGTCCCAAGTATTTCTAATGCATGATATAGGCTCTAGGCACTTGTGCGAGTAGTTGCTACCAATCTTGTTTAGTTTGATTCACTTTTATTTTGAAGTTACTAAAAATTTCAGAAATTTTTCGGAGAAATATGTCCAGGGGAATGTACCAAGGTGTTTCCTCAACAAAGAGAGGACCTAGGCATGCTATGCGCGAGTAAGACGATGAACCACCAAGGGAAGCAGAAGTGCGGGCTTGTGAGTGGCCATCAGAAGAGTTTATGGTTAATACAGGCATCAAGGATGAATTTGACGCATATGTGCGTAATGCCGATCTTGAGGACTTCATACAAGATAAGTGTCCTCAGTACTACCAATTGACTGATTCATTCGTAAGAAGATTTAAATTTACATCTTCGTGTAATTCTCAGAATGTCCTGTTTGATATTTATGATGAATCTTATACCATGGACCTAGAAGATTTTACTACTTACAAACTCCCGCAGTGGGGTAATGTTCATGAACCCCACAAATCTGAATATAAAGACTTCCTTGCTAGTATCACCGTGGGATAATCTAGGAATATAGCACAAGCTACCATAGGTAGCATTCATTTTCCTGCTATACATTATTTTGCTCTCTTCATTGGTAGATGCATTAACGGTAAAGATGAAGCATGTCACATGTGTCTCCCTGATCTTTGTGTCCTCAAGAGTGTTGTATTAGGTAATAAAGATTATAACTTGGGGGCAATAGTTGCACGTAGGTTACATAATAATGGTATATCTGGAGATTTATTTGGAGGAATTTATGCAACCTGTGTTGCTAATTATCTTGGTATATCCCCACATGAGGGTGATATGGTGTTGCCTCCCGCTTATTTAGATTTTGACGCTATGGTCAGACATCTTTTCTTTTGAGGAATGAACAATTCCTCCAGTATCGACTAATCTTTGACAGACGTCGCGCTGTCCATGTTATTCTCCCTACTCCTTCCTTTTTGATTATCAGGAAAAACGAAGATATGTTGTCACGAGGGAGGAGGCAGCCAAACACGAGAGGAGAGCGGAGGCAGCTCGCCAACATGCCGCAGCTCAAGAGGCATTGGCTGCTGCATCTCAGTATGACCCCAGTTATAACTTCGGATATCAGCCAGGCTACCCTCGGCATTAGACCAACTTAGGCCAAAAGCCTAAGCTTGGGGGAGTACGTATTTCTCATCGACTTTACATTCATGTTCACACACTATTCTAGTTGTCGGTGCTCATACTCTTTCATTGTATTATCCATGCTAGTTTAATTTATTTTTCTAGCTTTCTTCTTGTGTGTTTGATAAACCTTAAGAAAACGAAATTTTTTAGTTAATTTACTTTCCATGCTTGTAGTAGCAATTAAAATGAAAACCCAAAAAGATTTTCCGTTCTTCTTTTTTCTTGTTGGGAGCTTTCCCGTGTAAATAGTTTTATTTCTTTTCTTTCCTTTGGGGGTCTAGAGTAGAAGACCATAATGAAAATGTTTAGTGGCTCTCATATGCATGATTGTTGATTTAACTTAGAGCCCATATTACTTTATCTTCTCTCTTGAATTGAATGCTTGCAGATTCCACCTTAGTCCAATGCACGTGCACTATTATTATTATACACACTGTTCGGTCATGCAAGTGAAAGGCAATAATGACGATATATGATGGACTAATTGAGATGAGAGAAGCTAGTATGAACTCGACCTCTCTTGTTTTTGTAAATATGATGAGTTCATCATTCTTGATTCAGCCTATTATGAATAAACATGTTTGCAATGACATTTAGAGATCATAGTTACTTATGCCATGCTTCATTAGCTATGAGTTTATAATGGTTTACCTTGCATGCCAACATGTTATTAAAATGGTTATGATGTGGTATGATGGGATGGTATCCTCCTTTGAATGAATTGAGTGAGTTGACTTGGCACATGTTCACGCATGTAGTTGAAACAAATCAACATAGCCTTCATGATATTTATGTTCATGGTAGATTATATCCTACTCATGCTTGCACTCGGTGTTGATTAATTTTAATGCATGTTGATGACTGTTGTCGCTCTCTCAGTTTGTCGCTTCCCAGTCTTTTGCTAGCCTTCACCTGTACTAAGCGGGAATACTGCTTGTGCATCCAAACTCCATAAATCCCAAAGTTATTCCATATGAGTCCACCATACCTTCCTATATGAGGTATTTACCTGCGGTCCCAAGTAAATTTGTATGTGCCAAACTCCAAACTTTCAAATGAAATTCTGTTTTGTATGCTCGAGCAGCTCATGTTTCAACTAGGGTTGTCTGTATCTTCCGTGCAAGGTGGGTTATTCTCAAGAGGAGTGGACTCCGCTCCTCATTCACGAGAAAATGGCTGGTAACCGGGATGCCCAGTCCCATGATCAAAAAGATCAAAGCAAATCAAAATAATTAAAACAAAACTCCCCCAGGGTTGTTGCTAGTTGGAGGCACTCGTTGTTTCGAGCAAGTCATGGATTGATGCTTGTTGGTGGTGGGGGAGTATAAACTTGTACCATTCTGTTTGGGAACCGCCTATAATGTATGTAGCATGGAAGATATCACCATCTCATAGTTGTTGCGTTGACAGTGAAAGTATAGCGCTCAAAATTTTATTCATCTCTATTTTAAAATCGAGCTCTGGCAGCTCTACAAATCCCTGCTTCCCTCTGTGAAGGGCCTATCTATTTACTTTTATGTTGAGTCATCACCCTCTTATTAAAAAGCACCCGCTGGAGAGCACACTGTCATTTGCATGCATTACTATTAGTTTATATTGGGTATGACTTGATTGGATCTCTTTTACCATGAATTACAATGTTTAGTCAGCCCTTGATCTTTAAAGGTGCTCTGCATTTATGTTTTGCGGTCTCAGAAAGGGCTAGCGAGATACCATTTTGTCATATCATATCATGATTGTTTTGAGAAAGTGTTGTCATCCGAGTTTTATTATTATTCCTCGCTAGCTGATTATGCTATTGACATGAGTAAATATGGGACCTAAGTGTTATTGTGAATATGGTTAGTTCATAATCTTTGCTGAAAACTCACATATTTACAACAACAAGAGCAAACAGAGTTTGTAAAAGTTTTTCTTTATCACTTTTAGTTTATCAACTGAATTGCTTGAGGAGAAGTAAAGGTTTTAGCTTGGGGGAGTTGATACGTCTCCAACGTATCTACTTTTCCAAACACTTTTGCCCTTGTTTTGGACTCTAATTTGCATGATTAGAATGAAACTAACCCGGACAGGCGTTGTTTTCAGCAGAGCTGCCATGGTGTTGTTTATTGTGCAGAAAAAAAGTTCTCGGAATGACCTGAAAATCCACGGACATAACTTTGGAAAATATAAAAAATACTGGCGAAAGAATCAAGGTCAAGGGCCCACACCCTGTCCACGAGGGTGGGGGCGCGCCCCCTCCCCCTAGGCGCGCCCCCTATCTCATGGGCCCCCTGATGCTCCACCGACCTCAAATCCAACTCTATACATTCTGTTTTGTGGAGAAAAAAATCGGAGAGAAAGTTTCATCGCGTTTTACGATACTGAGCCGCCGGCAAGCCCTAATATCTCTCGGGAGGGCTGATCTAGAGTCCGTTTGGGGCTCCGGAGAGGGGGATCAGTCGCCGTCGTCATCATCAACCATCCTCCATCACCAATTTCATGATGCTCACGGCCGTGCATGAGTAATTCCATCGTAGGCTTGTTGGACGGTGATGGGTTGGATGAGATTTACCATGTAATCAAGTTAGTTTTGTTAGGGTTTGATCCCTAGTATCCACTATGTTCTGAGATTGATGTTGCTATGACTTTTCTATGCTTAATGCTTGTCACTAGGGCCCGAGTGCCATGATTTCAGATCTGAACCTATTATGTCATGGACACCCGGATATTTTCCTCGCCCTTTCTTCTACCACGGTTTTTTCCGTCGTGGACGGCCCAAAGAATGTCATGCAGCTACGTCTCCGGCCCACCCAGGACGAAAAGCCCATTTTCTATCATGATATTTTGTTATAGAAGTAGGAGTCCACCACATCTATGATGATACCGGGTTTTGTCACAATTGTCATCATAGAAGTGTCATAAGTATGATAGAATTTTTTTCGTTCGGCCTAAAATGTCACCGATGTGTCTTTTTTGTAGTGTGCACCGGTAACTTCATCATCACCATCACCACGCCATCATGCTGACGAAACTCTCCCTCAGCCTCAACTGGATCAAGAGTACGAGGGACGTCCCCAACCTGAACGCGTGCTGATCGCGGAGGTGCCGTACGTTCGGTGCTAAGATCGGTCGGATCGTGAAGACGTACGACTACATCAACCGCGTTGTCATGACACTTCCACTTTTGGTCTATGAGGGTACGTGGACACACTCTCCCCTCTCGTTGCTATGCATCACCTAGATAGATCTTGCGTGATCATAGGAACTTTTTTGAAATTAGCGCGTTCCCCAACAGGAGGACACTGAGGTGTCCTCCCAAAGACCATCTCTTGGCCGGGGAGGGGTGGATGAGACCGTCTAGAAACTGCCCGAGGACAACACCTCGGACGTTGTAGAGCGAGGCACGGTGACCCCCATGACCACCAAGGTTGGGGGATTTCAACAGTTCGGGCCTCCATCAAACACCGTTCAGGAGCCTAGCACGGCTCTGGGTTCGAACCAACATCCCGCTTCGAAAGAGGAGGGAGGAGTAGGAGCTTCGTCGGCGGCCTCTGTCAATCCGGAGGCCGCTGATACTATGCGGGAGGCACTAGAACGTGCCTCCATCATAGAGGAACACCACACCCTTATGCGGCTATGGAGAAGGTCCAGTCCGTGAAGAGCGGACCGACTGAAGCTTTCCACAGCCTACTCACAGGCTTCGAGGTAAGCGGTGTAATATTCTTCATGAGTATTATGTATGTATATGTGTGAGGCTAAGCCCATGTGTAGACAGTAGCCCCTGAGACTCTGTCCGGATTAGAACAATCAGAGCAAAGGATCTTCAACAAGTATATAATGCACTTTATTTGGTATTTGACAGGCTTCGAAGCTGGCGGCTACTGCCCAGGCCGCAGAAATTGCCGAGCTCAATCGGAAGCTTCGGCTATCCGATGTGGAACTCGACCGTACCAACAAGCGATTCAATGAAACCCAAGGTATGCGGTATTTCAGTATATCCGAAAATTATATTCGTGTGTAGTCGTTTTGAAACTTACTAAGAATGTTATGAACATACGCGCAGTTGGTGCAGCCGACGTCAAGTCCCTCAAGAGTGCCCTTGCCAAAGCCAGGAAGGAGGCAGAGGCAAGCAAGTTGGCCGCGGACAAAGTAGCCAAGGCTCTATAGGAAGAGAAAACTACCCGCCGAAAACACGAGGCACATGTGGGGGGAAGTAGAACAAGAGCTCAAGGACGCCATCGCAAGGTGCAAGTCCTTGGAGCAGAAGAGTTCGGAGCAGGCCTTTGAACTCACCAAAGCTCTTGAGAACCTGAAGGAGGCCTGGGTTGATGCCGAGGGTGCTCGCCAGGAGATACAAGAGGCGAAGCAGATTGCGGCTGGTAAGGCCTTTATCATGCAGAGTAGATATAGTAGTAAGAGATATATTTTACTAACTAGAGTTTAGAGTTCTCCTGGCGCCTTTGCTGATCTACCGAGGAGTATTGCGGATGCCGCCGCATTCTTCCAAGCCGAAGAGGGGAGCTCGACGGAGAAGTTGTTCTGGTCGTAGTACCTTGCGCCGGAACATCCCGTGGCCCTAAGCAACTAGCTGAAGCCGGTGTCCGAGATGCACAGGGTGTCCGGACTGGCCATGATGGATGTTATAGTCCGCTTGTGGCCGGACAACTCCATCCCTAATAGTCACTTCGGACTCGTGAAAAGGCTAGTGGAGGCACTTCCTCGGATCAATGCCCTCAAGCGGTTGTCCAGCATTGAAGGTGCCTGGATGGCCTTTGCCTGTGTCAAGGTGCAGTGGGCAAAGATGAAGGCCACCGAAATTGCTACCACAGGGCCACCTGAAGGCAAAGAGCACTGGCGATCGGAGATGTACTTTGACGAGGTCGTCGAGGGAGCCCGTATTGTGGAGGGCCAGTGTTCGAAGGACGTCAACTTTGAGTAATTGAGTCAGGTTTGTAAGAGTCATGTAATGAACTCATGGTGTATGATAGCTATGATTATGCTTTATTATTAGTTTATCCTCCTATTTGGGCCGTTTATGTGTCTAAAAGTTTACCAGTCGTCGGCTTCAGCCCCCACATAAATATTACATGGGTGTTCAGGAACGCAGGACATCACTTAATCCAACGTCTTGGTCCAATGTAGGAGGCATCTTGCGGAGTGAACTAGGCAATCAGACTATGCGGCTTTAGTACTTTCACTTAGCCATAAGAGTCCGGTGGTGGCGCTAAGTACTAGCCCCTCGTTGCATGAACGACAATCCAGAGTGCGGCGCCTTTGCAACTTGGCTGGTCGAAAACCCAGCCCCTCGTATAATACGACATAAATTGCGAACGACTCATAGTATAACACCAAGTCACCGGATCGCTGACCCACTCTCTCTCATCATGACAGTCAGTTTTTGGCTTTCTCTACTAAGGTACTTGACTGGACGAACCAGAAATACAATCACAGTAGTTCTCCCTTTCCTACCTTAGCCAAACTTGCGGAACGTAAGGTGGCAAACACAGGAGGCAGGCAACCCAACTATAGACCGAAGACATGATTCGGAGCTGATGCATACAATGCAATATCTAGGACGCCGAAGAGTTCCCTATGGGTGTTCGGACTACAAGAATTTTGCAGGGCCAAATACAACCCCTGGTATGAAGACAATGTCAAGCCACGGCTGTCAGTCAAACGTAAGGAAGAGCGCAGATGACAAGGAAAAAGACCAAAAACCCAATCAAAAAGGTGATAATCATTTGTGCCCTTTAAATCTTTATTGATATGTCGATGACACACAATGTCGTTCAATATTAAGGTCATATTACATGCCCAAAGAAAAAAGGAAAGATTTTACATAAGGGAAAGTCTAACACAGGGCCTAAAAATCATAGTTCGGAAAAAAAACTCCAATGATGCCCTGCTGCACGTGTGCGCCTTTTCTCCTTAGTAGTGAGTCCTTTGAGAGGAGTATTTGATGGTTCGAAACATGCCAGCCTTAAAAGGATCTCTTGCGACAACCATCCTACAAGTAGGGCTCTCGTCGAACCTGCGTTAAAAGGATAAGGATATATGCGGTCCAATTATGGTCAAACCGTGTAGTGGACCCATTCCTCAATGTGCCTCCGGCGCTGCCCAAGGTATTTTTAATGCGTAATTATGTACGCGCCGTACCTAAGCCGCCACCTGGTGGGGCGATCAGCGGAGGCGAACCTACTAATCAAGGTTCGGATCTGTTGACTTATCGCTATTATGCGCGGACCGGACTCGTTTGAATACGTCGTTGGCTTTATTGGCCAGTGAACTATTCAGCTTGATAATGCCGCGATATACGTCGGCTGCAAGTGCCATGGTGTGCTATTTAGTACGGAGTGAGCGCTCCATATTACCATTGACAGTAATAATGTCACAAGGTCCAGGTATTTTGGGCCACAAATAATCGTAGTGCGGGACTGCATTAAAGCAGTCAAAAGCAGTTTGTCCGAGCAGTGCATGATTGCCACTGCGGACATGGACAATGTCGAAGATTAACTCATTGCTGCGAAAGTTATCTGGGAGCCGAATACTACCTCCAATGTGATTGAGCCCGTACAACGGGCCTCCACTCCTGGTATCACACCTTTAGAGGTAGTGTTACTAGGCTTGATTCGTGATGGGTCGATCCACATCTTACGGATAGTATCTTGATAGATGAGGTTGAGACTGCTTCCTCGGTCCATAAGGACTGTAGTGAGGTGGTATCCATCGATGATTGGACCAAGAACCAGGGTGGCCAAACCCCACTGACGGATACTGGTTGGGTGGTCTCTACGATCAAAGGTGATCGGACAGGCTGACCATGGGTTAAACTTGGGGGCGACAGGCTCTACGGCATAGACGTCGCATAGTGCGCGTTTGCGCTCCCTTTTGAGGATATGAGTGACATATATTGTGTTCACTATCTTCACCTCAGGGGGAAATTGCTTCTGACCTGCAGTGTTCGGCTGACGGGGCTCATCATCGTCTTCGGTTGGGGGCTCTTTTCCCTTATGTTTCGTATTTAACTTGCATGCCTATTTGAAAACCTAATAGTTACTCCTGGTATGTTTTGCAGGCTTATCAGATGTACCATGAATCTGACAGGGCCTCTCGAGGATTTTGTCTAAGCTGGATGGCCCATCTTTGCTGCCTTTGAAAGGTTTCTTCCGCTGACCGGTCTTAGGACCGCTGAATCCGGCATTGACTGTCGTATCGTCTGCGTCGTCGTTGTTGTTATTCCGACATTTGTTTTTATTGCGGTGAGGTTTACCGTTGCCGTCCCGCACTTCAGAGGTGTCGCGGTCGCCCGAGTTGTTGCTTCTACGAGCCAACCAGCTGTCTTCGCCGCACAGAAGCGGGTCATGAGTGTCGTTAAGGCTGCCATGGTCTTCAGCTTTTCCTTCCCTAGGTGTCGGGCGAGCCATTCGTCACGGATGCTGTGCTGAAAAGCCGCTAAGGCTTCGGCGTCCGGACAGTCTACAATCTGGTTCTTTTTAGTTAAGAACCGATTCCAAAGCTTGCGAGCTGATTCGCCAGGCTACTGGATTATGTGACTCAAGTCATCAGCATCTAGAGGCCGGACATATGTGCCCTGAAAGTTGGCCCTAAAAGCATCTTCCAAGTCTTCCCAGGTTCCAATGGAGTTTTCTAGGAGGCTATTTAGCTAGTGCCATGCTGGGCCTTTCAGCTTTAGAGGAAGATATTTAATGGCATGGAGATCATCTCCTCGAGCCACATGAATGTGGAGAAGAAAATATTCGATCTAGACGGCCAGATCTTTCGTTCCATCGTACTATTTGTTGTTTATGGGTTTAAACCCTTATGGAAATTGATGTTCCATGACCTCATCGGTGAAGCAAAGGGGGTGTGTGGCCCCTCTTATTGTGCAATATCGCGGCGGAGATCGGCTGACATTTGAGTTCGGTTCTGACCCCAAATATAGTAACGATCATCATGCCGGGCTTCATAGCCATTATCTCGCGCTGGGGCATGGCCCCTTGATCCATAGATTGATCTACTCTGACTAGCTTTATTGGCTAGGTCACGTTGCAACTCATACATGTATCCTGCCGGTGCCGTCTCCCTGCCTCTTCAGCGAGGGGGTGCGGGTTTGTGTTCGGCTTGATATGCTATTTTATCTCATCCACGTGGTGGTCGGTCTGGTTGATCTACCTAATTATATTTTGACGGTATTGGTTCAAGGACTTCATCGTCGAATTGAGGCAGCAGCTTGCGCCTAGGGTAACTTTTGACAGGTCGCTCTTGGTCGTATTCCTCAGCGTTCAGGACCTTACTCCACCTTTCATTCAGTGTGTATTGTTCTTCTTTAAGTTGTTGTTGCTTCTTCTTCGGCGCCGGGCAGTAGCAATGAGCTGCCGCTCAAAGCTTTCTTAGTCGAGGGGTTCTTCTGGGACAATGAAGTCTTCTTCACCAAGGCTAACCTCCTCTTAGGATTCTGGCATGTAGGTGCCGTCCTCCGCATATTCATTGCTAGCTTGTCCGAGGTTCTGTTCACCCTCTTCCCTTTCATCATGTTCGTACATGGGCTCGATGGGGTATTCAGGATCTTCGACATCGTCCGTAGTGTCGTTGTCTTGGGTGCCGGTATTACTATCCTTCGCCCGACGTGATTGTGAGCAGCGCCGCTGTCGTCGGCGCTTTGGTGGTTTATCGATGGGTTTGTCCTCATCTAGGCTCGGGTTATCCTCGTCGTTCTTCGGAGTGCCCACCATGTACACATCGTAGGTTGAGGTGGCCGTCCAACGCCCGTAACAGGTGGGACCTGGTTGGTTCAGTGTCGGCATCGTCGTGCATGCCATCGATGTCTTTGGACGCATATTCCAACATGTCGGTTAAGTCTTCGACAGTGGCTATCAAGTGGGTCGTGGGTGGGGCATAAAATTCCACGCTCTCAGCCCCCAGTCCAAGATGGGTACAGTTCAGAGGTAAGGCCTCCGTGATGGTGAGAGACTACATCAGTCCCAACGCTTCGTCTAAGAGTGGAAGTGGGACCGAAAACTGTCGATCCACCGAGCTGAGTTCGGCATGGGACGCCTGATCGGGCCCGCTGAGTGCAGACCTCGGTAGTTTGGGATGGTTGCCCAGAGCCAAGTCTAAGATTGCATCTGGGTCTTCGGTTGGGAGTTCGAAAAGTGGAAGAAGTCCGGTGGGGCTCGTGCTCCCGTCTTCGGACAATAAGACCTGCCCCGGAGCTAAGGCCAAGGTAGGTGTTGATGTCGGTCCCTGGACGGGATCTGACAGGGGATCCGAAGAGTCTTCTCGGCAAGGACAGAGAGTGGCGGACGAGGCCGCGCACCCGTCGAAGACTAGGTCTCCTGGTATGTCAGCGACATAATTCAGATTTCTGAACCTGGTCTGGTGGCTGGGGCCGTAACTATCGACCTGCTCGCAGCGGCCGATTGAGTTGGCACGAAGCACAAAGCCACCAAACACAAAAACCTCTCCAGGAAGAAAGGTCTCCCTGGACGCTGTGTCATTGTTGACGAAGAGGTGAGCCATTGATCCTTCTGTCGACGATACATTGTAGCTCTCAATGAAAGCACCAATGTCGGTGTCAAAACCGGCAGATCATGGGTATGGGGGCCCAAGTTGTGCATCTGAGGATCAATGGTAACTATGGAGAAGGTGCACAGTGTTTACCCAGGTTCGGGCCCTCTTAATGGAGGTAAAACCCTACTCCTGCTTGATTATATTCGAGGGTATACGGGTTACAAGAGTTGATGTACCTCGAGATCGATTCGGCTAACCCTAGATAACTAGCCTTGCAATGTTGTGATCCTACCTCTGATCTAACCCTCCGGTTTGTATAGACACCAGAGGGGCTTAGGGTTGTACAAAGTTGGTTTTACAGAAAGGAATAACATATCCGGACACCTATACTTGCCATCCACGCATGTGAGAGTCCCCACCGGACACGAGAGATAATCTTCTATATTTATCTTGATGGCCCATTAGTCCGGCCCACATCAATAGACCGGACGCCCGATGACCCCCTAGTGCAGGACTCCCATAGCATCCACCTGGCTTTGAAAACCCGCAGTTTCCTAACAAAGTTTTTAGGTTGAAAACGGCTCTCTATTGGATGATGCAAGCCCCTCGAGCTTGGTATAACACCTTGAAGAGGTTTTTGCTCGAAAAAGAGTTCAAGCTAGGATCCGTTGATTCCACTCTGTTCACCCGTGCTATTGATGGTGATCTATTTGTGTGTCAAATTTATGTGGATGATATTATTTTCAGATGTACTAACAATGCTTGCAGTTTGGAGTTCAGGTGAATGATGTCTGAGAAATATCAAATATCTATGATGAGTGAACTTAAGTTCTTTCTCGGACTACAAATACGTCGACAAGACAATGGAATTTTCATAGCTTAGGAGAAATATCTGAGATACTATCTAAAGAACTTCAAAATGCAAGATTGCAAACTAAAGGGCTACAAAACTCCAACGCCCATGAATGGTCAGTTGGACGCAGATGGGTATGGTAAAGAATACGATCAAAAAACTTATCATTTGGTGATTGGTTCTTTACTCTATCTATGTGAATCCAGACCTGATATTATATTGAGTGTTTGTATGTTTGCTCATTTTCAAGCTGCATCGAAAGAACTACATCACTAAGCGGTCAAGCGCATTCTGATATATTTGGCTCACACCCCCACCTAAGGTTTATGGTATCCTAAGGGAGCACGGTTTGATCTCAGTGGATATTCAGACTCAGATTGGGCAGGTGACTAGGTTTGACATGAAACCTACTTCGGGGACATGCCATCTCCTCGGTAGATTTTTTGTATGTTTATCATCGAGGAAGCAGAATTGTCTATCTCTCTCTCTATGGTTGAGCTGAATATATTGCTGTTGGCGCGTGCTGCACTTAATTGTTGTGGATGAATCAGACTCTGAAGGATTAGGGAATGAAGGTCAAGAAGATCCCTCTATTCTACGATAATGAGAGTGCGATCAAACTTGCACACAATCCTGTGCAACACTCTCCCACCAAGCATATTGCGATCAGACATCATTTCATTCATGATCATGTTGCTCAAGAGGATATTGTTGTCAATCACATCAACATAGAAGACAATCTTGCTGATATCTTCACCAAGCCTCGGTGTGAGCTAACTATCATAGATTTCACAAACGTGCAGTAAGCTGGACTTGGCACCCGTACCATCACTTCCACATCTTAGAAGAAATAGGTGCACAACACTCGAACAGTTTGAAAATTTCAACAAAGTAAAATTTTCTTTCTGAGAGTGAATACATTAAAGAATAACTAGACTAACCGGGTGCCATGATAATTATGCGACGTTCGGGGTCATAAAGTTCTTATATGGTGGGTCACGCCAGCACAATTTTCTTTTGTTAAGTTGACTTCCAGTTGAAGTATTTTGTGTTAGTCCCAATGTATTTCACTCATTGCTTTTCTGTCGGGTGTTTGTGTTTCCTTGTCTGAGTGAAATACCTAGGACCCTGTTTTCCCTCTATTCTATCTCTTACAGTCTATGTTGTTCCGTTATGAATGCTCAAATTTTATCTGACAATGAAACTTTATCTGGTGGCGTTGACCATGTTAAATGTTTGTTCCGAACATTAATTCATTTTACCGAAAGCCATCCAAAATTTGGGGTTTCCCGCCCAAGTCAGGACCATGATCTTTATTTTCTGACGGTTGCCACATGCTCCTCATCAACTACATGTTTATCTTGTCTGTTGAATCACAATAGTCCTTTGACTTTGGCCATCTAATCTGCTTCACAGGTTGTGGTTATTCCTCCTCGCATATAAATACTGCATTGCTATCTTTCCCAAATTCACTTCGCCTCTTTGCCAACGTCCCGTTCCAAACCCTACCGCACTGCTCCACCTTGAGCTCGACGCCGTTGATCATCTTCACCACTTTGCTGCAGGAAATAGGCTTCCCTAATCATTCCCCGCCGCCGTAGTCATTCCCTGCCGCCGCGGATCATCTTCCTCCCTGCACTGCCGTAGCTGCTGCACATCACTGAGTTAGGTTATGTGTAGTGCAAACTCGTTCTTCGATTCATCCTATTCGAGTTCATCAGCGGTTGAAATAATATGTTTTTACCACAATTCTTAGATCTCTATTGATAGGTAACTTGTGCGGATGCGGTCTGTAGAAGTCCCTTGCATCTGAAAATTTTCAGATCTAGGGTTTGTGTTATGTCTTGTGTGAACGGAATGCTTAGCACGTTAACTCATATATTCTTCGAGCCTACTAGTTCGTTCTACACATTTCCTTCATCTGAAATATTTCTCAAAGTCTGCATCTAATTCCTCTTCAGAACATTTTTCTATCTCAAACACTTCACTTGGAGCATTCGTAAACCTATCCCATCTTCCCTCGCATCTATTCTTATTCATAGGTAAATGCAGTCAGTTGAGGATTCGGCTCGACTAGTGAGCATGGCTACCGAAGATGATGTTGTTTTGTGCACGACTGATGAATCAAAAGCTCTGAATGCTAAGGTTCCAACAATTGGCCCAACATCCAATAAGCACAAGAGAACCGAGCAAAATGCCAACGAGCAAGAAAATAATGCTTCAAACAAGAAGAAGAGTGACATACAAGCAATGACAAACACAACTGAATATATCTCCCATGATAATTATAACATTGTTCGAGGAGAATCAAAGCAGTAGAGAGATAAGCGTCTGCAATGGATTCAATGACATTGGGTGCACAAACGGTTCAATTATGAATTTGTTCATCCTCAGTTTGCTCAGAACTTTGCATTTCATCCACCATGGGGCGACTTCCGGGAAATTTATCTCATCAAACCAAGTGATCCCCAGGAGAGACCGCTGCCTCCACCAAATGCTCACGAGTCTTCTCTTCGCACACCCAAATCTTATCCAGATGAACTTGCTAAGCTTCAACGAAATTCCATCAAGTGGGCTAAGAGGGATGAAAAGAAAATGGCTCGCGAAGAGGAAAACCGTCGCCTTATCAAGGATGATGTAGAGAAGAAAATGGATGAAGGTGAATCTGAAGGTCACTCTAACACAAGAATGATTGCAATGCTGCTGCTTCAAAGCGAAAGGGTACACCAAAGAAGAGAACAGCTAAGTTAGCTGATAATGTTGCCACAAGTGGTTCTTTGGATGACGATGATCCTCCACTCACACATGAAGAAGTTGATGCTGCCTCCAGTGAGCAAGTGAATATCACTACTTCAACAGTGCTGCCTGATCTTCGGGTCCATATGGTTCCTGTTGCACCACCGAAGATGATCACTGCAAGGAAAACTCCACCTACCACTGTCATAATGAAAAGAGCATGTGAATACAACTCCTCATTCAGATGCTATCAATTTGAAAGATTTGGTACTTGATGCCCCTGTAGTACAACAAATCCAGGTGAATGGATCCCCAAGCCTGAATTGAAGAAAATAAAGGTGCCTACTACCGAGCAAAATGCTCCTCAAGCTATTACTCCTAAGGAGAAGGCTACTAAGTCTGCTCCTCCATTGATTCAGCCGTTGGCTTCTAAACCTCTTTACAAGAAAGTTCCAGTAGAAACTGCTCCAGTTGCACAGCCTATGGCTCCTCACTACTATACTCATGTGCTCATCCTGGAATAGCCTGATAAGTTTGTGGACAATCCATTCAATGGTGATGTGGCCTCTCTACCTATCCCTCCTGAAGTTATTATACATACCACTTTAGTTGTTCAATAAATGAGAGAAGATGCAGTTGAGATCAACACTCTTTCTACCAAACTAAATGACCCTAATGGTCGAATGAAAACTGCCTCTTCAATATTTGTCATTAAAGCACTCGAAGATTCATACAAGGACATCAATCGTGACATGACTCTGCTCCGCAACAGAAGGCTGTGTTTTCACTCGGACCTCGATGAAATTGTTTTCAAGATCCGTGATGAGCATTAAGCAAAGGTTACTGGCTACAATGATCTCGTCAAAGTCCACATTGATCAAGTTGCTCGGCAAAAGAAGAAGCAAAGAAAGAAGATTGCAAAGAAAAATGGGCCTCATGCTACGATAGAGAAGTCACTAGAATGTCCCGAAGCACAGTCTGAGAAAGAATTATATCTTCACACTCCCCTTTCAAAGTCTCATATGCTCCTCCCTCGCCAAGGCCAACTGAATCAGTGCCTGTGGCCTCCCCTATTCAAGGTGATATTCCTGCCTAGCAAAATATTTCTGAGGAAGGAGAAATCCCTCACTCAGAGTCTCAAGATTCTCCGTCTCATGAAACACCAACTATCTCAGCCACCCCAACTATTCAGCAATAATAGATTCTAGTTGAAGAACCTCAACCTCCTCTAGTGCTTGATTCGGCTTCAGTGCCTAAAGTGACAGAATCTGCTCAAAGGTGTTCTGCCTCTGTAGCTCCCACTATTGTGCCACCCACTCCATCTCACATTAAGTTACCTGTCGACACAACGACAAGAATGCAAGATGTTGGTCCCTCCAAACAAAAATCAGTTTCTGCTTGCTGATACGTCTCCAACGTATCTATAATTTTTTATTGTTCCATGCTATTATAGTATCTGTTTTGGATGTTTTATATGCATTAATGTGCTATTTTATATAATTTTTGGGACTAACTTATTAACCTAGAGCCCAGTGCCAGTTTTTGTTTTTCCTTGTTTTTGAGTTTTATAGAAAAGGAATACTAAACGGAGTCCAAACGGAATAAAACTTTCACGATGATTTTTCCTGGACCAAAAGGTACACGTAGGACTTGGAGAGGAAGGCAGAAGAGTCCCAAGGGCTCCACAAGCCCTCTGAGTGTGCCCTATGGGGGCGCGCTCCCCTGGCTTGTGGGCCCCCAGGAGTCCTCCAATCCTAATCTTTGGCCTATAAATTCAGAAATATTCCCAAACGACCAGAAGCGTGCACCAAAATACTTTTCTGTCCCCATGAGATCCCATCTTGGGGCCTTTTCCGGCATCCTACCAGAGGGGGATTCGATCATGGAGGGTTCTACATCAACTCTATTGCCCTTCTGATGAAGCGTGAGTAGTTTACCGCAGACCTACAGGTCGATAGCTAGTATCTAGATGGCTTCTTCTCTCTCTTTGATCCTCAATACCATGTTCTCCTCGTTGTTCTTAGAGACCTATCCGATGTAATATTCTTTTGCAGTGTGTGTGTTGAGATCCGATGAATTGTGGATTTATGATCAGTTTGTCTACGAATATCCTTTTAAATCATCTCTGAATTCTTATATGCATGATTTGATATCTTTGTATTTCTCTTCGAATTATCGGTTTGGTTTGGCCATCTAGATTGGTTCTTCTTGCAATGGGAGAGGTGCTTTGTTTTGGGTTGAATCTTGCCGTGTCCTCACCCAGTGACAAAGTAGGGTTAGCGAGGCATGTATTGTATTGTTGCCATCAAGGGTAAAAATATGTGGTTTTCATCATATTGCTTGAGTTTATTCCCCTACATCATGTCATATTAGTTAAGGCATTACTCCTTTATTATGAACTTAATACTCTAGATGCATGCTGGATAGCGGTCGATGTTTGGAGTAATAGTAGTAGATGCAGGCAGGAGTCGGTCTACTTGACACGGATGTGATTCCTATATTCATAATCACTGCCTTGGATATCATCATAACTTTGCTCTTTTCTATCAATTGCCCGACAGTAATTTGTTCACCCATCGTATTATTTGCCTTCAAGAGAGAAGCGTCTAGTGAAACCTATGGCCCCCGGGTCTATTTTCCATCATATATTTTCAGATCTATAAACCAAAAAACCCCAAAAATACCTTGCTGCAATTTATTTACTTTTATTTTATTTTATGTTTTAGTAAGATTTTATATCTATCTCTATCAGATCTCATCCTTGCTTGTGCCTTGAAGGGATTGACAACCCCTTTATCGCATTGGGTGCATGTGTTTCATTGTTTGTGTAGGTGCATAGATTGGAGAATTGCGTGTATCTCCTACTGGATTGATACCTTGGTTCTTAACTGAGGGAAATACTTATCCCTACTTTGCTGCATCACCTTTTCCTTTTCAAGGGAAAAACCAATGCAGGCTCAAGAAGTAGCGGGAATAATTTACGGCGCTGTTGCCGGGCAGATCTACATAAAGCCTACCAAGTATGCACCGTAAACTCTCATCTCTTTCATTACATTATTTGCCATTTGCCTCTCGTTTTTCTCACCCCCACTTCTAAAATGATATCATAAAAACACAAAATGATTTGCCTTTTGATTCTCCCTTCTCCCGTTTGTCTTCTCGTTTGCTTTTTGTTTGCTCGTGTACTAGATTGCTTGCTTTGTCATGATGTGTCAAGAAAATACCAAGTTGTGTGACTTATCCAATACTAATGATTTTATTAGTACTCCGATTGCTCCCGCCACTAGTGCGGAATCTTATGAAATACTGCTGCTTTGCTGAATCTTTTTATGAAAGATCAATTTTCTGGCCTTCCTAGTGAAGATGTCACATCCCATCTAAATACTTTCGTTGAGTTGTGTGCTATGAAAAATAAGAAAGATTTGGATAATGATATTGTTAAATTGAAGCTATTTCTGTTCACACTACGAGATCGTGCTGAAACTTGGTTTTCATCTTTACCGAAAAATAGTATTGATTCATGGAATAAGGGTAAAGATGCTTTTAGTTCCAAGTATTTTCCTCCCGCTAAGATCATATCCCTAAGGCACGATATAATGAATTTTCAGCAACTTGATCATGAATATGTTGCACAATCTTGGGAGAGGATGAAATTGATGATAAGAAATTGCCCTACTCATGGTTTAAGTTTATGGATGATCATACAATTTTTTTATGCCGTATTGAATTTTGCATCTAGAGATCTTTTAAATTCGGTCGCGGGTGGTAATTTTATGAAAATCACATTAGGAGAAGCTACTAAACTCCAAGATAATATTATGGCTAATTACTCTCAACGGCATACCGAAAGATCTTCTACTAGTAAAAAAGTGCATGTGATTGAAGAAATTAATACTTTGAGTGGAAAGATGGATGAACTTGTGAAATTGTTTGCTAGTAAGAGTGATCCTATTGATCCTAGTTATATTCCTTTGTCTACTTTGAATTGAGAACAATAATGAATCTATGGATGTCAATTTTGTTGGTAGGAATAATTTTGGTAATAACGTGTATAGACGAAATTTCAACCCTAGGCCATTTCTTAGTAATTACACCAATAATTATGGTAATTACTACAACAATTCTTATGCAAATTATAATAATATGCCCTCTGATCTTGAGAACCATATTAAATAATTTATTAATTTGCAAAAAGTTTCCAATGCTATCGTTGAAGAAAAACTGCTCAAGATTGATGATTTGGCTACGAACGTTGATAGAATTTCTCTTGAGATTGATTCTTTGAAAAATAGATCTATGCCACCCAAGCATGATATTAATGAATCTATTAAGGCTATTAAAATTTCTATTGATGAGTGCAAAGAAAGAACCACTAGGATGCGTGCTAAGCAAGATTGGCTTGTTAAAGCGTGTTCTTCGATTCCTTGGGATAATGTTGACGAATATCTTAAAGTGATTGGTGTGACTCCCATTGAATCTTTGTTTTCTAATGCAAATCTTCATAAAGATGGGACTGGAGATGAGTTAAATTTAGCTAGAAGGCATCCCAATGATATGGAGTTTGTAGATCTTAATGCAAAAATTGATAAAAGTGGGATTGAAGAGGTCAAAACTTTAAGTAGCGATAAACCCACTCTTTTAGATTTCAAGGATTTTAATTATGATAATTGTTATTTCATAGATTGTATTTTCTTGTTGCAATCCATGTTGAATTCTCCTCATGCTTATAATCAAAATAAAGGTTTTGCTAAACATATCGTTGACGCTATGATGAATTTTTTTGAAGAAAAACTTGAGCTGGAAGTTTCTATCCCTAGAAAACTTTATTATGAGGAGGAACCTACTATTAAGATTAAAATTAAAGATTATGAGTGTCATGCTTTTTGTTATTTGGGTGCTAGTGTTTCCACAATTTCAAAAACTTTATGTGATGTGCTAGGCTTCCGTGAATTTGATGATTGTTCTTTAAATTTGCATTTCGCGGATTCCACTATTAAGAAACCTATGGGAAGAATTAATGATGTTCTTATTGTTGCAAATAGGAATTATGTGCCCATAGATTTTATTGTGCTTGATATACATTGCAATCCTACATGTCCTATTATTCTTGGTAGACATTTCCTTAGAACGATTGGTGCAATTATTGATATGAAAGAAGAAAACATTAGATTTCAATTTCCGTTAAAGAAGGTGTGACGCTCGGATAATTAGGCTACAGTAATTCCATGTTAATGACGCCTCATCACCACGGTTACTGTTGTTAAACTTACGTTGATCCAAAACTGATTCAAAATTCAAGTTTGAGTTAAAGGCAAACCAATTTTTTTTTCAAACAATAGAACTAAAATGTTCTAAATTTGTCAAATAATTCATAGGGAATTATGGTGGAGAAACCACACTGTTATAGTATGTCTAGATGCACTAAGATAATAGAAACAACATCAAAAAACAATTATTTAAATACCTTTTGAAATTAATAAAATATCAAACTAAATTATTTGAGGACTAGACTTTTTGTGATAGTGGACTAAGTTGAAATAATAATTTAGATGTGAAGTGTATATTTTATAAAAATAAAAATAATAGGAAACAAAAATAAAATATGAAAGAACATGGAAAAATAAATAAAAAGAAAATGTTGCAAAGAAAACAAAAAAAGAGAAAAGAAAATGGAAACAGCCCACCCCAGTCCCACTGGGCTTTGGCCCACTACTCCTTGCCAGCCCACCTAACCCCCTCATCCCTAACCTCTCACTACAGTAGGAGGGCAACCGTGCCGGACATCCCACGGCCATGGACACGTGCCAGCCATCCGCCACATCCCCGACGACCCACAAGACCCCCCCTGTGACCACTCTGCTAACCCTAGTGCCCCATTCCCCTCGCTCGCCCCTCCCCCTCTCAGATTTGCTCGCGCCCGAGACACAACCGTTGCCAGCTCGTTGATCCCGCGGCCCCTGACCTCCTCTTGTCGTGCCAAGGCGTCTAGGAGCTGCGCCACCTTCCCCTACTTCGACTACGAGCATCAGCTCAAGCTAGGAGCCCAAGCACTCGCCATCGGACGTCTTCCCCGTGTCCGGTCGCCGCTTCCTCGTCCCGGATCTCATCCCTCAGCGCTCCCCCAGCCTCACGAGCACGTCATCGAGGACGCTATGAGGCCCTCGTCCGATTCCCCTTTGTTCCAGTCTACTTTATCGTTGTTTGGCGGCGCTACTGTCGCGCCTGCGCTCGCTGTGCCCAACCTGCGCTTTGGGTTCCCTTGGCTTCGGCTTGCCCCACGTGCCACGCCACGGCCGCATCCACCAGCGTGCCTGCCTGCGCGTCGGCCGGTCGCCGCGCCCCTGCCCCGCATAGCACCGCTGCCTCCCATGCCTTGCGTTAGCGCGCCCGCAGCTGCTGCTCCTGGCCACTTGCACTCCTGTTGCTCGTGCCACTTCTGCCTGCTGCTTGCTGCTGCCACTCCCGCTGGTCGCTGCTGCTTTATGTTCCTGCTGCTACTGCGTGCGGCTATTGCTATCACTGCTCTGTTGCTGGTGCATGCAATCGTCGGCTGCTACAACTACTTGCCATGGCTAAGGCCAAGGACATGGCCAAGTGTGTGCGTGCTATGTGTGTGCTGTTTATGTGCGTACGTGTGTGTTAGGCCCGACCCAGTTAGTACTGCTAATTAACGTTAGTTGGATTAATTAGTGGTTAGGTTATCTTAATGGCCCACTGACACGCGGCCCCATTTAGTTAACAGTCTAAAAAAACCTAAATACAACCACTCTCCATGACACGGGACCCACTGTACAATTCACCCTTTGACCAGTCAGATGTTGACTGGGTCAACTCAATCAACATGCCCCACATGCCAGCCTCTGTAGACCCTGTTGTGTACACTTTAGTGTGTGCACAAAGCATTTGACTATTAATTTTGGTTTAATAATAATTCCAGAATTTTAGAATATCTATTAAAACTTTGAAAATTATATAAAATAAACCGTACCTCGGATAAAATACTTTGAACATCAAAGTTGCTCCTAATTTTGAGACGAATCTGAATATACAGTCCGTTCGTCCACCACGCGTCCCTAGTATAGCAAACATGCAACCATCCCCCTTCATTTCATCTGTACGAAAATACCAAACGCTGGGAAAACATTATCGGACGTTTCCCCCCTTCCCCTTATCCGGTAGCACTTAGTATTGCGTTAGGACACACGTAGCACTGCTTATTTCCATGTCTTGTATCTTTCATTGTATTAATTGTTTCTTCCCCCTCTTCTCTCTGGTAGACTTCGAGACCGACGCCGCTGCTACCCAGTACGATTACGGTGTTGACGACCCCTCCTTCTCGACCGAGCTTACAAGCAAGCAAACCCCCTTTGATCAATGAGATATTGCCCACTCTCTTCTCTCTTGTTCCTGCATTAATTTTGCTACTGTTGTTGATTCAATAGCTCCTACTCTGTTGCATAGCTTGTCATGGTTGCTACAATTGTTGATACCTTTACCTACTATCCTAATGCATAGTATAGGTTGCTAGTATTACATCAGTGGCCCTACACTCTTGTCCGTCTGCCATTCTATACTACTGGGTCGTGATCACTCAAGAGGTGATCACGGTTATATACTATACTATTACATACTTATGTTGATGATTTAGAGATGGGGGCTGAAGGGGCAGGTGGTTCCACCTAGGTAGTGGTGGCCATGGGTTCCTGATAGCCCCCTGATTGTTACTTGTGGCGGAGCGATAGGGTAGGTTACCACCACCTAGGAGACAGGTGGGCCTGGTCCTGGTCGGCGTCCACGGTTACTTCAAAATAACACGCTTAATGAGATCTTGGTATTAGATCTGAGTCTGGCTACGAGCCTATACGCACTAACCAACTACACAGGAACAGTTATGGGCTCTCAATGTCGTGGTATCCGTCGAAGCCTTCTGGACGTCATCAGTTGAGCGGCGCGCGCCGGATTGGACTGGAACACCTTCTCTTGTATTAGGGAGGCTAGGTCTACTTCCGGCCGCCCTCGCAACCTGCAGGAGTGCAATGGGCAATGGGCCCAGACCCCTGCGTGCTTAGGATATAGACCAGCGTGCTGACCTCTCTATTGAGTCTAGGTAGGGCTGCGACATGTTGATCTTCCAAGGACGAACATGAGCCAGGAAAGTGTGCCCAACTAGAGGGATCGAGCATGTTGGGTAATGTGGTGCACCCCTGCAGGGAAGTTTATCTATTCGAATAGCCGTGTCCCTCGGTAAAAGGACGACCCGAAGTTGTACTTCGATCGTATGACAACTAAAACCTGATACTTAATAAAAGAAACCTCTTACAAGTTCCAGATACTACCCTGTGATCGCTTTCCCACACGGAGACGAGGGGAGGATCGTCGGATAGGATTATGCTATGCGTTTTACTTGATGCTGCACTTGCTAGTATCTTGTACATGCTTCAAGATGGAAACTGCAAGAAGCATGGTCTTTGATAGGCCTAGCTATCCCCCTCTTATTCCGGCATTCTGCAGTTCAGTCCACAGATACTACCCATTTCATTGATACCAATGCATATGTAGTGTAGATCCTTGCTTGCGAGTAATTTGGATGAGTACTCACGTTTGCTTTGCTCCCCCCTTTCCCCCTTTTCCCTTCTTCTCGGATGTCGCAAACATATGTTGGAGTCCAGGAGCCAGAGGATCTCGAGGATGTTTCTACGTGGAGTTCGGCTTCGAGGAGTAGTTAGGAGGTCCCAGGCAGGAGGCCTTTCCTTTTCGATCGTTGCTACTTTTGTGCTAGCCTTCTTAAGGCAATCATGTTTAACTTATGTCCATACTCAGATATTAATGCTTCCGCTGACTCTTGTGTATTCGAGCTTATGTATTCGAGCCCTCGAGGCCCCCTGGCTTGTAATATAAAGCTTGTATTATTTTAATTTGTGTCTAGAGTTCTGTTGTGATATCTTTGCGTGAGTCCCTGATCTTGATCCTACACATTTACCTGTATGCTTAGTGTATGATTGAATTAGAGGCGTCACAAGTTGGTATTAGAGCAGACTGCTTCTAGGAATCCCCCTTCCACACGCCTTGGCCGAAGTCGAGTCTAGTCATTGCAACACTTTACTAACATGGCTGTGTGGCTTACAAACTCATTGAGGGAGTCCTGGACTAAGGGGTCCTAGGGCATCCGGTCTATTCAATGTGGGCCAGACTGATTGGCTGTCGAGATAAAGGAAGAAGCCCACCTCCCATGTCTGGTTTGGACTCCTATATGCGTGTACGGCAAGATTAAGTGTCCTTATATACTGTTTCTTTTCCTGTAAACCGACTCTGTACAATCCTAGGCCCCTCCGGTGTCTATATAAACAGGAGGGCTTAGACCGGAGAAAAGGATCATAACATTGATAGGCTAGACAATCTAGGGTTTAGTCATTATGATCTCGAGCTAGATCAACTCTTTTAACCCCTATATTCATCGAATATAATCAAGCAGGAAGTAGGGTTTTACCTCCTTTAAGAGGGCCCGAACCTTGATAAACATTGTGTCCCTTTGTCCATTGTTACCATCGATCCTAGACATACAACTTGGGCCCCCTACCCAAGATCTTTTGGTTTTGACGCCGACATTGGTGCTTTCGTTGAGAGCTCCGCTGTGTTGTCAACAGAAGGATTAATGGCACGCCTCTTCATCAACAATGATACTTTGTCTAGGGAGACTTTCCTCCCCGGACATGTCTTTGTGTTTGGCGGCTTTGTGCTGCCTTCCAACTCGACCGGCCACCTCGAGGAGGTCGACAACTACACCCCTGGTCATCAGATCAGGTTCGGGAACTTGAACTATGTCGCTGATATCCGTGGAGATCTAACCTTTGAGGGACTCATGGACTCGACTGTTGATCCCCACCCTCATAAAGCGGGTCTTTTGGATCCGTTGTCAGATCCCATCGAGGGTCCAGTGCTCACACGTGCCTCGGCCCTAGATCTAGGGTAGATCACGTTTTCAATGACGGGAGGATCAACCCCGCCGGACTCTCTCCTATCATGGAACTCTCAGCCGGAGACCCAGATGCGATCACTGCGTTGGTAGCCCCGGAATCAAACGGGACTCTCCCGGTCATCGGAGAGCCGGGCTCGCCTCTGGAGATAACTCCAGATCACTAAGGTCTGCACCCCCAGACTCAATCAAGTGTCTGATCCCGCAGATTTGCAGACTCCCATCCAACTTTCGCTTTTAGACGAAGCTCTCGGCTTAATGCAATCCCTCGCCATTACGGAAGCTTCGCCTTTGAACTACACCCAATACAGGCTGGGGGCTGAGGTCGGGGAATTTCACACACCACCCACCACCCACTTAGTAACCACTATCAAGGATTTAACCGACATGCTAGACTATGCTTCCGAAGACATTGACGGTATGGACGGTGATGTCGACGTCGAGCAAAGCCAAAACTGCCTACTACAGGGCATTGAACGGCCACTTCGACCTGTGATGTATACATTGTGGACACTCCTGAGGAAAAAGATGATGATGGCATTCAAGATCCAGGCAACGACAAGCCCGTAGATGAACCACCAAAGCGCCGGCGTCAGCGGCGCCGCTCACGATCGTGTCAGGCAAAGGATAGCACTACCGACATCAGAGACAATGAAACACCGGACAACGCCGAAGACCACCCAGTCGAGCCCACGTCCGAATAGGACGAGAGGGAGGAGGATCAATAAAACCCCGAACACGCCGATCACGAGGACTCGCAGTACAACAATTACTTGCCTCTCTATGAAGAGGATGTGAGCCTCGGTGTTGAAGATTTCATCGTCCCAGAGGAACCCCTCGAACAAGAATGCTTCAAGCGACAACTCATCGCCACTTCACGGAGCCTCTAAAAGAAACAACAACAACTTCAGGCCGAAGAGGACATGCTCAATGATATATGGACCAAGGTCCTAGCCGCTGAGAGTATGGCCTTGAGAGACCAGTAAAGTGTTACCCTGAGCGCAGGCTGTTGCCACAATTCGATGATGAATCCCTCGAGCCAATTTCGTCGAAGTACAACTATGATGATCAACTAGATCGACCACCAAGTGAACGGGACGAAATGGCCTATCAGGCCAAACACCAGCCCGCACCACCTCGCGGTAGAGGCAGGAAGACAGCGGCGCCGGACTACACTTATGACCTACGTCAGGACCTGGCAAATAAATTCGGGTAGACAAGATCGATCTATGGATCCAGAGGACGTGCTCCGGCACGAGATGATGGCCACCAAACCCGGCGCATCAACATTATCAAGTTCGAGGTCAACACCGAATAATGATGTCATCTGAATTACGTCGCTATGTAGCCAGATATAGAGGTGTCGCACACCCTATGTGCTTCACTGATGAAGTAATGCAATGCACATTTTCGGAAGGGTTTAAACCCGTAAACATCGAACAATATGATGGAACAACAGACCCTGCCGTCTGGAATTAGGACTTTATTCCCCCCATACACATGGCTCGTGGAGATGACCTCCACACCATTAAATATCTCTCCTTGGAATTGAAGGGACCAGCACGGCATTGGTTGAACAACCTCCCAGAGAGCTCCATAGGGAGCTGGTAAGATTTAGAAGATGCCTTCATAGACAACTTACTGGGAACCTATGTCCGGCCTCCAGATGCCAATGACCTAAGTCACATCATCCAGAAACCCGTAGAGTCAGCCCGCAAACTTTAGAATCGATTCCTCATTAAAAAGAACCAAATCGTGGATTGTATAGATGCCGAAGCCTTAGCGGTGTTCAGACACAACGTCCATGATGAATGGCTTGCCCGACTGTCGGCGTTCTAGGAACGGGGGTCCCCAGACTTGCCTGCCTGCGGCGTGGCTCAATCGGTGGCCCAGTACGGCCCGTCTTCACCAACCAAACACTCAAGACCCTCGCAGGTGCCAAGCCTCATGGGGCGGACGGCACAAGGTCTCCTCAGGAGTGGCCTCACCAGGCAGGCTCGTGAGGAGGCGGAGAGATCAAGGCAAGGGGTACCTCGAAAGGTTCCCATGATGCAAGCCATGACGATCAAGACTAGGGGGGCGCCGGGCGGGCGCCAGCCCGCGCAATGTCCTCGTTTCCTGTTTGGAGCAAAGGGAGCAAGCGCAGGCATGGAGTACCAAGGCATTAGGCAAAGGTTTCCATATCGGTGCAACAAGACCAAGACCAGCAGGACGATAGGACGGAGGTCACCATGGAGTCCAAGACGGCGTCATCACCCGCAGCTTTGGTAGGCGAAGACCACCTTTAGTCAGGATAGCTTGTACTAGCTCTCTCCTTTCGAAATGGCCGTTGTTGGATCCCTTCCCGCTCAATATTTGGGAAGAGGACCAGGTCCTCTATAAATAGAGCTAGCCACCACGGTAGGAGGGCATCTCATCCAGAGACAGATCGAACCCTACCCAAGCAGAACACCACACTAGCCAAGAACACCTCTCCTCGCAAGGCTATTCTTCCCCTGTACTGTTCATCATCAGCCCAAGAGGCAATCTGCCACCATACACAGGAGTAGGGTATTACACCACAACGGTGGCCCGAACCTGTATAAATCTTGTGTTTCTTGTGTTGTTCATTGATCTAGCTTAGGGATCGTGGCGATGCTGAGAGCGAGATTCGGTAGGAGGAGATCTTCATGCGCACCCCAGTGTTCAAACCTTAATGGTTTTGCCGGAACCTGATATCCGACATTTGGTGCGCCAGGTAGGGGTGCGCCGGAATCTTCCTTCCGCTGATCTGCGTCCCATCGCTTCATCGCATCCATGTCGGATGCCCGCCGAGCCCGCACCAAGCGTCGGGCTGCCGTCGCCGCTCGCGTCGCCCAGACGGCTCCTGTCGCCAGGCCTCCTCGTTGTTCTCTGTCCCCTGCCCGCCAACGCCGCCATCGGCTCAGCGGGGAACGAGCAGCAAGCATCTTCGCTGCATCCCTCGGTACGGCGGGAAGGCCGCACCGCCACTCCGTCGCTGACCCCAGCTGGTTCATCGTCTCACGCTCGTCGCGCCCCCACGGACGTGCAGGCCACGTTGCTCCTGGCATGTGACCTCCTGCACTACCGCCCCGTCGACGACCTCTATGAAGAATGGCTCGCTCGCATCACTGAGCTCGTCAGCACCGCAGGGGGCTCTCCCGCGCCATCCCTCTCACTGCCTCGCCCTCCAGGCACGGGCGACGCGGCTCAGGGAATGCATCCGCCACCTCTCCCCCAAGACGGTGTCCTGGCTCCAAGGTGCGCGGCCCCTGGACGTGACCCACCGCATCCAGCGCCCACACGACAAGAGAGAAGCTGCCAAGAAATCCCTCGACCTCAAGAAGGCGCTCCCGTGCTTCCTGCACCAGCACGACAAGACCGCGTCCCTGCAGCGGCGCTCCAAGACCCCATACTTCCCTGGCAGCAGTGTGCGGGTACCACCAAGAGCAAGCCCCGTGTCAGCAAAGGGCTCTAGTGACCACAGTAGGTTGCCGCGCGTTCACTACCGAGTTGCGTAGCGTCGCCTGGCCGGGCAAGTTCAAGTCAGACCTGCCTCCTCGCTATGACGGAACAGTCGACCCCACGGAGTTCTTGCAGCTATACGAGCTAAGCATAGAGGCGGCCAACGGAGACGAGAAGGTCATGGCGAACTGGTTTCCCATGGCGCTCAAGGACGGTGCCCACACGTGGCTCCTGAATCTGCCTTTCGGTTCGATCTCCTCCTGGGACAAGATGCACAACCGCTTCATCGCCAACTTCCAGGGCACTCGCGACCGCCCCCCGCTGCGGGTGACCTGCGCCGCATCAAGCAACAACCCGGGGAGACCCTGCAGAAATACATCCAACGCTTCAACAACGCCCGCTTCAAGATCCCCAAGGTGACGGACGAGCTCGCCATCATCTCAGCATTCTCTGATGGCGTCCGCGACGTCAAGATGAAGGAGGAGCTCGCCATCCACAAGGAGTTGTGCATGTTTCTGGAGCTGTTCAACCTGGCGACCAAGTGCGCAAGAGTGAAGGAAGCACGCCTCTCCCTCCTCGAGCTTCCAGCTGCTGACCTAGAAGAAAAGAAGGCCAAGGCCAAGGACGTGAAGTGCAAAGGAGCAGCCGTGCTTGCAGCAGAACCAGACACGAAGCGCGGAAGGGACCAACCGGAGTTGTCCAAGGGCAGCCGACCGTACTGCGCCTACCACAACCTCCACACCCAGAACACCAACGAATGCCAAGAGCTCAAGGACGTTCGAGAAGGACGCTTCGGTCAACGCCCCGAGCGCAACGACCGGGGCTACAGCCGAGGAGGACATGCCAGAGGACGATGGGACGATCGTGGCCCTTGCCAGGAGTGGCATGACGGGCCTCGCGAGGATCGTTGGCAGGACCAGCCTCACGAGGGAGCCTGTAGGGATCAGCCTCGCGAGGACCGCCTGCAGGGCAATGCAGGCCTTCCTCCTCTGCCGCCGCCGCCAAGAAGGAATGACGACCATCACCATGACAAGGGGGCTGTGGGCTTCCAGGAACCGCGTGCTATCGCCTGCACCTTAGGCGGAGCTCAGGCCCCAGCCTCTCAGCACATCTTCAAGTAGTTTTCTCGCGAGGCGAACGCAGTCCTCCCCAAGCTCGAGGCCACGCGCCCGCTCAGGTGGTCCAAGTGCGCCATTACCTTCAGCTCGACGGATCAACTCAAGTGCGCAGCTATTGCTGGTGTCCTCCCGGTGCTTTGTTCCCTAGTCATCAGCAACGTGCAAGTCACCAGGACTCTCATCGATGGCGGCGCAGGGCTTAACGTCTTGTCCGTCGAGATGTTCGACAACCTTCAAGTGCCATACGATCAGCTCCAGCCGACCAAGCCTTTCTCAGGAGTCACTGACGGTTCCACCACCCCGATAGGGCAGGTCCGCCTCCCTGTCACCTTCGGACAGCGCGATAACTACCGCACCGAGGTTATCTACTTCGACGTCGCCCACATCCACCTGTCGTACAATGCCATCCTCGGGTATCCAGCCTTGGCGAAGTTCATGGTGGTGACCCACCATGGCTACAATGTCGTCAGGATGCCAGGAAGCGGCGGGATCATCACGGTCCCCTTCGAAGAGAGAGATGCAGTGTGCTCCCTCGAGCGCGCCTTCCAAGATGCATCAATCGAGGACCTAGACAGTAGGGGTGAGAACCCTCCTGAGGCAGTCCACAAGAAAAAGAAGACACCGCTCAGCTCAAGGCCTCGGGAGGTTGGCATCTCAGGAGGTGCTGCGTCAGGATCAGCGCCGGTGCAAGGGGCGGCTCCTTCCATCACATAGGAAGGCGCGCCCGGTGCCCTCCTCGGGCAGGGCTCGAGGGATCTCTTCTGGAGGGCCTCAGACTTTGCCAACATCACGAGGTTGGCGCTCGGGCACCACTTGGAGGCGTGCTTTGCGACATGTTTCCATTAGGAGGTCTCAGGGCATGGAGAGCCCATCATTCAGGAGTTCATCACCAAGACTACTGACGAGCTTCAGGAAGCAAGAGGCATGCACTGTGACCGCCGCTTGACTGGCGTGCCCCCCCATCCATGCGAGGATGGTGGGCTGCGCGTCTGCATCGACCTCCCAGGGCTCAACCGAGCCGCATCTCAGGAGGGCTTCTGGCCTTCGTGCGTGGGACGTTGCCAGGGTCCGCCGCACAACTACGTTCGCATGCCTTTCAGCCTGCCGAATGCGGCTGCCACCTTCCAGCATCACCTGTGGAGCATTCTGGCGGCTCAGGAGGCCAGGCATCACGTGGTCCTAGAGAAGATGGAGACGGTCCTCGAGGAGCCACCTGGACCCGCAGAGCCTCCCGAGACTCAGGGCTCCAGCGGCTCGTGAGGGTCGGCCTCTTCACCGCGCATCTTCAGCTTCTCCAATACCCCCTCTACAATGGAACCAGGTGACCTCTTCCAAGTTCATTTCAGCTGGGAGCGCCCTCAAGGCTGCATCATTCCCAGGCCGTGTGGGTCCGTCCCTGCGGCATGTATCCCTTTTTCTTCTGTCTTCAGTTTACCTTGCTGGGGGCGCCCCTCGGGCTGCATCATCCACAAGCCACTCGGGCCTGACCCGGTGGCATGTATCCATTCTGTGTTTACCTAAGCTGATTTGCCCTTCATGCCTAACCTGCCTGTGATTATTGCCTGTTACCAATCACGGGTCCGCCCCGCTCTCATGCAATTCGCTTGCGCGTTAAAAGGGGGGCTCCTGAGCATCGCGACTCAGGAGCTCTTACTGGCTCTCTAGCCCTCACCCCCTTGCCTTGACCATGGCATCGCAACCTGGCATACTAGCGGTTGCTGAGCTTGCTCGAGGGCCAGGACCTGAGGATGCAGAGTGTTTGTATCTAACCATCTTACAGGAACACACAACTGTCCGAGACTCAAGACCAGGCGCAACCCGCCTTGAGGTAGGGCCTCACGAGTACCTAGATACACCTCGTCTAGCCTTGCTGTGCAAGCCACGTGTCAGGGCGGGGCTGTACACGCCCCGGGGGCTCCTCCCGGAGGGGGGCACCCCTCCCACACACCAGTGGAAGCACCATGCTCCATGCTGGCTGACGACACTGCCGAGGAGCGGCTATGCCCATACACATACGGAAGCGCTATGCTCCGCGCTAGTGATAAACAACTGAGGACGGTCCATGGCCGTATCAACCTCAGGGAGCCCAGAGCTCAGTGTCGGGCCTCATCGCAACACCTCCCCTTGGGAGCGTCACGCGAGGGGGGATGGACATGGGGGCTGCGCCCGGGTCACGCCCGAGCGCACGCCACCCAGCCAGGTCCCTCGGACCTGGTCGTCGTGCGCCCCTCCCCGAGCGGAGCCAAGGTATGAAGATCGTTTGAACGTCAAGGGGGACTCCTGAGCATCACGACTCAGGAGCCTAACTGGTCGCGTAGCCCCTCACTCCTTAGTCCCGTCCTGGTGATCTGGTCGGGGCTAATGGCGGTTGAGGTATGCGCGGGGCCGGGCTCTGCCGATGTAGAACGCCAGATCTACTCATATTTTCCCTCCCTATTTGCTGTTTGCGCGTCAAGGGGGACTCCTGAGCATCATGACTCAGGAGCCTAAGTTACCACGTAGCCCCTCACTCCTTGGTCTCGTCCTGGTGATCCGGTCGGGGCCAACGGCGGTTGAGGTATGCGTGGTGCCGGGCTCTACCAACGTAAACCATAAAGCAAATAGGAAGGACACCACGAAATCTTGAAGCAAATCCCGGAGGAAATATTACAAACCATAATTGTCTTCACAATACCAAATGCAAGTTTAAATGCCTCCACGAGGCATGGTGCATGTTGCAGGAATTAAGCAGGAAATAAGCCGTCACCCTTGGACATCGTTGTCACCGCCAGAGACTCCACCCCCGTGGTGGCGCCACTCGGGGCCGTAGGATCAGCAGCACCACCTGCCGTGGGCGCAGAAGCGATGGTGCGGAACTTCCCCATCAAGGATTCCACCTGGATCTTCACAGCTTCAGCAACAGCGGTGAAGTGCTCGCTGCCCACGGGCTCCAGCAGCTCGTGAAGATTGGCGTCAGGGTCGTGAAGGTGGATGTGGCTGAAGACACGCGTCAGCGCCGCAGAAGAAAGGACGTGAGCTTCTACCTCGGCCATGGGGCTGACGCCACTCACGACTTCCTCGAGTGCCTCGACCAAGAAGGGAAGCAACTGGGCCGGGCCGTCCTCGACGCCAGCCAGCGGCTTCTCCAAGCCATTCTCATAGAGCGTCTTCAGTGCCGCGTGAGATCTCTCCTCGAGGAGTGTGAAGGCCACGCGGTACTCGGCGAGGACCTTCGCCTTGGCGTCCAGCTCGGCCCTCTCGACCCTCAACTTCTGCTCCACCGTCTCCAACCGGCCGTGCATATTGGTCTGCGACTCTGCTAGCCACGTTAGGTCGGCATCGCGGTCCCTGACGACGTCCTCCCGAGCCTTCATCTTCTCCTCCTTCGCCTGGCGGTTGCGAGCTTCTTTGGCATGCTCATCGCGCAAACCCTGCAGCTCGGCCCCCAGCGCCTTGCAGCGGTCCTGGGCGACCACGACATCCTTCAATGCTGCCTCGCGAGTAGCTGCGGCCTGGGTGGCGGCGTGCTTCTCCTCCTCAGAAGCTGCCGCGGCCTGCCTCAGCGCCGCTTGGACAATGTCATCGGAGTGAAGCCAGCCGGAAACCAGCTCCAGGCACCCGACTACCAGGTGGACCATCCCGGAGAGGGCACGCTCCAAGATATCGGAGGAGGCAGAAGGACCCGAAACCAGCAGCGCAGGAGGAGGAGGCGGCAGCATAGCCACGGCTCGGGATACTGGGGGCCCCTGAGCCTTGGCTACCTTAGCAGCAGCGTCAGACACTGGCACTTCCGGAGCCAATGGGGCCATGGTGGTTGGCACCCTGCCAGGGCGCTCCTCCGGACGTCGTGAGGATGACCGGGTGGGGGAGGCACGAACATCGTCGCCTCCCCTTCCCACGGATGAAGGAGCGGCAGCGGTAGATGAGTCTGCCTCAGACGGAGTCACCGTGTCCCCCTTCTTCTTCTTCGCCGTAGGCGGCGGCCTAACCAATTTGATGGAGAACGTCAAGCCCTGGCGGCATAATCAAGAACAAGATGGAGTTCGAGCACTTACTGGTCAATCACGGCATAGTTCACTGCCCTCTTGACGAGCTTGAAGCCCGAGAGCCTCGTGGCCCGGGGCACAGCTGCAAGAGGTCCAGGAGCGGAAGAAGGCGCAACAGAAGGGCTGGAGGCGGCTCCAGGTAGTGCGTGGGCAGAAGCAGCCTCTCAGGAGATCAGCGCCGACCTGTCCTTCTTCGGGATCGCGGGTGGATCCTCCTCCTCCCGCGTGGCGTCGGTCTCTTCGTTGTCCAGCAAGGTACAGAGGTTGTTGGCCCTGCAGGGGGAGAGGTCTCCCCCGTCCCCTCAAAGGTCGCCTCCGAGTCGCGCTCCTCTTCCTCTTCTTCCTCTCCTCCCCCGCGGGAGTCACCTGAAGACACGTCCATCGGCGCCGTTGCCCCTGGGCCATAGGAGGCGCCAACAGCACCAGGCCGCGGCCATCAAAGGTGAGCATAGCGGCCACCACCTGTGCCTAGTCCTCATGGAGGAACAAGGGGCAGGGGCACCCTCCAGACATTTCTGGTCGTCTCCATCCAAGAGGCGAAGAGTGGAGGTCAGTTCATCATTAGCCAAAGCCACCAGATTCAGGCAGAGCTTGTCGTCTGCATCCGCAAGCATCCAAAAGGGGCCCGAGTGTACCTGAAGCGGAGCCACCCGCTGTGTCAGGAACTCCCTCAGGAGTGTGGCCCCAGTCAGCTTCGCCGCCTTCACGTTGCCCAGCTTCAAGTCGGCGTTCATCTTCTCCAGCACCAACTTCGCCCGATCGTCAGCAAGCTTCACGCGAGACCACCCTTCGTCAGGGTGGGGCCCCTCCGTTGGCTGCACCAATTGGGGTGGACACACTTGGCGATCACCATGACCCACTTGCTCCGGAAGTTCTCGGCCCTCTTCCCGACCTGCGAGATCGTGTTGGCCTTGCCGTACGCGACGAAGTTGGTGCACGCCAAGGTGTGGTCGCCGTTGATTCAGAGAGAGAGGACAAGTGGCATAGCAGAGCCACGGACGGCATCACCCCAACATGCGCCTCGCAGTAGTAGGCGAAAATCGACAAGAGGAGAACAGAGTTGGGATGGAGATGAAGGGCCTGCAACCTGTAATGGCGAAGGACGACATAGAAGATGTCGGAGAAGGGAGGAACCAAGCCTGCGACGATGGTGTTCATGAAGAAGGGGTAGAAGGTGCTTCCCTTAGCCTCCGGCTCGTAGGAGCCAGCCCGGAGTTCGGTCTCCCCACTGTCGCTTCCCTCCACCGCCGTCATCAGGCGCGTGGCGGCGAGATTCTTCTCTGATATATTGGGGGCATCCAAGGCCGGCGAATACCAAGCCGGCAGCGCATCGACCTTGACCTTGCGGGGCGCCATCAGTCACTGAAAGGGAAGGAGTGGAGCGGAACTGGAGATTTCAGAAGCAAGGAAGCAAGGAAGGGGATCTGGAGCAAGACGAAGGAGAGCAATGAAGGGAATCCTTGCCCACGCCAGCCTTTTGTCAGTCGGGCGGTTGTCGAGGCAGCGTGGGGAAGCGGAGACGCCCACGTCCAATCAGTCGCCGCGTGTTAACCAAGGCCACAGGCTTTTGGGGCCCGCGGCGCTCCGCACTTGCCCTTTGGCTTCGCTGCTAAACCAAGTCCGAGCGTACCTTGGGCCCGGGGGCTACTGTCGGCGTTCTGGGAACGGGGGTCCCCAGACTTGCCTGCCTGCGGCTTGCGGCATGGCTCAATCGGTGGCCCAGTACGGCCCGTCTTCAACAACCAAACACTCAAGACCCTCGCGAGGGGCCAAGCCTCGCGGGGAGGACGACACAAGGTCTCCTCAGGAGTGGCCTTGCCAGGTAGGCTCACGAGGAGGCGGAGAGATCAAGGCAAGGGGTACCTCGAAAGGTTCCCATGACGCAAGCCATGACGATCAAGAGCAGGCAGGCGCTAGGCGGGCGCCAGCCCGCGAAGTGTCCTCGTTTCCTCTTTGGTGCAAAGCGGGCAAGTGTAGGCGCGGAGTACCGAGGCATCAAGCAGAGGTTTCCTTATCGATGCAACAGGACCAAGACCAGGACGATAGTAGGACGGAGGTCATCCTGGAGCCCAAGACGGCATCATCACCCACACTTTGGCAGGCGAAGACCACCTTTAGTCAGGATAGCTTGTACTAGTTGTCCCCTTTCGAAATGGCCGTTGTTGGATCCCTTACCTCTCAATATTTGGGAAGAGGACTAGGGCCTCTATAAATAGAGCTAGCCAGCACGGTAGGAGGGCATCTCATCCAGAGACAGATCGAACCCTACCCAAGCAGAACACCACACTAGCCAAGAACACCTCTCCTCGTGAGGCTATTCTTCCCCGGTACTGTTTATCATCAGCCCAAGAGGCAATCCGCCACCACACACAAGAGTAGGGTATTACACCACAACGGTGGTCCGAACCTGTATAAATATTGTGTCTCTTGTGTTGTTCATTGATCTAGCTTAGGGATCGCGGCGAGGCTGAGAGCGAGATTCGGTAGGAGGAGATCTTCATGCGCACCCCAGTGTTCGAACCTTACGGGTTTGGTGGAACCCAATATCCGACACCGACACCCCGGGTAGGAAAAGCCGAAAAGCATGGCATCCCTAACAACACTTATTACCCACTTTTGCACGGGCGAAGATAGATGGCTAGCTCGTAGGAGCAACAGGTCCAGCGACCCTGGCACCTCTGAAGCCAGGGACGGCGATGGCAGGCCACACCGCAAAAAAAAAACAAACGCCAGAATAACAACGTCGACACCTGGGACATGGCAATCAATGCCGGATTTAGTGGTTCTAAATCGAGTCAGCAGAAGAAACCTTTCAAAGGCAACGGGGACGGTCCATCCAACTTGGACAAAATCCTGAAGAGGCCCTTCTAGATTCACGGTACCCCCGACAAGCCTGCTAACAACACCAATAAAAATTGCTGGGTTTTTAAATAAGCCGGTAAGTTAAATACCGAACACAAGAGGAAGGGACCTCCAAGCAAGGATGACGACGAGCCCCGTCAGCCGAACACCGGGGGTCAGAAGCTGTTTCCCCCCGAAGTAAAAATAGTGAACATGATCTATGTCACTCACATACCCAAAAGGGAGCGCAAGTGCGGACTAAGGGACGTCTACGCCGTAGAGCCTAGTGGCCCAAAGTTCAATCCATGGTCAGCCTATCCGATCACTTTTGATCGTAGGGATCACCCAACCAGTATCCATCCGGTGGTTCGGCGGCCCTAGTACTTGATCCTATCATCGACAGATATCATCTCACTAGAGTCCTTATGGACGGCAGCAACAGTCTCAATTTGATTTACCAAGACACTGTCCACAAAATGGGCATCGACCCATCCAGAATCAAGCCAAGCAACACTACCTTTAATGGAGTAATACCCGGTGTGGATGCCCGTTGTATGGGCTCATTAACACTATAAGTGGTATTCGGCTCTCCGGACAACTTCATCACGCACTGCCCGGACGAACCGCTTACTCCCATTTCAATGTGTTAAACATCAAGCAGTTCTACCGCGAGGTGGGTGCCGCCCAAGTGCAGCCGGGGGCTCCCCCGGGCTGGGCGGCGCCCAAGGCCGACCTCACCTTTGGCCCAGAAGATCACCCCGCTACCACGACAGGGGCAGGAGCACTCCCGATGCTCTGCCCCCCCCCCCACCATCTGCAACGTGGCGGTCACCAAGACCCTCATCGACAGCGGAGCCGACCTAAACATGCTCTCCATGGAGGCGTTCAGCTTGTTTCACATGCCCCACGGCCGACTCCGCCTCACCAAGCCCTTCACCGGGGTCGGCAACGGTTCTACTTGCCCCCTGGGGCAGATCCACCTTTCCGTCACTTTCGGGACCCACGACAACTACCGCACTGAGTTCATCGACTTCAACATCGCCTGGATCGACCTACCATACAATGCCATCCTTGGGTACCCAGCCTTAGCCAAGTTCATGGCAGCAACTCATCCAGCCTACAACCTCATGAGCATGCGAGGCAGTAGCGGTGTCCTCATGGTGGCAGGAGACACCAAGGGCGCACTACAGGCCCTCCAACTCGCCTTCAGGACTGCAGCATCCGTGCAGTCGGGCGAGAAGGGGGGCCCTGAAGCTCCTGGGGCAGCACAAGCCAAGAAGAAGTAGTTGCTTTCCAAAGACCGAGCTGAGACGAAGCAAGTGCCAGTTGATGAGGATGGGGCGTCAGGCGCCACCTTCACCATAGCTGGCCCAGGGGCGCTGGTCAGCTTCTAGCGCGCCAACAAGTGTTCGCGTGGGAGCCCAAGGACCTGGTTGGCATCCCGAGGGAATAATCAAGCACCACCTGAGGGTGTGCCCCAATGTGCGCCCAGTGAAGCAGAACGCCCTACAACAGTCCAACAAGAAGCAAACATTCATCGTCCAAGAACCCGCAAGCTGCAGGATGCTGGTGTCATCCGGGAGGTGCGGTACCTGGAGTGGCTGGCAAACCCATTCATCGTCCCAATGAAAGGGGGGAAGGAGCGCATGTGCGTCGACTTCACCAACCTTAACAAGGCCTCCCCCATGATCCCTTCCCACTTCCGCGCATCGACCAGATTGTCGACTCCACCACCAAGTGCGACCTGCTATGATTTTTGGATGCCTTTTCGGGCTAGCACCAGATCAAGATGGGTGTGCAAGATGTAGAGAAGACGGTGTTCCCGACCCCCTGCGGGGTGTACTGATACACCTGCATGCCTTTCAGACTGTGTAACACTGGGGCTACCTTCCAGCGGCTGATGCACATTACCTTGGGCCGGCAGCTCGCGAGGAACGCTGAGGCTTACGTTGATGACATAGTGGTGAAGTCTCGGGAGGCAAAGACCCTGATTGAAGATCTGTAGGAAATGTTTGCTAGCCTGCGCAAGGTGGACCTGCGGCTCAATCCCGAGAAGTGTGTGTTCGGGGTCCCCTCTGGCAAGCGACTGGGTTTCCTAGTGTCACACAGAGGAATCAAGGCCAACCCAGAGAAAGTCATGGCCATAGATGAGATGAGACCACCGCAGATACTCAAGGAGATGCAGAAGATGGCAGGGCTGCGTGACCTCGCTGGGGAGCTTCATCTCCAAGATGGGGGAATGCGCCCTCCTGTTCTCCAAGCTGATGAAGAGGAAGGGGCCGTTTGAATGGACCCCTGAAGCTGAGGTGGCCTTCCAAGACCTCAAGAGATACTTAACTAGCCCGCCGGTGATGCTGGCGATGCACCCTCTCGAGACCTTGGTGCTCTACTTGGTCGCCAACCCTCACCCCGCCAGCGCCGGACTGGTGGAGCTGAGGGAAGAGCGCCCAATCAAGGACCCTCAGCTGGGCGCCTCGTCACCAAATAAGGCGTAGAAGCCTCAGGATGGCAGCCCAGAGGCCTCAGCTGACCCGACTATCAATGTCCCTCCTGAGACTCAAGCCGACCCTTCAGCCGGAGGGGCTTCTGAGGCTGAGGTTCACGAGGCCGCTGCCTGCGCGGCAGGTAGCGAGACCTCCGAAGGGCAGAACCCTCAAGAGACACAAGACCTCACCAACACCTCCTCCCTTGTCGAGCATCCGGTCTACTTCGTTAGCACGATGCTATGGGAGGCGCGAGCGCGCTACCCCATGCCCCAAAAGCTTTTGCTCGCACTCCTCATCGCTTCCCGAAAGCCGCACCACTACTTCCAGGGCCACCCCATCAAGGTTGTCTCAGCCTACCCGCTGGAAAGGGTACTCTGGAGCACTAACACCCTCGGGCGGGTTTGCAGAGTGGAACATCAAGCTTCAGGCGTTCCAGCTCAAGTTCAGCACCACCAGGCTCATCAAGGGCGCGACCCTCGCAGATTTCATGGCAGAGTGGACTGACGTCCCTGAACGTGGAATATGCAAGGATCGCTCCCTTATACCTGGATACGAGGCACTACACAGGCGGATTATGTACTTCGACGGCGCGTTCGCACGGCAGGGCCGGGGCTGGAGCCGTCCTTATCTCACCCGCCAAGGACAAACTCTTCTAAGCTGTACAACTTTGTTTCTAGCAGGGCACAAAGGTCTCCAACAACATTGCAGAGTACGAAGGCCTACTCGCCGTCCTCAGGGCCGCGGCGGCGCTGGGAGTGAAGCCTCTCACCATGAGAGGCGATTCCCAGCTCCTCATCAACTTCTCCAAAAAAGGGTACACACCCAAGGATGAGCAAATGGAAGCATACCTGGAAGAGGTACGCAAAATGGAGGAACGGTTCTTGGGCTTGGAATTGCAGCACGTGCCACGAGGTGCGAAAAAGGAGGCGGACAACTTTGCCAAGAGGGCATCCCGGCAGCTGCCTCAAGAGCCAGTCGTGTTTGAGGAGCGGGTCTTCAAGCCAATAGCGGCTCCCCTCACTGCGACACCAGCACCACCTCAGGAGGACCTACCCCAAGCACCAGCAACAGGTGCCCCGGCCTGCGTCCCATCTTTGGGGGCCTGCCTGCTCCTCACGGTTGAGCCTCAGGAGGGGTGCTGGACCGAGGAGTTCAAGACGTACCTGCTTCAGGGGACCTTGCCGGAGAAGGAGGAGTATGCCGAGCGTGTGGCTTGCCAGGCCACCGCATACTGCATCTGGGCTGGACATCTTGGGGCCATTTCCCCGAGCGCCAGGGGGCTACCGCTACCTCTACGTATCCATCGACAAGTTCACCAAGTGGGCGGAGGTAGAAGCCGTCTGCACCATCCCAGCCGGATCAGCTGTCAAGTTCATCAAGGGCCTCGTGAGCCGGTTTGGGGTTCCTAACCGCATCATCACCGACAACGGCTCGCAGTTCACTAGCAACCTTTACAAAATATACTATGCTAACCTTGGAATGTAGATATGCTACGCCTTAGTGGCGCACCCTAGGAGCAACGGCCAGGCCTAGCGCGCCAACGCAGAGGTCTTGAGAGGCCTCAAGGCAAGGACCTTCAAGAAGAAGCTCGAGACCTGCGGCAGGGGCTGGCTCGATGAGCTCCAGTCCGTGTTGTTGTCCATCCGCACCACCACGACCAAGCCAACGGGTAAGACACCATTCTTCCTCGTCTATAGAGCTAAAGCAGTTTTCCCACACGTGGTCAAGCATCACTCCACGCGGATCCTGGTGTTCGGCAGCACACGTCAGGATGCCACGCGGGGGTGGATCTCGTGCTGGGGAAGGAATGCCGCTGTCAAGCCTCGCTCCGAGCGGCAAGGTACCAGCAGGCGCTCGACGGTACCACTTCCGCAGCGTCCACTCCAGGACGCTCTAGGTGGGCGATCTCGTCCTGAGGCGGGTGCTCTCCAGGGAAGGTCTGCACAAGCTCTTGCCCATGTGGGAGGGCCTGTTTACGATTGTCCGTGTCTCTAGGCCTGGCGCCGCATGCCTGGAAACACATGACAGGATCCTCATCCCGAACGCTTGGAACATCCAGCACCTCCGGAAGTTCTACCCATGAAGCAAGGCTCCAGCCTGTGAAGGTCTCTGCTCGTGACACTCTCACGTAATAATGAGTGGAGTTGTACACGCCTCGGAGTCTCCTGAGTGTTGCCCTGGGGCCTCAAGGGGCTCCCTCCCACATCCTAGTGGCAACAGTTAGCTCCGCACTGGTGAGAAGACTAGACTAGATGTCGGACGCGGCTGTTCATTTGCTTGCTTTCCGAAGTTGTTTCGCAATCTTTTAGTGGAATTCGGAGTTTTCGCATTTTGGTTTGCCAAGTTGGTTTTTCTCTCCTCTCGCTTCGCTCGTTCTTAGCCTGGTCCAGAAAAGGGTGGTAGTTGTCTGTCTCTCTTCCTCGTGCGCCTCGCGCATCGGGGCTAGGAAGGTGTGCATGCACGGGCCCGCCCTCGCACAAGCACACCTCGCCGAACCCCATTACCCCAGTGCTTCGACTTCACGATCCTCGCGAGGAGCCCTTGATCAAGCTCGTGGGCACCAGCACCCCCTCATGTCCGTGCCCCTCGGGCAGCGCGAGATGGTGCATTAAGCCACAACTAAACCTATGGCAAGGGGCTCGCGCAAGGTAGAGCGAGGTGCCCGTTAAGATTTCTTTTTCTCTAAACAGCTTTGTGGCAGGTGTACGTTGTCTCACGAGGCCTCCAGCACCTCCTGAAATCGGTGGCCCCTGAGTCATTAGGAAGGGGGGCCCCGCCAGGCGTCAACGGTCCTGCCCTCGTGAAGTAAGAAGCTGCTTCAAGCATGTCAAGCTAAGTTACCCTGCCCTTGCCTACCCAGATACAAGCATCTCAGCATAACATTAAGATAACAAGCATAACATAAACGACATAACTGCCATAGTTCATTACACACCCCAACGGGGTACCCTACTTTTTTCAAATCGCAGAAGGAAGGAAAGGTTAAACAAAAGCGTCCTGCAAGGCCGCGGCAGGTCTTGACTCCAGGTTCTACACCCCCGAGACGTGACAGCGAGATGATCCATGCCTCCCTCGATCTGAGCTCAGCGGCACAGAGGTTGATCGTAGCCGATGCTACTCGAGCTCTCGTTCGAGGAAGAGCTGCCGCTGCGGGAGGAGGTATGGATGTCGTCAAGGCCAAGCTCACTCCCGCCGCTGGCGCGGCTGACGTTAAGGCCAAGATCATCGTCGCTGCCCTCTTCTTGGAAGCACCCCGCATGGCGGACGTCTTCCCTGAACACCCTCACGAAGAGAGTCGCCAGCCCATCGTCCTTGAAGTGGAGGGTGCACCTCCCGCTCAGGCCTCATGCACGGGCAAATGTCTGCCGGCCATGGGTCAGGACCATGCTGCCTGCGGCGGCAACCTCGATCCGCACCCATAAGGCCCTGCTGCAGTAGCCGTTGGCCTGCAGCCAGGGGCCGTCAGGCCCGAGGTCACCTGTGCACCTGTGAAGAAGCATCGAAGCCGAAATGAGGTGCCAGTGGGCCTCTCCGACCACACCATGAACTCCGGGAGCACATCCATCAAGGAGAAGCGCGGTCGAGGAGGGCGAGCGACCATAGCGCGCCTCCCCTCATCACGGGGGCTGCCCGTGGCCGATGACCCCCACCGTGGAAAGAAGCACCATCACAGACGCCAAGGGAGACGCCGGCCCCTGGAGATGCGCGCCCGCGCTCCCCGTGGGCCGCCGCTGGGGTCGCAGCATGCTTGCGAGGACAGCCGCGACCCCTCTTGGGTGGTGGAGAAGCTGGCCCCTCTTTAGGAGCCTTCCCCTTCTCAGCAGCCAAGAACCTGCTCGTCGGCGCAATGGATGCTACGGCAAGGTGGAGAATAAGGAAGGACAAGCAGCAAAGATGAAGAAAGAGATGAGCGAGGGAGGCTCTGCCCCTCCCCTCATTTATAGCCAGAGGGAGGCCAATCGCCGGCCACCACGATCTCGCGTAATGATGTTCTTCTACATGCAGCATCGACTCGTCAAGTTGGACGGATTTCAAGGGAGCATGGGGAAGTGGAGACACCCACGTCCCATCAATCTCCACACGTCGTCCAAGGCCGCAGGCTGTTAGGGCCCGCGGTGCTCCGCACTTGTCCTTTGGATTCGCTTAGAACCCAAGTCCGAGCGCGCCTTGGGCCTGGGGGCTACGGTCGGCGTTCTGGATATGGGGGTACCCAGACTTGCCTACCTGTGGCCCATGGTGTGGCTCCATCAACGACCTGGTACGGCCCAACTTCAGCATCAATAGCTCAAGATCCTCAAGAGGGGCCAAGCCTCGTGAGGCGGGAGACACCAAGATCTCCAAGGGGATCGGCCTCCCTAGTATGTCTCCCGAGGAGCAGAGATTTAGATGCAAGGTGCACCTCGCGAGGTCCAGCTGACGTGAGCCATGACGACCAAGGCCAGGCGGGCACCAGCGGGCGTAGTGTACCAGTTTCTTCTTTGGGGCAAAGGAGGCAAGTAGCAGGCGCGGAGTCCCGTGGAATCAACCAAAGCTTTCCATTCTGGTGCAACAAGACCAAGACCGCCAGGACGGCAGGATGGAGGTCATCATCGAGCCTACTACAGCGTCACGACCAGAGGCTTTTGCAGGCGAAGACCACTTTAGCCAGATAGGACGTACTTGTTGTCTCCCTTCGAATTTGGCCGTTGTGGGATCCCTTCCTGCCTACATTTGGGAAGAGGACCAATGCCACTATAAATAGTACCTAGCCACCACCATAGAGGAGGGGGAGGCCAATCGAATCCATTCCACCCTCATTAGCTCACCCGAGCTCAGGAACACACCTCCTGAGGTTGTTCTCCCACTGTACTAGTTCTTCCTCAGCCCCTCGAGGCAAATCCACCACAAAGCAGGAGTAGGTTATTACACCGCAAGGTGGCCCGAACCTGGGTAAACTACCGTGTCTCTCTGTTTCCCTCCGAGATCGACATGCTAGGCTGTGAGGTTCATGAGTTGGTAGGCTAGGTAGGTTGAGACCTCCGCATGCACCCCAGACTTTGAACCTCTCAATGGTTTGCGGAACCCGAAATCCGACATATGCTTATTTGAAGCTTAAAATGCCCGGACTGTGGGGCGTCATTATAGTCAATGGAAACATGGAGCGCTCCCTCTGAACCGAAGAGCACACTGCGGCCTAGTAGTTGAGGTGTATGGCGGCCTCATCGAGCCGAACAATTCATCGGCCATCAAGGCCAATGACATTGTTAAAAAAGTCCGGTCTTCACCCAATGCAGATAGCTCGACGGGCGCGGACCTCGAATAGTAATTCTGCCTCCGCCGACTGCCCTAGAAGGCCATAGTATATGTACCACGCATACATAACTATGCACTTAAAATACCTTGGGCAACGCTGGAGGCACACTGCAGGAAAGCTCCATAGTACGGCTTGACCCTATTCGGACCTCACATACCTTTTTTCGCTTTCACTTCCACTGTAGGTTTTTTCGAAAACCTCTAAGTCGCATGGTGGCAAGAGGGCTATCTCTGGCCCCTCTATCTCTTCTTTGCAGACCACCATCTAATCTTCCTCTCAAAGGATCCACTACTAAGGAGAAACGGCGTAGACATGCGGCAGGGTACCGTAGGGATCTTCAAACCACTACTTTTAGGACCTGTGTAAACCTTTCCCTTATGTAAATTTTTTGGCATGTAACATGACCTTATTATTTATGGCATTATATGTCTAAACATGTCTCTATAAGGATATAAAGGAAGCAAATGGTCACCAACATTTGTTCGATACTTCCTGTTTTCCCTCCTTATTATTGATTGACGTACGTGCCTTAGCTCGGGCTTTACTCCGGGGGCTATATTCGGCCTAGTACATCCTAAAGTCGGAACACCAATAGGGAACTCTTCGGCATCCCTGATATTTCAATATATGCATCGGTTACGAATCATGTCTTTGGTCTATAGTTGGGTTGCCCGGCTCCGGTGCTTACCACCTTACGTTCTGCTAGTTCGGCTAAGGTAGTAAAGGGAGAAGTAATGAGATTGTATTTCTGGCTTGTCCGGTCAAATACCTCAGTAGAGAAAGCCGACAACTGACCATCATGATAAACGAGAGCTGGTCAGCGATCCGGTGACTTAGTGTTATACTACAGATCGCTAGCGATTCTTGTCATGTCACACGAGGGGCTGGGACTCAACCAGCCGCCTTGCAAAGGCACCGTAATCCAGATTGCCACCCAATGCAACTTGGTTAATACTTAACCCCATTAATGGACTCCTATGGCTAAGTGAGGTTAATTAATCTGCATAGTCTGATTGCCTAGTTCACCTCGCGGACGCCTCCTCCACGGACCAAGACATTTGATAAAGTGCGTTCATGTGTTTATGAACACCCCTGTAATATTTACAAGGGGCCAGAAGCCGACGACTGGCAACCTTCAGAAACACAAACAATAAACAGCCACACAGGAGGATAAATTAACACAAAAAGCGCAATCATTGCACGGATTCATAACATGGTTTCTGCCACCTGTGGCACCCCGGCTCAGAGCAACTACTTTACCTTGCATTGCCAACCCAGAGATCACGTCTTCTAGCAATACACAACATCTTGGTACAGAAAACAACCGCTTTATTGATACTAGCGGAAACATGGTGCGATATTACATCAAGTAGCGAGGCCAAGCGGCACACTCGGTGTGGCTGAACAATTTGTACATTATTTAGTGAACATAAAGGGGCCATGATCCCGACAACTACGCGGCAGCTGAACAATGACGAAGTGGGACTCCATAGCACAGGGACACCTATGTGGACACAGTCTAGACACGGCAGCACACCGATCCAGCTAGACTTTCTTGAAATCTGGCATAACACGCTAGGTCAGTACATTGAATGTACTTGCAAGATCACAACAATCATAAACATAATGGCAATATCATGCAGTTTAATCAAGTTAAATGCAAATAACAACATGCTACTCATGCCATAAATCCAAACTTGTGCATCGAGTCCCTCGGACTGCCTTACTAATGGGTTACCTCGTAACCAAACGGTGATCATTCACGGATCACAAAAGGAACCACACTCGGTTCAAGCCATGGTCAGTCTCACTGACATCATCATAATTTAACCGGTGCCATGAAAATAACTTAGTGTGCAAGATTATTTTATAAGAGTTGATCCATGGTGTGACTTACTTATGAACTGGGCCCTTATTCGTGGGTGCGGCTATCGATAGATTTAATACACTCTGTAGAGGTGGCGCATTGTACCCACACCATGGAACCCATGGCCTCCCACTCCCATTCGGGTGGACCAACGGCATTCTGAAGGAACTCCCCCATTGCCATGACACTCTCTCGACCACTCAGACTAACTCCCCATTGGGCTAAGTCATGGGTGGCCCTATGCCTACCAAAGGCATCAACAACCACTGTCGTGGCAAAAACGGCCACCGTCATGGAAAAACAAAAACGGTCCCAAATGGGGATAAGGTACCATAACAACAATAGGCACACAAGGTTATGTTTGCTTACCGGGCCAGGGTAACTCATGCCCATAAACTTCCCTTGTTGGAGGCACTGACAAGAGGCATGACAACAGACCGATAAAAGGCCTTCCCATAAAGGCAAATGTGGTCGCACAAGTCAACTCGATTCAGTGGCACCATGATCCGATCAACTTTATGTTCAAGCTCAATTAACATCAGGTTTAACATGAAATAAAATGCTCGAGTCACCAAATGTCATGCTCATGCAACCATATGACATGTATCTCATATCACACAGAAATAACAGATCAACCTCATCAAAAGTTCTACTTCCACAAATCATCACCAAACTTTACTAATTATTTCTCACTGGTTATTTGCACTCATCATTTTTATTTTATCATTTACCATATGAAATCCATCATGCACAGACGAAAAAAAATACAGATGCTAGTCATACCATAGTCATAGCAAAAACACAAAGTCAAACTACTCGTGCTAGATCACACTAGTTCAAGTACTCACTTCTGTAAACTAAGCATCTTGCTCATGACAAAATAACTAACACAACCATTATTCATTAAATAACTATATGCAAGAAATAACTTATATTCAAGTTGGAAAAATCATGGATATTGCAAAGACACCATGAAAATGTTTGTGTGGCTTGCCCTAGTTCAGAGGAGCTTCACACTCCTCGTGGATCTCTTCAAGACAAGCTTATCCTTCTAAAAATAAATAAAATGACAAAAAGAAAACATCAAGAATACTTCTGAAAATTACCAGAAAATCTAGGCAGTAGAGAAAAATCTCATCTTGGGTGTGCTGCTAGAGCTTTCCAGTAAGAACACAATACAAAAAGAATCAACTCATTCGGACTTATGGTTTAGGAGTTATAGCCAGTCAAAGTTTTTGTCAAAATTTGATTTAAATTTGAAATAAAAGAAAACTAGGGGGTGACGTCAATGGCACACTTCAGAAATGCCCCACCACTCATACCGCTTCGTGCGTGGCTGAGAGGCTGATAGCGGGCCCTACTAGTCAGGTCGGAGGGAGAGGGAGAGAGAAACAGAGGTGGGCGGCGCGTCGGGGACGTGTGCTCCGGAGAGGAGTGTCCGGCGGCTAGATCCAGAGGGATCAAAAGAGAGAGGAGGTCGAGGCGCACCTGCCCGTATCCATAGCGTGGCTAGTGGTGGACGGACGGGGTCGGAATGGGCCTCTCCAGGGGCAGCAGGAAGCAGAGGTCGCCGGAGTTGGAGACGATGGCGTCGTGGGGCTGCATCAGGGGCTCCAACTGGGTTGGACGACACCAGTGAGCCACCAACAACCGCGTGAGGAGTGGGTTGAGCTCAGGAGACAATGGTGTGAGGTGGAGGGGCTATGGGGAATCGCCGGCGTGCTCGGGTCGGGGCAGTGGCCAGAGTCCTGCCGGCCGGGCTACGGCTCTCTTACGAGCTTCTGGAGGTTGTGGGAGTGAGCGGTGATGTGCGAGGAGTCGGGAGGGGGGCGTATTTATAGGCGAGCGAGAGGAACGAATTGGGGCTTCACCAGAAGGCTCTAGACACGGCACGCAGCGACGAACGCCGTCAGCAAGAGGGGGAGAAGGCGACACAGCTCACGCGGGCACTGTTGGAGGGCGGAGACGAGCACAAGAGCCAGGAAGGCGACGAGAACAGTGGCACAAGAACACTATTGGCTTGGCCACGCCGTGTCCATGCTCGCTGCGGTGAGCTCCGATGTCGGCAAGTGCCAGGGAGGAGTTAAGGAGGTCGAGACGATGATGGTGGCGAGGTTTGGCAAGGCACGACGGTCAGGGAAGCGAGCATGAGCACACTAGCAGCTTGGGTGCGTCGCAGAGCGCGTCGATAGCATGCCAACACCCCTAGACGAACGCAGTCACCACGTGAAATATGACATCAGGATACGCTAAGCTCAAACTCCATGTCTGGCGTGTAGTTCTTAGTGGTTTGAGTGGTTCCAACGATTTGAGTTGAACCCAGGAGCTGTGTGTGCGTGGTTTACTTCCTGGTAAGTTTCCAGATAATAACTTGTCAGGTTAACTAAGAGTGATTCAGTAAGAGTTAAGGGCAGGGCTTTTGGGTTTAGCATTCTCTTAGGAAGGTAATGAAGCTCAGAAAAGATCAGCCTCATTGGATCAATAAAAAACATGTTTGCTATGTAAAGTGGCTATTCTGTCTAGAACAAAAATGATTTCTGTAGCAAAAATATTCAAAAAAGTTATGCAATATTTTTTCTCAGGGAGGTGCCCTAGGGTGCAAAAATTTATGCAATATTTTTGGGAATTTGCTCAGGATTTTAGGAGCAATAAAAATGAGGGTTGCTTTGGAGCATACTTCTCTGAAGTGAGTTTCAGAGAAGAAAATGAATATTTTTCCTTTATGAAAAATATTCCTTGGGTAATTTTTGGGATTTTTTAGAGAAAGAAAGTTGAGTTAGGGGTGGATGGGTCACTTGGGTGAAAATCAAGGGTAGGCCCAAGTGTTCAAGTCCATTTGAATTGACTCAAAATTCCAAATCCAAAGCAAAGGCAAAAGAAAGTCTAGAGAAAGAGAGAAGGCAAATAGAGGCTATCACAAACCTCCCCCACTTAGGATGAATCTCGTCCTCGAGATTCGGTTGGTTGGGAAAACAATTCTAGGTAGGTTGTGCTTAAAAATTTCTCTCTTTCCCGGGTTGCTTCTTCCTCGGTGTGATTGTCCCACTAAACCTTATAAAACTTGATCGCCTTACTGCGTGTGACCCTTTCTGCTTCATCCAATATTTTGAATGGTCTCTCCTCATAGGTTAAATCCTTGGCATGCTCAATTTCTGACATATCAGTCCTTTTCTCTGGTGGTGAAATAAACCTTCTCAGCTGTGAGACGTGGAACACATTGTGTACTTTCGGCAATTCTGGTGGCGATTCCAACTGATACACAACTGTGCCAACTCTGGTCATGACTAGAAATGGACCAATATATCTTGGTGCCAATTTTCCTCGGGTCTGAAATCTCTTGATTCCCTTCATGGGTGTGACTCACAGATACACATGTTCTCTGGGCTCAAAACTGACTTGCTGGTGTTTGGCATCATAATAACTCTTCTATCATGACTTAGCCAACTGCACTCTATCTCGGATTTCCTTGACTTGTTTCTTTGCCTCCAGTATTAAATTAGTTCTGAAAATACGACTGTCTCCGACTTGGGACCAGTTTAATGGAGTGCGACACTTACGGCCATACAAAGCTTCATACGGTGACACCTTCAGACTTGTTTGGAAACTGTTGTTGTATGAGAATTCCGCATATGGCAGACAATCTTCCCACTTGGGTCCATGGGCTAAAGCACATGCTCAAAGCATGTCTTCAAGGATTTGATTTACCCGCTCAGTTTGACCGTCTGTCTACGGGTGATAGGCTGTGCTGTATTTCAGGGTGGTCCGCAAAGATTGATGGAGTTGGGACCAGAAGGCGGAGGTAAAGAGTGAACCTCGGTCTGAAGTGATTGTTCTTGGCACTCCATGCAGACTGACAATCCGGGACACATATAATTGTGCAAGTTGATCAGCTCGATATGTGGTGCGGATTGGAATAAAATGAGCCACTTTAGTTAGTGTGTCCACTATGACCCATACTGCATCATTGCCTCGGTGAGTCCGGGGTAGACCGGTGACAAAGTCCATGCAGACATCATCCCATTTCCATTGCGAGACGGGTAGGGGTTGGAGAAGTCTGGCGGGTTTTTGGTGTTACGCCTTTACTTTATTGCATACGTCGCAACAATTGACAAAATATGCGATATCCTTTTTCATTCCATCCCACCAAAATATCTATCGAAGGTCTTTGTACATTTTGATACCTCCGGGGTGTATTGAATACGAGGATTCGTGTGCTTCTGCCAAAATGTTCTTTCTCAAGTCTACTTGCTCCGGTACACATATTCGTCCTCGAAACCTGAGTGTACCTTGTGAATCCTTAGAGAAGTCATGAGTCTTGCCTTCTTGTAGATGTCTGAGGAGGCCTTGTAGAATTGGGTCGTCAGCTTGGGCCATGCGGATCTCATCCTCGACATAGGATTTACTTCCAAAATATTTCCAAGGCGGGCGTCTAAAATTACCAAGTTAAGCTGAGCAATCTCTTGTTGGAGTTCGGGAGGCAAGGATTCCATTATGGAATTTAAACAGGCAGGCTTGCGACTGAGGGCGTCAGCAACCACGTTAGCTTTGCCCAGAAGGTAATTTATTCCCAGATCATAGTCCTTGACCAACTCGAGCCATCTTCACTGTTGAAGGTTTAAGTCTGGCTGAGTAAATATATATTTGAGACTCTTGTGGCAGGCTTGTAACTAAGGGCATCAGCAACCACGTTAGCTATGCCCCGATGGTAGTTTATTCCTAGATCATAGTCCTTAACCAAATCGAGCCATCTTTTCCCAATAAGGTAATGTCTCCCAATTTTTAGAGAGTGCACAACAGCGGACAACTCCAAACCATGCGTAGGATAATTCCCTTCGTGGGGTCATAGATGGCGACATGCATAGGCTACCACCTTGCCATCTTGCACGAGTACGCACCCAATACCTTTTCCAGATGCGTCACAATACACAACAAAGCTGCGGTAAATGTCTGGGAGAGTCAATACCAGTGTTGATGATAATCTGGTCTTTAGTTCGTTAAAGCTTTTCTCACACTCCTCACTCCATTCAAACTTCTTATCTTTCTTAAGGAGCAATATCATTGGCTTGGCAATCTTGAAAAATCCATTGATCAACCGGCGGTAATATCTAGCTAATCCAAGAAAACTCTTGATTTCGGATACATTCCTTGGTGCTGCCCAATCAAGCACATCTTTCACTTTGTTGGGATCCACAGCTATGCCTTCGGCTGACAGAACATGTCCCAAAAATCCGACTTGTTTGAGCCAAAACTCACACTTGCTGAATTTTGCATATAGGTGATGGTCATAGAGTCTCTGCAAGACTGCTCGGAGGTGTTCCTTGTGCTCTTCTTCACTTTTTGAGTATCTGAGAATTTCATCGATGAAAACCACCACAAACTTATCCAGGAAATCCACGAATACCTTATTCATCATATGCATGAAAAAGGCAGGGACATTCGTGAGATGGAAATACATCATAGTATATTCATAGAGACCGTATCGGGTAGTGAACGCGGTCTTAGGAATATCTTCCTTCTTGATCTTGAGCTGATGGTATCCGGTCCTTAAATCAAACTTGGAAAATACTTTTGCCCCACTGAGTTGATCGAACAAATCATCAATCCTTTGCAGTTGGTATTTGTTCTTGATGGTAACATCGTTCAATCGATGATAGTCCACACACATTCTGAGGCTGCTGTCTTTCTTGTCCACAAATATTGTGGGTGATCCCCATAGTGACAAGCTTGGCGGATATATCCGTTCTGAAGCATCTCATCAAGCTGTTTCTTTATTTCCACGAGTTCAGATGAAGGCATTCGATAATAATTTTTGTATAATGGTGTCGTCCCGGGGACAAGATGAATTGCAAACTCAGCCTCTCGGTCTGGCGGCATTCCTGGTAATTCCTCGGGGAATACATCGGGGAACTCATTGACCACAGGAATCAATTCCAATTATTCAGCCACAACCATGAAAACCATTCCCTTCTTGGACATACTTCTATTGAGATAGAATTTTATAATTTGCCCTTCCCAACATGTCAGGGTGACTTCTCGGGTCGCAGAGTTGATGCACACTTGATATTGGTTAAATCAGTTCATTCCCAAAATAACATCCTACTTGGCAGACTCGATGACTATCAAAGTAGTTGGAAAACCGACTCACTTGATATCAATTTCCAAATTATGGCAGACCAGATTGCTTTTGAGCACGGATCCCGGGGATTGAACCATCATACATTTTACCAAAATCGAGCAAGGAAATTTGTTTCAGGAAACGAAACTCTGAGAAACAAAAGAGTGGGAAGCCCCAGAGTCAAATAAAATTATTGCAGGTATGTTATTAACAGGAAACATAACAATGACGACTTCAGGGTTTCCCTGGGCTTCGTCTACGAAGAGAGGTGATGAACTTGCCCTTTGATGGTCTTCTGGACAGGGTATGGCCCCATGTGGTTGACTTGCGGCCGAAACGGGGCATTTGACTTCTTGGGACACATTCTGGCATAATATCCGGTCTGTCCACAATTAAAGTAGGAGTTGGTGTGCTGACACTCTTCATGCACTGGACTGGTCACGACATTCTTGACTTGAGTCGAGGTCTTGTTCACATTCTGCTGCCAATTTGGTTTGTACTCCACACTACAAAAAAAGACACATCCGTGACATTTTGGGCCGAACGATTTTTTTCTGTCATACATATGACACTTCTATGACGATAATTGTGACAAAACCCGGTATCATCATAGATGTGGTGGGCTCTGACATCTATGACAAAAAAATCATGACAGGAAATGGGCTTTTTGTCCTGGGCGGGCCGGAGATGCAGCTGCATGACATTCTTTGGGCCTTCCATGATGGAAAAAACCGTGGTAGAAGCGAGGGGGAGGAAAATTTCGGGGAGTTGCCGGTTACGGTGGGAGGTCGGGGGCCGAGCGATGCGCGTTTCTCTCGTACACGTATGCGCGTGTGTGCGAGGCGTTGGCTCTAACTGAACCCGAATGAGGCGTTGGGCTCTAACTGAACCCGAGCGATTGCACTGTAGGCTACGTGTTACTGAACCCGAGCGATCGATTGATGGCTGTTAACTGAACCCGATCGAGAGATTCCTTCGCTACTGCTGCTAACTGAAGCCGATCGATGCTG
>NC_041381.1:241068937-241092337 GCF_002162155.2 Triticum dicoccoides | reverse complement strand
ACAGGACCCCCGTTTAGACCGTAGTGCTCCAACACAAGTCCATTTCGTCCGTTTTGCGGTACGCCACACCCCTCCCGATCAACAGGACCCCCGTTTCGACTGTAGGAGGTCCGTTCCATCCGTTTTGCGGCACGCCACACCCCTCCCAATCAACAGGACCCCCGTTTCGACCGTAGGAGGTCAGTTTCCTCCGTTTTGCGGTACACCACACCCCTCCCGATCAATAGGACTCCGTTCCGAACGTAGGAGGTCCGTTTCCTCCGTTGTGCGGTATGCCAGGCCTCGTTTCCATCGACTGTTCCGTCCAAGCCCTCCCGATGAACACGACCACGCATTCCGTTCTGACCTAGCCGGTTGGCTCCCACGCGTTTCGTTGCCTCCTGATGAACACGGTGCATTCCGTTGCCTCCCCATGAACATGACGCATTCCGTTGCCTCCCCATGAACACGACGATGACGCTGTTTCTCCGTTCCGACCCAGCCATGTACATGAGCCTTGGCCGTACGTATGCGTGAGTAGGCGTTCGAGACCCCGCCCGTATGTACGTACATGGCCGTATTTTCTTTCTTGCACCCTGGCCGCTGTACGTATGTGTACATGCTACGGGCGCGCCTCTACTACGACACGTACGCGCCTCTACTACGACACGTGCGCGCCTCTACATCGACCAGTATATATGTACGTACATGTTCGCCACAAGAATGACAACGCTATGTACACTTCGACCAGGTGGGTCCTGACTGTCACGCACTTCCTTGCGTGCGAAAATGTAGCTGGTGGGTCCCAGCAGTCAGAGGGGCGAATCATTTTTTTGCCCGGACGCACTTCCTTTGCGTGCGAAGATGTAGCTGGTGGGTCCCAGCAGTCAGGGGGGCGAATCGTTTTTTTTGCCTCGACGCACTTCCTTTGCATGCGAAGATGTAGCTGGTGGGTCCCAGCAGTAAGGGGGGCGAATCATTTTTTTTGCCCGGACGCACTTCCTTGCGTGTGAAGATGTAACTGGTGGGTCCCAGCAGTCAGGGGGGCGAATCCTTTTTTTTGCCCGTACGCACTTCCTTGCGTGCGAAGATGTAGCTAGTGGGTCCCAGAAGTCAGGGGGAAATGTTTTTTTCGTGAAATACGGTGCCCCATCCGGTGGGTCCCCGCAGTCAGGTGGAGGAATCATTATTTTGCGCGTAATAAGGACGCACTTCCTTGCTGCGGCCATGGACCCAGCTATCAGCCTCTCCACGTACAGTCCATGTCCGATGGAAGTTGTTCCTTGACCACGTTGACCATGCCGCACCGAGAGCACCACGGCGGTGGACGACGGCGAGGCCTAGGAAGGGGACGACCCAGAGCCGGGGAAGACGTAGCAGTGGATGCCCATGCAAAGAGGAGTACGAGGGTTCACTGGTTCGGCTGCGGTGTGAGGCTGCTGTCGCCGCAGAATAATAGGGGCTGTGGGTGAGTAGAGGGATGGCCTGGCCAGCGGTGGGAGTAGTAGGGGGCGGTGAGGCCTCCGTGGCATCACAGCTGGCCACGGGAGGCAGGAGCACGCGACACGATCGTCCTGGTTTGGGCGGCTGGAGCAAGAAGACCAGAGGTTGAAGAAGCACTACGACCGTTGGATGAACATCGTACGGTAAAAGGAGCAAGAATCGTTCATATTGACTAAGTTGACAAAGCCCTCCGTCCCCGTCAACTTGGTAGGCCCACAAGTCAGCCTCCTAGTATGCTGGGTTCCAGTTGGCAGGGGGAGTATTCATTCTTTTGTGCGTAATCAGGAGGCACTTCCTTGCGTGCGAAGATAGCTGGTGGATCCGACATGTCAGCGAGGGGCACGTTTTTTCGCGAAATACAGAGGCCCTTCCGGTGGGTCCCAGATGTCAGGTGGAGGAATCATTATTTTGCGCGTAATAAGGAGGCATTTCCTTGTGTGCGGCCGTGGACCCAGCTGTCAGCCTCTCCATGCACAGTCTACTTCCGATGGTGTCGTTCGTTGACCATGTTGACCACGCCGCCCCGAGCGCATCCAAGGTGGTGGACGACGGCGAGGCCCCGGACAGCAATGAGCCAGAGATGGGAAGACACGGGAGTAGAGTTGCAGACGGAGAGGTGTACGAGGGTTAACTGGTTCTAGTGCGGTCTGGTTCGGCAGTCGGTGGAGAAGAACATGAGGTGTGGAGGGGTGGAGGGGTGGCCTGGCCAACGGTGGAGTAGCGCTCCATAGCGAAGCGTGCTAAGCAGAGCTGTTAGAAGCAGGAGGCGGGAGGTGGTCCCGGCGGCGCTGGAGGAAGAAGATGAGAGATTGAAGATGGATGCCGGTCGTTGGATGTAAATCCAACGGATAACATGCCAGAATCATTTGTTGACTAATTTGACAATGACTTGCGTTGGGTTCGACCTATTGGCCCACATTTCAGCCTCCAAAAATGTGGCACGTATTCAACCCATTTTTTCAGAATTTACATTCTTTTTTTTGCGCGGTAGAATTTACAGTCATTTTGATCTTTTTTTTGAATTACAGCCATTAGCTGGGCTGGGTGAACAAATAATGTAGCGTCCATGCGGCCCATTTATTTTATTTCCTAAAAAATTACAGTCCATTTGCACTTTCTCGAAATACACGATTTTGTTGGGCTGATTCTAATTATAATGTTGGATTGGGCCAGCAATGTTATCAAAAAATAAAAAGGGGCTGAGCATTTTGTTATAAATATATTTAAATAATAAGTGATATTATTACATTCATCCTTAAATCTTACCAAGCTTTTGTACACAATCACAAGGATTTTCGTGCCAAAACAATCCAGGATTTTATTTGTTAAGAAATTATTTTTATAAGTTAATTAGATGTGGGATATTGTTTTCTTACATATGTAAGTATCTGTTAAATATATGATGACAATAAAAATAATATATAATAACATATAAAATAATTTAAATATATATAATATAGTTAGAAGGGAAACATAAGTTGGACCTGGCGTTCTTATTCTTATATAGAAAAATAGAACATACCTCTGCGTTTTCTTCAAAAAAATACATAAATTGGGCTGCGAATAAAACTCGGATGGGAGGTCCATAGGGCAGTCGATACATGACGGCCCTAAGAAAATACAAATAGGCCCTCCCATCCGAGGTCGTGGGCTGCGCATGTTAAAAATGAAAGCCTAGACGGGGCAGCCCAAAACCACGTCCAACACTTGCCAAAACTTCGTCCCTCGTTTTCTCTGTGTTTCGCACACTCGACATAGTGTGGGCATTTTGAATGTGCATCATATGAAGATGTTCTATGCATGAATGTTGATCAGCATGATGTTAACTGGTTGGTAGTTCCATTTTCGACCATGAATAAAACTTCCAACATGATGTTAACCCTGTTTGAAAAGGCCGTGTTAATATAAATGCTCTGCCTCTAAAAGTTGCAGTTTCTTATCTAAAACTGAACTTGCAGTTTCTTATCTGAAACTGAAACTTGCAGTTTCTTCTCGTCTGCACTTTTATACTCCTATGAAACTACATTTTTTAAGTGCTAAAAATAGATCTCTAGAATTCATAAAATTCCTCATATGCTCGATACTGCAAATCTGAAATTCAAAAGACATTCATATCTGAAAGTACTCTCAAAATACACAACACAAAACACAATTCACAACCTGGAAATACTGACAACCCTAAGCTCCTCCTGACAATTCACAGCCTGCCCGACTATTGGGCTGGGGGGGCAGCCCCCTCCTATTCCTCGATGGCAGACAGCCGCCCCGTAGACGATGTGAACAGCGAGGGAGACGATGGCGCGGAAGTGTCGTAGCGCCAACTGCTTTTCTCCTCTTGCAGTTGGGTTCGGTTGACAAAGACTCCACCGGCTCGCTCTGGCAGGACACCCTCACAAACGACACCCTATAGATGCTCGATCCTTCAATCTCTGGTGGATGCTCCATCTGGGAATGATACTCCCACCACCGCTCCCTCACGATCGGATTCGGTGAATCTGTTTGCTCCATGGCCCTGAGGAGCAGCTCTATGTACTCCGGCGCGACTCCCTCCGGGAGTATCGCCGCCTTTTCGCTCTGTTGCAGATATTTGGCCATGGATGTCACTGTCGCCCCTAGTTGGTCCTTGTTGTCAAACCAAGACTGTATCTCCTACATCCTAGCTAGCTTCACAGGGTCGCCGTCTGCGATCCTCATGTATCGGTTGTACTCCTCCATCGATCTACTTCTCCACAGCACCTTCACTCGCCAGCAGTGGTTTTTGAATGGAAGAGGAGAGGAGCAGCACTGGTTTTGGATTAGAACGGGAGAGGAGCGACGCTGGTTTTGGACTGGAACATGAAAGGAGGGGCGGTGGTTTTGAAATGGAAGAGGAGAGGAGCGGCGCTGGATTTAGATTGGAACAGGAGAGGAGCGGCGGTGGTTTAAGAGGACAAGAGCGGAAGAGCGGCGCTGGTCTTGGAAGTATTTGTTATTGTTTTGCGTATTTTGGGTCAAAGTTTAACCACGTACTATATTTGACAAGCAAAATGTGAATGCATGTCACGAAAAATTGTATCATTTGGTTCGTATCTGAATGTACTTTCAAATTATATTAATTTTTGCAACATATAACATATATTTTATGTGCGAAAATCCTGGTCAATTATGACCCAGAATAAAAGGGAGACTAGTTAATGCGGGGTCGCTTTCTTAATTGAAGGGTTAATTGATTTTGATTTTGATCCAGTCACAGCGCGCCTGCCCTCTCGCCCAATCCTAAATCGCCGCCGCACACTACTCTCCCTCTTCTCCATTGCAAAACCACCTCCTCTCCTCTCCATCATCTCCATTCCAAAACCACCGTCTCGCCTCTCCCTCTTCTGATCTTCTCCATTGCAAAACCACCTCCTCTCCTCTACATCATCTCCATTCCAAAACCACCTCCTCTCCGCTCCATCATCTCCATTCCAAAACCACCGTCTCGCCTCTCCCTCTTCTGATCTTCTCCATTGCAAAACCACCTCCTCTCCTCTCCGTCATCTATATTCGAAAACCACCGTCTCGCCTCTCCCTCTTCTCTATTGCAAGACCACCGTCTCTCCTCCCATCTTCCAAAGCTAGCACCAGACCACTCAGAAGGACATCTATGGAGAGGATGCAGCAGCGAATCAGGCAGATCGCCAGCGGCGACTAGGCAAAGTTAGCCAGGTTGAAGGAGATCCTTAGTTGGTTTGACAATGAGTGGGAGATTTCGAGGACGGTGCGGGCCATGTGGCAATGTATGCGAAAGAGCGAGACGACAGCGACGATGTACATGTACTCGGCGGCAGTCACGCCGAAGTTCTCCGAGTTCATCGAGTATCTCCTATGGGTGATGGAGCAGACAAATTTGCCCGAGGTGACAGTCAGGTGGAGGTGGTGGGTGTACAGGTCGAAGGTCGAGCACCCAGAGGATAACGAATCGATCGAGTATGGTGTGCCGTTTGTGAGGGTGCAGAGCCAGCCGGAGCCAAAGGAGTATTCGTTCTCCTACCACAAGAGGAGGCCGGATGGCGCGACGTCGCTTCCCCGCCGTTCTCTACGGTTCCCTCGACGCTTGCCTCATTTCAACGGCGACGGTAGGGTTTAAGGTAAGCTTCACACTAACCTAATCTTCCACCTGCTCATGCTTACAATCAGTGTGACAGCTAATGAAAATCATGCTTACAATCAGTCTCCGAGTACTATGCCAATCACCCTAAAATAGCTCTGGACCTTTGGGTCAAAGTTGTGACACAGTGTACAAATAATGAAAAATAGATTGGTGCTTCTTTCAGAAAAGAGTACTCCCTAGAAAACGGCCAATATAAGCTACTAGTATTTGGTTAGAGGATTTGCTGCCGAGAAAGATCCGTCCACAGAGAGAGCCACACATCCCACTAGTGGTGGTGGATGCCAATGCGTGCATGCAGCATGGTTGGTCTCGGTAATTTTTACTTGGCACACCTTGCACTCTGCATATATGCCGGTTCCATATGTACATTTGTGCAGTTCCGCCAAAATGCAGCTGAATAACCCCGTTTGCATAGATAATGAAAAAGCGTGATTACGTTATAGTGGCACTAGTTGATGAAACACACAAAATAAATAGAATAAAATATTGCGAGAGTATCATAGTGTGCCATGCTGCGAGGGCAAGATGGGCCCTGCGACGCCTCATACGGTACGCCTCATACTGGACATCGTCCCAAGTCTCCTAGATACACCTTCTGCCAGTGATGAACATTAGTGTACAGCGGTAGTACAAGGAGGCGCCTTGAGACATTCGAATCTCTATTTTTGTACATATCAACTAAAATTAAGCACCCCAGTTTGCAGAAACGCTTAAACATTAACAATGGGACTAGTTGATGATACATACTTTAACAAAGAGAAGCACTTTCTTTATCTACATTGGAAATGAAATGATAGAGATGACACTTTCTCTATTTTAAATGTATTATTACTTCATTTTATAAGTGACACTAGGGTCGAGCAGGTGGCAAACGAGGTGTACCGTGCGTCGCAAGGATGGAGGCCGGGGGTGCTTAGACTGGGATGCTAAAGCTGGCTCTTTCAGTCACCAACATGGATGATTCAATTCATGGGACCTTTTGGTGAAGTTCACCTAAAATGAAGCAATGTCCCATGAGCTAGCAGCTTCTTCTTCAATTTTTTTTAAGAAAAGGGCTCCAGCCCCGGCTCCATTTCCATCAAAAAACGAAACCCACAGAGCTTCTTCTTCATTAGTTGCAATAAAATTGAGCAACATCAAGGTTGGTTGTGAAGCTCCTGGAATGCTCAACTATAATTTGGATATCATTTGTGAAGTTCAACTAAGATCGAGCGTGAAATGTATATCTCTGTTTGCACAAAAAAGGTGGAAAGGAGGGTGACTAACAAGTGATGAAACATGCATCAAATGAAAAGAAGCATGTTCCTTATCTGAATGGCAATCCTACAAGGACAGTAGCAATTTCTAAAGCAGTGGCATTGCTAGATATTAGTGTGGGCATTAGGATTAACTATGACAACCGTTAAATACGACATTACTTTGGGCACGAGAGAGTAGGCGGACCAGGACAGTTACATTTCTAACGAAAAGAACCAACTTATCTTAATGGTAAATTTTAGCAGGACATGTAAAGAAGTGCCATTGATTCATATTACTGGAGGCATTACATTGAAAACAACATTGGTTTAACGTGTCCTTACTTTTAACAGTGCGACTGCTACATTTTACCAGTGGCAACAAACATCAGAACAGGATATCTGGGTTGGTCCCATTTTTGTTCGGTATAGCCATCTTATACTGTGTGAGGCTAGCAAATCTAGTGCTGGACTTACTCTGTTAACTTGTCCCCTAGTCCCCACTTTCTTTCCTTTTCAACCAATAGATCAGGTTTATATTGAGTTTGTACTGCGCTTCCCTTTCTTTCCCTATTGGACCTAGAGACCAGTTGGATAGCCAGTCTCTGCTACTTTTCGCCCCCATTATTTCCTCTTTTGACCAAGTCCTAGATTCAGGTAACAAATCCTCCCCCACCCCCACACCCTTTCTTCCTTGTTTGAACCAAGTAGTACTAGATTCGAGTGCATGAACTAGTTTTACCTATTAAACGTAAAAAAATAGGTGGTTTTCAAATAGCCGATCAATCCTATCTACGAGGGGCCTGAGAAATAGTAAAAGATACAAATGCAGCGACGTCAGGAGCTCGGGAAGTCGAGCAAGTCTGGTTTCGAAGGAAGTTATACCTAATGGTCGTCGGGATGTCGCTAGGTGGGCGGCGGGACGCCGGATCTGCCCACACTACGGCAGCGAGGAAGAAGGGGTCGGAGGCCCTCCCTCGGCAGCGGTGCTTGGGAGAGAATGGCAAGGCAGGCTGATCGGGACGCGCCCAGCAGTGGGTAAGACCCGTCGCCGAGGACGACCGCGTGAACGTTGCACCTCCTCACCTTCCATGGTAGAGAGGATCCGGCTGGATCTATGACCAGCGGTGAGCAGAGAGAGAGAAAGTGTGGCCACCGCTGTCGTGTTTAAGATCTGGAGAGGCCGAGACAGTGTGAAGAGAGCAACACTAGCAAGCAAGCGCGGAGGCTCCTGCCTATATAGTGGAGTAGTACTTAGTTTTCTTTTGTCTACCGGAGCCGGCTTGACCTCGTTAATGACTGTCAAGAAGTCTTCATGCACGTGGCCCGGAGGCACACTTGTCGTCATTTTGATCTGAAGCACCGGATTATAACATATAACACAAAAAAATGCACATGACAAGAAATCATAACCTCACTGCCTAAAGGAGACAACATGAATCCCGACGGACAAACTAGACGAGAAACATAGCTCAAATTAAAGATAAACTCGTAGAAAAGGGGTCCGTCGATAGATGTCCTAATTAACATAGCCAGCTTGACCTAGATGGCAGCCAAGTAGTCACTGTTCGTGCATGTGCCCCCAATGACTAGCCCAACTCAGTTGTCGCTGTTTAACCCTCGAAGTGATCCGAAGCACATGACACCTAATTTTGTGAGATGACAAGAAACCTTTTTTTAGATTTCTCACCACAACTACAGCCATGTACAACACAGCCTGGATGATATGTAGATGATAGCCAATCCAGGCATGTCTGCCGGAGTCTGGTCACATGCATGGACGAACTAATCTTCCGTGTCTTGCAGGGATCGTCCAGGCACCAACGTAGTACAACACTTCTCTAGTACTATCGCTCGTCTCCCTCTTCTATTAAGTCACTCGACTTGCGGGGCCGGGGAGTGTGCCTATGGTCGGTTCTCAATTGCCGTCCCACATGTGTGTGCGAATGCAATATGACGCGCGTTCCATTTGGAGAGCAGCGTGCCAGACCGACCGACCGTCTAGGGTGCGACGCGAACGCGACGGGCATGCTGTATACTCTGTACATGTGTACCGCCATTTTCTAGATGCTTTGCTCCATGGCGCGGGCGCAATCCATGGATACAAAATTAGTATATTGTATACTATTTAAAAGTCGACGACGGGGCTTTTCCTGCACGGTAGGTGGCGGGGCAGTTCTGCCTAGTCGGTTCGATAGAGACGCGAGAAGACGAGGGAGTAGGCTGCTGCAAACGTAGGGTTGTGTGATTTGACAGCGAGTTACTACTGGACAGGTGGGGCCCCATGATTTGACTTGCCATTATCATTTTAACTGCGGCACTACGACCGGCATGAGTCTCGTGATTCCTAACCACCTCCATACAGGTGCCTCTCCCAATGCTCCACCATGTAGTAGAGGCTGGCTCTTGCATGAGAGCCCACTTCTCCACTTTTTCCTTGCCTCTCTTTCCTCCACATATGCAAAAATGCCATGTAAAGCGCACTATTGTACTTACTTGCTCCTACAGGTGCTAAGCTTGCCACATAGGCATAAAGTCTGATGTGGCAAGTTAATCAAGATGAGAGAGACTAGTTTTGTGACCCAAGGAAGAAACGGTGCTAAGCACGTGTACCTAGGTGAAAAGACAATTTTGAGTGCCGCAGGGGCTGGTACGACGAGCTCCAGTCCGTGCTATTGTCTATCCGCACTACCGCCACCAAGTCGACCGACGAAACCCCATTCTTCCTCGTCTACGGAGCAGAGGCGGTCCTCCCTCACGAGGTCAGGCGTCCCTCCGCACAGGTCCTGGCATTTGACAAAGCGTAGCAGGACGCTGTGCGGGGGATGGATCTCGTGCTGAGGGAGGAACACCGTCAGGAAGCTGCGCTACGAGCAACAAGATACCAGCAGGCGCTGCGGTTGTACCACTGCCGCAACATCCGCCCCAGGACTCTCGAGGTAGGTGACCTCGTGCTCAGGCGGGTGCTCTCAGGGAAGGGCTGCACAAGCCCTCACCCATGTGGGAGGGCCCGTTCAAGGTTGTTCATGTTTCCAGGCCTGGTGCCACGCGCTTGGAGACCCAAGAAGGGGTTCCCATTCCAAACGCGTGGAACATTCAGCACCTCCAGAGATTCTACCCTAGAAGTAAGGCCCAGTGCGTGTAAAGAAGCCCCGGCGCCTATGAAGAAGGGCCCAGTGCCTGCAAAGAAGGCCCAGTGCCTGTGAAGCTCGTCGCCCCAAGAAAAGGCTCGGTGCGTGTGAAGAAGGCCAGTGCCTGTGAAGATCGCTGCCCGTGACACTCACGTAATAATGAGTTGGGGCTGTACACACCCCGAAGTCTCCGGAGTGCCGCCCTTGGGCCTCGGGGGCCCCCGCCCATGCCCAGTGGTAGCACTTAGCTCCGCACTGGTGAGAAGACGTCGAAGACTAGACTACGTGCCGGACACGGCTTTTCATTTGGTTTCCGTAGTTGGCTTGTCGGAGTAATGGGCCACAGGCAGGCTAACCCGAGCCCCAGAACCTTTCAAGACATCGGGATAGGCTGTGCCCCTCAAGCCGAGTCCCAGGGACGACTCCAAGATATGCCGAGTCCCAGGGACGACTCCTGGATATGCCGAGTCCCAGGGACGACTCCAAGATACGCCGAGTCCAAGGGATGGCTCCAAGATACGCCGAGTCCCAGGGACGACTCCAAGATATGCCGAGTCCCAGGGACGACTCCAAGATAAGCCGACTCTCAGCTGACGACTTCCAGAGAAGCCAGCTGAGGGTAGTCGGCTCGTGACTCCAACCATCCCCTGCCTTCGCCGCGGTGGACAGGGCGGGGGACGGTCACAGCGTGGCCGTCTCTACCCTGCCTACGAAGGACCAGCATGGCTACAACGCGCCATATGGCGGGAGATCTCCATTGTGGCGCGGCACTGTTGCCATGCCGACCCTGACCTCAGCCTTAGTGGGCGGCGCACTGTGCCCACGCCGCCTACCTGTACGACCCAAGGACGACGGGACCGCCTGTCGGCGGGTGAACAGAAGACAGCAAGAGCGCCCTGATGCCGGACCCGTGGGAGTCGGCCCCCTGGAGTCGGCCGGCCCCTCCCACGGGCCCCGCACGCCATTAATCAGACAAGACGGGGAATGGCGACAGTGAACGCCCGCCAGACGGTGGCACTGTTGCCATGACCTCATGACCAAGCCAGCGTCATCAGAAGCACCGCTACAGTACCAGGCCTGTCCGCGGAGCCCGCCAGTCGGTGGGCCCCAGTAGTCGGCGGAGAAGACGACGGCCTGAGAGACAGACGGCTGGGACCCACGCCCAGCCGGATTACCATTGTACCCCTGGGGGTAGGCCTATATAAACCCCCGGGGAGCCCATGCAAAGGGTTCAGATCCAGATAGCAGTAGACCCTAGAACATAGGAAAGAGGGAGCTAGCCTTGCCCTCGCCTACCTCCAGAAACAGCTCTAGGAGCACCATTGTATCCACTTTGCCATAGTGACCATGCGGAGACCCCGCAGAGCAGCAGTAGGGGTGTTATCTCCACGGAGAGCCCTGAAGCTGGGTAAGATCCGCCGGCGTGCATGTCTTCGCCTCATCCCGCTTCCGGGCACCGGCGACGTTCTACTCGCTCCCACCATGATAAGCCATCCTTTGGCATATGTCGTACCCTCCATAGTCGGTTTAGCATCTACCAGCAGAGTCTGCACCGATACTGCAACAAGAGGGACGACTCCGGCAAAGAGACAAAACGCCCGTGGAATGCAAATCTTCTCCGAAGATTTTACAGTTGATGCAGTATGTATCACGCTACCCTTTGTGTTAAAGTACCAAGACTTTGGGCCCCCCGAGACGAGCTCGGGGACTGCCCTTTTTTGTTATCTGTATGATAAGAATTATGCCTTCGAGTATATTACTCTTTGTTAATGCCGCTTGGCACCGGGCTCGACTAGTCGGCCCGGGGACTCGCCGCCTCGCGCTATGAGGTGCTTCCCGCAGTCAGACAAGTAGTGTGTGGCGCCTAAGCCGTCTCCTGTCAAAAGCCGCAGCTTGCAGAGCGACTGTTTGGTTGGCAGGAGTGAGGAAGAACGGGCGCTCACACAAAAAATGGCTAAGGACACAGAGCACAAACATAGCTAAAGACGGCTTCCAGCATCTTTCAAGCAAAAGCCGACTCATGAGTAGTCGGCTTGCCGCTTTCTACTAGCCTCTATTAAGGAAAGCCGACTCTTTAGTAGTCGCCTTACCGCTTTCTATCCGACTTGTTAAAAAGACTCTAAAAATGGCCAAGTACTTGCCTTCCCAAAGTAGCCAAGCGTTTGATCCAGCAACAATCCGCAGAGCGGTTGTCCGACTGGCAAGGCGGCGACTAAGGGAAGGCGGCAAAGGGAAAAGCCAAAAGAGCAATGAGCAAGGAAAGATAGAACTCGGATAAGTATTTACATAGGCCCTTGGCCGAATCTTCAAGTAGAAGTTCAAGATACACCCCGCGGGTGGAATTGTTCGAATTAACAAAGTTTTTCAAAGACTACTAAGGCAGATAAAGCGAAGGCAAAGATGGCGGACTAGGAGGGGGCATCCGGGTTCGGAGGGTCGGAGGAGACGACGGTGTCAGGCGCCGGGGCGGCGGGTTGGGCAGTCTCGGCTTGATCGTCTCCGGCGGCAGTCGCCTTCTCCGGACGCGGCTCGTTGCTGGAGGCGCGGTCGAGCTGAGGCTGGTCGCCCGCTCCGTCTTCTGGCGCCTTCATCCTCCGCCTCGTCTTCCTCCTCGGTGCTGGAGCCAATCACCTCTGCTGAGTCCTCGTCGTAGTCCGGGTTCATCCCGAACCACTCCGGCGGCACCTCCTCGCCGCCTGCGGCCCGCTCGGGGACGAAGACGCTGGTATCTGTATAGACGAGGGCGCCCTCCACAGCCACCAGCTCCGCCTGGGCCTCTGACCGGAATGCGGCCAGCCGGTCCAGGTCCAGCCCCGGATACCACGCCTTGACAAATTTCAAGGCTCGGTACACTCCGGCCCGGGCCGAGGAACCCTTCCAGGCTTCAAGATGGCCAGCTGCGACCTCCAGCCAGTCGGCAGTCCGACTGGCAGTGTGCAGAACCGGCGTGTCTAGCCACAGAGTGGCAACCGCCTGGGCGCCGGCACGATGAAGCCGGCGCATCAACCGATGGGCCGGCCGAAGACGGGCCTCGATACTCAGAAGCTGCTCGTCGATGGTCAGGGGGGGCGTTAGCAGCGATCTCCGCGCCATTTGCCCTCCGTGCCTCGCGATCAGCCTCGATGGCCTGTGTGACTGCCTGCGAGTGGCCAGGGAAGAAGTCTGCCAAGACAAAAAAGAAACAAGTCAGAGTCAAAAGTCGGCCCGACCCACAGTCGGCGGCTCAAAGGAAGCCAAGAAACTCACCATCGACGATGTTCTCGATCTCATGGAAGTCGGAAGTCAGATGCGCCTCCTTGTCGGTCCAGGAGGAGCGCTTGCTCTTGAACTCGGCCAGGAGCGCAGCCTCTTTCTTATCTGCCTCCTCCTGCGCCTTCTTGAGCAGCTCCTTTTGCTCCGCCAGCTGCGCAACCAGCAGATCACGCTCCGTGACAAGCTTGCTGCACTCCTCCCAGTTGGTGCGCAATGCGGTGTTGGCCTCGCCCAGCTGCTGCTGAAGAGTGGCGTTGGCCTCTGAAGAAGAAAAAAGAAAAAGACGATAAGTCGTCAACAAAGAAAGTCGCTGAGAAGATCCGGCCCGACTGCTCAGCAGTCGGCCCGAATCTCGGGGACTACAGCCCGCGGGTGCGCCAGCACGCCCCCGCGAAAAAGAAGAAGGACTCACTCCGGTTCTCTGACAAGTCGGCGGTCCGCTTGCCCAGCTCCTCAACATTGCGGTTGGAGGCAGTAGCGCGGATGTTGTGATACTCCTGTAATAAGCATTTCAGATAAAGTTAAATATTTGGAACTCGCCAGAGGGAGTTCCGAACCGCCTGCTCAACAGCCGGCCCGAAACTCGGGGACTACACCCAGTGGGTGCGCTGGCGCGCCCCCACAGAGAAGAACAAGAAAAACAAGAATCAAAAGAAGAAGGCATACTCGGACGGACGTTCGCGATGCCAAATGCACCCTGGTGCAGTTTTGGAGGGCGTCGCCCTCGGCTCGCAGCTTCGCCTGGACGTCCAGAAGTGCCTGGTTCAGCGGACCTGTGCCTCTTCCGCGCACCCACCCGACGGACGCGGCGCTCGTCGCCTTGGTGTCTGGGATGGCCGAGCTGGCGGCACCGGTCTCCAAGGGTCGCGGCGCCGAAGTCGCCTTCTCAAGGCGGCGGCGCACTGGCGAGGCAACTTGGAGGAGCAGCCTCGCCTCGGACTCGTCCGCAGTCGACGGCATCGGCGGGCCCGCCGGCTGTTTTCCACGCGCGCTCCCAGACGGCGGCGGTGGCGGCACGAGCGTGTCCGACATGGAGGCCTCGCCGCTTTCCTTCTCCACGATGGGGTTCTCGGCGCCGGCTTCTCCAGTCTGCCCCGTGAACTCCGGGGGTGGCGGCGCGGAGGTCAGCCGGATGACGAACAACGCCGATTGGCGGTGCGCGGCCTCCTCGGCTTGCCGCCTTGCCGTAATGGCGGCTTTGGCCTCTTCCAGGTTTTTCTGGGCGGAGGCCGCTGCCTTCTCAACCTCCACTTTCTCCAGGCGGTCGTCCTCCTCCTTGTCACGCTTCTCCCGCACGTTTCGCTCCGTCTCCTCCCGGAGGTCGACGGCGGGGTCAAGCCGCCGAGTGTTGGCGGACGTCTCCACCGACCCCGTGACGGAGGGGGCGGCGACCCTTTCAAGGGTAAGAGGAGCCCTGAAGCAAGGAGGGGGTGTAAAAGACTCGGACAGAATTCACCAAAGGAAAATAAGGCGAAGGCAGAAACACTTACGCAGAGACCAGTGGCGGCCTCTTCACTTCCTTGCGGAAACGGTTGGCCTTTGCGTCCGCCTCCTCCCGTTTGGTAGCGGCGACCGCCCCCTTGAACTTCTTCGGCTTGCCGCCGAGTGAACTCGGCCTGGCGTGGCGCCTCTTCGCGCCCCCTTGGCCGGCCAGGCCGGCGGAGGAACTCGCACCCGGCGGGCCGACCCTTGGCTGGCGGCGCGGGGCGACTTCCCCTTCGACATCGTCTTCAAGCCAGTCCGCGAAGGTGGCCGAGGGCCTTAAGCCGCTTCCCGCTCCCCCTCCTCCGCCTTTGGCGTCGGCCTCCATCGCCGCGCCCCCCAAGTCGGGGTTAGCAACGTTGCTCTCCGCTCGGTCAGGGACGAATTCACGGGGCGGTCTTTCGACGCCGGCTGCAGGTTGAATGAGGGGATTCTGACTCAAAGAAACCGAAAAGATCAGAAGTCGGATTCGGCTACAAAGAAAACAGAGTAACAAGAGATGCGACTTACCGCCGGAGGGGAGTTGGCGCGCGAGTACAGCTCCTTGCCGAACTGCCAGTCCGCCGCAAGCTTGCAGTTTGCGATGTGGTTCACCATGTTCGCCATTTCCGCCTGGGGCATGTCCCTGGTGCACATCCGACTCGGGTCCCGGTGGTCGCTCATCTGACTGATCAGATGAGGCCGGCCTTGGAAAGGGAGAACTCGGCGCGCCATGAAGGCAGCCAGCAAGTCGGCTCCAACCAGGCCCTTCGACTGCGTCAGAACTTGGAGTCGCGCTACGGCGGTGGCTCCGGCAGGAGTCAGCGTCTTGACTCGGTGGGACCAGCTGGGAAGCCTCCCAGCCGGTGCACCGGCTTCGTAAGGCGGCAGATTGACACAGTCGCCGTCTGGGGCGACATTCTTCACGTAGAAATAAGACCGCTGCCACATCTTCACCGACTTGGTCAGCGGGATGGAGGGAAACGGATTGTCGGCTGTCGTTCGCTGCATCGCGATGAAGGCGCCGCACTGGGCCGGCACGCCGGCGACGTGCGTGCCGAGCTTGGATTGGAAGAATTCTCCCCACAGCTCGATGGTGGGGAGAACACCGAGGAAGCCTTCGCACAGGGTGGCGAAGGCAGCCAGCAGCACCACCGTGTTCGGCGTGAGGTGGTGCGGCTGGAGCCCGTGGAACTCCAAGAAGGAGCGAAAGAAGCCGCTCGCCGGTAGCCCCAGGCCGCGCATGAGGTGCGAGCAGAAAATGACCCGCTCGCCCTCCTCCGGCGCCGGCAATATCTCCCTCGCCGGTGCGGCGCGGGCTCGCACGAGGTTTGCACTGGGGAGACGACGCGTCTTGCGAAGAAACTCGATGAGGTCGTCGTCCACTTCGGAGCCGTCCCACACGCTGGAGCGCACGGTAGGAGCCGCAGCGGCAGAGGAGGCAGGAGGAGGCGGGGGAGCAGGGAAGATGGGCGCGCGTGCTTCGCCGCTCCTCTCCCCCCGCCTATTTATAGCCTCATAGGATGAGAAGCCGATGGGGCAGGTGTGGGATTAACTGCGCACGGGACCCCACGCCCCCCTACGATTTACCACACAAAGTTATTGCATGCAGTAACAACGTGGGAAACCCAAGCGTGCACGTGGCCGCAACGGATCCGTTCGCATACTGAGGCATGGTAGTGGCGGGCCCCGCCTGACGGCATGTCCCGTCACACGCGTGGGTAGGCAGACTGACCTCGCCACGTGGCACCGAGCGACAGGGCTGTGACGGGCGACCACGGGGAAGCGTATCAGGCACGCCGCCTGGTTTCCCGCCGTGACGTTCGAACTCCTTAGGGAGCGAGGCGGCCCTTTGCGAGTCCGATTCCGGATAGTCGGCCTGAAGGAAGACGGCAAGCAAAGCCCAGATTCCACCACCACAATAATGAAACTATTGAAGCCCCATGACGCAGTATCCGCGGAGCCTCACCAGCTTCGGGGACTACTGTCGGAGTAATGGACCACGGGTAGGCTAACCCGAGCCCCAGAACCTTTCAAGACATTGGGACAGGCTGCGCCCCTCAAGCCGAGTCCCAGGGATGACTCCAAGATACGCCGAGTCCCAGGGACGACTCCAAGATATGCCGAGTCCCAGGGACGACTCCAAGATACGCCGAGTCCCAGGGACGACTCCAAGATACGCCGAGTCCCAGGGACTACTCCAAGATATGCCGAGTCCCAGGGATGACTCCAAGATAAGCCGACTCTCAGCTAGCGACTTCCAGAGAAGCCGACTGAGGGTAGTCGGCTCGCGACTCCAACCATCCCCTGCCTTCGCCGCAGTGGACAGGGCGGGGGATGGTCACAGCGTGGCCGTCTCTACCCTGCCTACGAAGGACCAGCATGGCTACAGCGCGCCATATGGCGAGAGATCTCCATCGTGGCGCGGCACTGTTGCCATGTCGGCCCTGACCTCAGCCTTAGTGGGCGGCGCAGTGTGCCCATGATGCCTACCTGTACGACCCAAGGACGACGGGACCGCCTATCGGCGGGTGAACAGAAGACGACAAGAGCACCCTGAAGCCGGACCCGTGGGAGTCGGCCCCCTGGAGTCGGCCGGCCCCTCCCACGGGCCCCGCACACCGTTAATCAGAGAAGACGGGGAATGGCAACAGTGAACGCCCGCCAGACAGTGGCACTGTTGCCGTGACCTCATGACCAAGCCAGCATCATCAGAAGCACCGCGACAGTACCAGGCCTATCCACAGGGCCCACCAGTCGGCGGGCCCCAGTAGTCGGCGGAGAAGACGACGGCCTGAGAGACAGACGGCTGGGACCCGCGCCCAGCCGGATTACCATTGTACCCCTGGGGGTAGGCCTATATAAACCCCCGTGGAGCCCATGCAAAGGGTTCGGATCCAGATAGCAGTAGACCCTAGAACATAGGAAAGAGAGAGCTAGCCTTGCCCTCTCCTACCTCCAGAAATAGCTCTAGGAGCACCATCGTATCCACTTTGCCATAGTGACCATGCGGAGACCCCGCAGAGCAGCAGTAGGGGTGTTATCTCCACGGAGAGCCCTGAAGCTGGGTAAGATCCACCGGCGTGCATGTCTTCGCCTCATCCCGCTTCCGGGCACCGGCGATGTTCTACTCGCTCCCACCATGATAAGCCATCCTTTGGCATATGTCTTACCCAACCCCCGACATGGCTTGTTCACCCTTGTTCGAAACTTTATTGGAGTTTCTTCTAGTGTTTTTTGTCGTACCTTGCCCGTGATTCTCTATCTCTATTTTCGCTTGACTCGTCCTCTCTTTGGCAAGCCTCGCGAGGGGGCTGCGCGGGCGCCCTCATGAGCATCTTCTTGCCTAATTTCGTGAGGCTTCCTCACTCAAGTTCACAGCGGGAGCACCCCTCCCGGTGCATGCCCCATGGGCATCGTGACGCAGACACAGGACCGGAGCCGGTCACCCTCGCGACAGAGGTTCAAAAGCTATCCTCGCGGCTAATTTCTGATGGCCTCAAGACACCCGGCGAGGCCTCAAGCAGGTACCTTGTGAGGCGAAAACTACAGCGAGCCCCCCGAGCTAAGTTGTTCCTACGCACAAGCACGCAACTGCAACACCACAACACAGCATGGGAATAATAGAAATAGCATAATAATTAAGGGCGACAGTCCAGCACGCCCCCACGGGGCTCCATACTTCTTTCTCTATGCAGGAAAAGGAGGTAAACAAAATAAACACGGCGTGCACCACGACGGCTCGTGAGGGGGGATTCACACCGCCCTCACGAGCTCACTAAGACCCCTCCTCAAGCTTCACCAAGGCACGACGACGGGATGACCCGTTGCCACCCTCGCAGCAGGTGCGGCGGCGCGGTGGTTGATCGTAGCCACCGCTGGAAGAGCTGTCACCAGAGGGGGAGCCGCTGAAGCTTGGCAAGCTGCGGGCGCCGCTGGCAGTGGGCTCGCCTTCATCTTCGTGGCGGCCGTTGCTAAGTCCCAGCACTTGGTCACTGTCATCGTCTTCAGGGTAGCACCCGACACAGCGGCCGTCTTCTCCAAACACCCTCATGTAGAGGGTCGCGTCGCCGTCAAACTTGAAGTGCAGGGTGCACCACCGGCCTAGGCCACGCGCGTGGGCAAATGTCTGCCAGCAATGGGCCAAGGCCACGTTCCCGGTGATGGAGATCTCCACTGAGACCCAGGAAGCCCTGCTGCAGCAGCCGTCCGCCTGTTGCCGGAGGCCGCCAGGAGCGCCAGCTGGGAGTTCGCCGGCGAAGAAGCAGGGAAGCAGGAGCCAATTACCGGCCGTGTCCCCCGACCACACGACAAACTCCGGCAGCACCTCAGTCGAGTGGAAGCGCAGCCTGGGAGGCCGCGTGGTCACAACGCGCCTTCCCTCACCCACCGGGCGGCCGTCACCCCGCGAGGGACCACCGCCGCGACCACGAGGAGCCACCGCAGGAGTCGCGGGGTGCTTACAGGGACGACCCCGGCCGCGCTTGGGCGGAGGGGAGTCGGGCCCTTCCCGGCGAGCTTTCCCCTTATCCGCGGCAAAGAACCTCTTCGTCGGCGCCATGGGACACGACGGGCGACTGGAGCAGGGAGGAGGAAGAAGCAAGCGGGGGAAGGGATATTTCCAGCGGGGGCCTGCGCTCTCCCACATTCATAACCCAAGGGAGGCCAACCGTTGGCGTCCACGATCGCAGGTAATCATGACTCTTTTTGCATGCAGCAGGGACTCGTCAAATCGGGCAGTTGCCGAGGCAGCATGGGGAAGCGGAGGCGCCCACGTCCAATCAACCGCCACACGGCGACAAAGGCTGCAGGCTGTTGGGGCCTGTAGCGCTCCGCACGTGCCCTTTCGCTTCGCTGCTAAGCCAAGTCCGAGCGCGCCTTGGGCCCGGGGGCTACTGTCGGCGTTCTGGGAAAGGGGGTCCCGAAACTTTCCTGCCTGCAGCCTGCGGCGTGGCTCAAGGAGTGGCCCAGTACGGCCCATCTTCATCAACTCAAGCTCAAGACCCTCGCGAGGATCCAAGCTTCGCGGGGCGGACGACGCAAGGCTTCCTCAGGAACGGCCTCACCAGGCAGGCTCACAAGGAGGCGGAGAGATCAAGGCAGGGGTACCTCGCGAGGTGCTCATGACGCAAGCCATGACGATCGAGACCAGGCGGGCGCCAGTCAGGTGCCAGCCTGCACAGTGTCCTTGTTTCCTCTTTGGTGCAAAGGGGGAAGCACAGGCGCAGAGTACCGAGGTGTCAAGCAAACCCTACCATTTCGGTGCAACGAGACCAAGACCAGCAAAGCGGCAGGACAAAGGTCACCGTGGAGCCCAATATGGCGTCATCGCCAGTGCCCTTGGGAGTCTTAGACCAACTTTAGTCAGGATAACTTGTACTAGATGTTCCCCTTCAAAATGGTCGTTGTTGGCACCCTTCCCGCTCAATATTTCGGAGGAGGACCAGGGTCTCTATAAGTAGAGATAGCCACCACGGTAGAGGGGAGTTCTCATCTGATCCAGAGATGATCAAACCCACCTAAGCGGAACACCGCACCAGCCCAAGAACACCTCTCGCGAGGTTGTTCTTCCCCTGTACTGTTGATCATCAGCCACTGAGGCAATCCACCACACCACAAACCGTGCGTCCCTTGTGTTGTTCATCAAGTAGCTTAGATTCACAGTGAGGCATTGGGGCGTGGATCAGTAGGGGGGAGTTCTTCGCGCGCACCCCAGAGTTCGAACCTTAAGGGTTTTGCCGGAACCCGATATCCGACACTCAACCAGTCCATACCTCCAATGGGAAAACCGATGGCCATGATGGATGATATTGTAGCCCCCACATGGTTCCATCAAGATGATAATAATTACCACCATTCAGTCTTACCCACCTCACCTACACCACTTGAGTGGAATGACAAAGGTAACATAGGTGAAGGTGATGCTCTAGTCCCACTAGTGGACATTCTTGACATTGATTGCTTGCATGATGTTGCTCCACCTAGTGCCATGCTTCATGCTAGTATGATTTCCCCATGCGATGATTTTCCCATTTATGATGGGTACGATGATTCTCATGTGGAGTCTATTAGTTGTGATGCCATGTTACATAGGATTTCTTGTGACAATTCTTTAGGTGACATCATGTTTGACAATCTGCTTGACTTTTCATATGCCATGCATGAGATCAACCATATGACATATTTGCAATCTCATGGTTAATTTTAATGGCATAGATGACAAGCTCATGGTTATTGGTATTTGTTTTTCTTGTGATGATATGTATATGCTCCCTTTGCATCATTTATCTCATATGCCATGCCATGAACACCTAGCTCGGATATGCATTGTTTTGGATGTTGTACATTTGCTCCATATGATATTTCCAATATTGCTCATGAGGAGACCCCCATAGTTTTGTCATACATGTTAGGAGATTTTGACCCATCCGATCCATTGCATGATCCCAAAATTTATGTGCACAGCATGATCCGCATGAATAAACGTGCTATTGATGTGCCATATAATTGCATTCTCAATTTGTGTCCCCATCGTGTTATACACAATAACTATTCTTTCATGATGGATGACGTGTTCTTATACCATGCATCAAATTTCTTTGAGTGATGCCTATCTTGTGCTAACTCTAATGTGCACATACACATCATGATGGATGATGTGTACGTTTACCATGCACACAATTTATTTGGTTTGTGTCTCTTTTGTGTAGGTACCCATGAATACTTGTCAACCTCGCAATTCAATGAGTTGACAAAACGAGCTCTAGAGAGCAATGATGACTTGGGATCCCGTGGATTTTCATTCCCACCGCTCACTTGGCGCAATGACTTCGCGCATTTCTTCTACATGACCCTCACTTGGCTATGTGTTATTGCCCATTACATATGATATGCCCATCTTCCCATGTTCACTTTGCATGATATGCTCTTTCCTATGCCATTTCCATGCATTCGTGACCCATGCTTTGCATTACACATGATGATTGATTCTAGTTCTTGTATGTGTATTTGCAAGCTTGGTGGAGATATTTCTTGTTCTAGCCATGTTTCATTTGTGACCCATCCCTATGATGATACATTGATCTTGCTTTGTGTTCATGCTTGCAATATGTCATGTGCATTTCCTATATCCACTAATTGCTCACATGACATGATTGCCATGATTTCCACTAGTGTCTTGCATCTTCGCTTCACTAGTTTGCACGAAATGATTGATATACTTTCTTATGTTGCATCACCCATGATTCATACTTGCTCATTTCATGCGGTTGATGACAACCATCTACATGCTTTGCACATGATTCATATTGCTTCTTGTCATTTATCTCAATATTTTGCCTGAGTTTGCCCCCATAGCAATCTCACACATATTTGGATATTTTGACATATTCCTTGTGAAGCATGCTTCTCTTACCTCTTTGCACCATATACCTAGTGCCATGAATATTGCCATTGTTACATCATATTATTCATGCACTTGTGCTTATAATGGTTATGTGAAAGAGAAGAGAACCATCATGATGGATGATGTGTTTATCTACCATGCGCACACGTTCTTTATTTTGTTGCGTGCATGTGTAGGATACTTCGACTTTGTGTCGACTTCCACGTCACGTGAGTTGAGTATTCGAGCTCTTGAGAGCGAGCCTGATACACTCGACCACGACTCACTCCTAAACCATATTTCCTACCACTTCAACATTATGAAGGACGCACAAGGACATGTTTTCAAGGTGATATCCTTCTCTTTTGAGAACCCCCAAACCATGACCTTGGATATTGTGGATCATACTACTTGTGTTGCTTGAACCATGAGACTTATTGGTCATTTTGGTCCATTTGATTGCGCACATGTTAAAGATCTTGCTTCGACTTGTCATTTTCACCTTTCCATGCCTCATGACATATATACCTTGTGTGTTGCATCCGACTTGTCGGTTACTTGCTAATATAATATGGTTGGTTGCACCAATGTCATTTCTTCACATATGCCATGTCCCATTGATTGCTACATGCTTGCCTTGAATGCCTCACACATGACGAACAATTGTTCTTTCTATTGTGTTGAGTGCCATACTATCTTCACTACACCATATGCACGTTATGCTTGGATTGTCTTGCACTTGACCCATATGTTTAGACACTTTATTAGGTGTTGTGAATGACACTTATGCCTACCATTGACCATTCGTCATTACTGGAATCAGCATCTTTGCCGTCAGCCCTCTCTTTGTCGGCAGCTAGCTGACGGCAAAGAAGCTCTTTGCCATCATCTTGAGTAATGCTGACGGCAAAGAAAGAGCCGACAACAAAGAAGGTGTTTGTCGTCAGCCTTCTTTTTGCCATCTGCTAGCGGACGGCATAGAATGTTTACCGTCCGCTAGCAGACAGCAAAGATGGTGGGCGGCAGACTGTAAGAACGAGCTAATGGCCAGATTCTTTGCCGTCAGCTAGCCGACGGCAAAGATCATTTGCCGTCACCAAGCAGACGGCCAAGAATCTTGCCGTTTTAACGGCTTTTCCCCCCAGCCCCACCCAGCGTGCCCCACCTCACCTCACCCTCCCCCCTCTCTCTCGCAGCCCTCACCTCACCCGCGCTGCCGCCCCCACCCCTGACCCCTGCCGCAGCCGCTGCCCCGACCCCGCCACCCCCGGCTTCCTAAGCTCCGCCCCGCCACGTCACCGCTGCGTCCTGGCCTTGCCCGCC